>NC_059429.1:84792309-85093866 GCF_021028975.2 Sphaerodactylus townsendi
AAGGAGTCTCAAAGTGACCCTCCCCACAACAGGACCTTGTGAGGTAGGCAAAGCTGAGAGATTTCTGAGAGAACTGTGACTAGCCCAAGGTCACTCAGCAGGCTTAATGTGAAGGAGTGAGAAAACAAACCTGTTTCACCAGATAAGAGTCCAACACTCATAGGGATGAGTAGGAAATCAAACCTGGTTCCCCAGATTAGAGTCTGTCCCTCTTAACCACTACATCATGCTGCCTCAGCCTTCTAAAGCTGACCTCTGACAATCATGCAAGAAGTGCACGGCCTGCATCCTAACTTTAATTGAGCTTTGATTGAGCCCTGGATTCTCACCCTTGGCTTCACAGGCTGTCTACAGTTGAACTTGCTGGCAGATTTCCTTGCTGTAACTAGGATTGCCAAATCCTCCTTGGTAATTGACAGGGGATGAGGAAGCAGGGTTGCCAGATTCCAGTTGAGAAACTCCTGGAGATGTGGAGGTGGTGGAGATGTGGTGGGGAGGACAGGGGCCTCAGTGGGGTGCAGTGCCACAGAGTCCAACCTCCAAAGCATCGATTTTCTCCAGGGGAATTGATCTCTGTAATCTAGAGATGGGATGGAATTCCGGCAGATCCCCCGGTCCTACCTGGAGGTTTGCATCCCTAGATGTGGCCTGGATTTGAAAATTGGGCTTAGAGCATTACTCCTCCATCTGCAAGAATATAATGGATCAATATCCCACCATCCTTTCATTTGATGGAGTCAGTTGGATCCCTTTTCTTTCTAAGTGAAGTTCATTCTTACCAAGACCATCAAATATAGAGAAATAAGGGGCCCTCATCAAAGAATGGAAGAATTTCTGTTCAGCAGATTAACTTTTAAAAAGATATTGTTTTCAAGATTGGAGAGAATGGGATGTTGACTACATGAAATGGCTGTCCAGAGGGGGTTGAATCAATATTTAATTCTGACCACATTGATTTGTAGTTGGAACTCTGCTTTGTTTTGAGCAGATTTCACGGACTGAGATTAGAGAGTTCTGGCTTTTGGAGCACAAGACTATTGTCATCAAATGGCACCAAATGAACTGAAGAAGGAGTGACATAGAACTGTTCCTTAAATAAAAAGAAAGTGAATTGCAAGGTTGGGGAAAGAGGATAGGCTATTAAAAAGAAGTGTTTATAGTTTTAGGATGGGATTGCTTTCAAGAACATAAACATTGCTCTGTGTCTCTCACTCACCAACAAATAGATACTTATGCATGCTCTCCGTGTACTTCAGCCACTTTCTCATCTCCATAGGATAGCATTTCAATTGGCAAAAATTGTTCCACCAAACTCTGAGATTCGGATGTGAGGGCGATCTGGCTGCGACATCTGTCACCCCATTGATCGCCAGGGTTGATTCGGCTCTGAGGTAAACCACTAACTGTGGAGAATTTAGCAAAATCTCCCAAAACACAGCTTCAAGGAAATGAGAACATAGTAACTACACCAGCATCTAGTGCAAGCCATCTTCATACACCAGCTATGTAGCAATGTGCTGACAATGTGCTGACAATACCCTCTCTGTCAGACATAGATGGTAACAGCTGACCCGTGAATGCTGATTTCAGCATGCCCCCTGGTCTTACCCTCATGCAGAACACAACAAATTGTCCCCTTCGGGGACGGGGCAGTATAAAAGTCCAAAGTATAAATAAAATAAAATAAATAAAATAAGTGATTTCTAAAACACAGTAAGAGAGAGGATCATAATATTCTCAACAAGAACCCTGTAACTACTTCCCACATTCCTAGATGCTCTGCAAAGGAAGTTTAAATCCCCTCATGCAATACTTTCTCATTTAACAGACAGACAGGGAAGGAAACAAGATTATTCCAGCTATATCACTAAGATATTTCATGGCTCACTTGGCAAGGAAAACCTGGGTGTCCGCCAGGCAAGGTCTTAGGTCCTAGGAGTGTGGAAGGGAATGTCTTGAGCAATAAGGGCTTTTTAAAAGCAAGGTGTACTCAGATGCTATGACAGCAAGAACAGAACACACAGCAGAACATTCACAGAAGGCACTCCCATTAGTCTTAAAAAGATCCCCTGGGAAACTGTCCAATTGGGGTTAAAATCCCTCCAAGCAGTGGTGGGATTCAGGAGGTTTGCACAACCTCAACAGAATCAATTGTTAAAATGGTGCTTGTTAACAAACAGTTGTTAAATTATTTAAATCCCACCAACAGAACTGGTTGTTAAATTATTTGAATCCCACCACTGCCTCCAAGAGGATAGGTAGAAATAAGGCAATGGGTTTTTTTTGGACAGCTGCAAGCTGATCCACAGCAAAATAAAAGAAAGTCAGGACTAGAAGGCACATCTCATACACTACAAACCCTTCCTCTAATCACACAGTCAATTGGGGACAGGAAAAAGGAATATTATGGAAATATATAATTTCCATTGGCCCTGGTATCCAGCCAGACTTATATACCAATGAGGTGCATTGACATGCTGCAGAATCACAGGTAGTTAATTTTAATTTACTTACATCATTTATATTACACCTTTTTCATTGGGATTCAAGGTGGATTACACAGAATGGGTCAGAACAATCAACAGGATGAGACATTCAATTAACAAAGCAATAGGATTGTAGAATCAACCAGAAGTTTAAAAAGTAGAGCTGAAGCAAAGTACAGATATCAACATAATACATTAAATTTTGTCAGCATAACAGTACACTGACATGGGGATGGAACATGGCTTGAGTGAGTTTAGGATACTTACTAACCCCTTCCTCCTCTCCAAATATTTCCCTGGGATTGCCTATTCCTTATCTCAATTCTACATCAGCACTACTATGCAAAACTGAACTATTCAAGAGGGCTTGGTGCAGATAATATGGCTGCACAGTAGAAGGAGTTTCACAAACATAGTTGAATAAATGACTGAGACTTGTGGTCTTTGTTGCTGTGTATAGTTTAGTTTAAGTTGAGTCCTATTACTGGTATGTAATTTCTGTACCCACTAAGTGTATCATGTTAATACTTATGCCATGCTTCTGTTTCTTTCTGATGGTTCCAGTCTTCTAATATCCTAATGTATTAGTGATTAAGTGTCCCATCTTGTGGACTGTATTGACTCACTGTGTGCGTACTGTACTGACTCACTTTGAGTCCATGTAAGAAAGGCAAGCTATAAATAACATAAATAAATTTGTACCACCCAGTGTTGGCTGACCACTATGCTGATGGTGCTATACCACCAGCATGGTGCTTACTATCCTGAGCAGCTTACAGAGTGGATTTAGGAATGCACCCTTACACTGCAGCCCTAACCAGAGTAACACCTGTCAAGTCAGTGGGCTTAGAAGGATATAACATTCCTCCGGGCTATGCTGTCAGTCTCCTCAGTTTAAAATCAGTGGCCTTTCCTGATACAAAGTAAGTGGAACCATTCAAGTGGGCCTTAAATGCAGCCTTGCGTCCAGAGGTGGGATCCAGCAGGTTCTCACAGGTTCCTGAGAGTAGGTTACTAATTATTTGTGTGTGCCAAGAGGGGGTTACTAATTTGTGATTTTGCCATGTGATTTTTGCCTTAGTTATGCCCCTCCTCTCAGCAGTAGCACGCATAACTTGAAGCAGTCTAGCAGAAGGTGCACAGGCGTGCGTGGCAGCCTGCGCCTGCGTGCATTCGTTTCCCACCCAAGGACCAGTGCAGCGGCTGCGTCCTTGCCACAGCCCTGCCCAGGAACGCTACACCCCCGGAATCCCTGGCCACATTCCCATTGTGCCCCGCCCAGCCCCATTGGCGCTACGCCACAGTTTGAATCCCACCACCATGGGAACCTGTTACTAAATGTTTTGGATCCCACCACTGTTCATCTCGATAGGTGACCCTTCCTCTGCATTAATGGGTTTATTCTCATTCTAGCTGATGCTCTGCAATTCCTCTTGCCATTCTGCCTTCCCCCTCTCTTTCTTTTTTTGCTTTGCCTCCACCTCTGTCACTTAAGTGGACACATCAAAAAATTGCTCACAGCACACTCATTTCCCATCTTGGCTATATTTGAGAGTTGCCAGGTGATTTGGCCAGCAGAAAAGTTCTCCAGGACTTCCTGTTGTAACTTGCCCTTGGACTAGAGACAGGGAACCAGAATAGACATTGTAGCCCAAGGATCTAACTGTGGACTGCTAAGAAATAGACCACTGGCCCAAAAATAAAATTGGAGCAGCCTTTAGAACAAAAGTTCTAAGACATTATCAATATTCACAATGGTATAAAATATTCAAAGGATAGATTTATTTTGTTTATTAAGCTGTCTTCTCTAGATTTTGTATGAAAGAGAGAGCGGTTAATTTTTTTCTGAGTGTTAATAGCGCCTTTGATGAACCGTTCATTCCCAGGGTTGAAGCAGAGCATAACAGATGATATACAATGGGTGAGGTAGTTAATGAAGAGGGAACAGACCCAGACAGTAGATCATGTAGGGAGCTTGCTGATAGCCATGAAATATTGGTGCACCAAAATGATATTGCAGCCCTGGAGAGAGCACTGTGAGATGAGTCTCTTTTATTTCTTCTAATATAGTTGTTGATCATCTTCATATAGAGGCTGTGGTTGTGGAGAACAAGAACATCACAAAATAAAACAGAAAACTTACACAATCATATTATCTTATGTCCTTCTTCCCTGTAGAAAATTCTGGTGGAGAGATTAAAAAACAAATAGCAATGATCAAATGGCCCATAGGAAGCTCTCGTGTACTAAGTAGTATTACTCTCCCCACCCCCACCCCCATGGCTCGCAGAAGCTCTCCAAAGTTCCTAGCTGAGGCCTTTTCTAAAAACTACCATTTGAGATCATTTTGATTGCAAACCGAAGCTGAGCCTTCATTCATTTGATGCATACACTCTGCCTCTGGTCCTTTGGACAAATTCAAGCAAGAAACAACATGGAGTAGTGGTTCAAACATTGGAGTAACATTGTGGAAACCTGTATTTAAATCTCCAGTCAGCTGCGAATTTTACTATAAATTATGTGACCAAACTTGGACCAAATGATTCTGCCAGACCAACTTACCTCCTAGGATAGCTTTGAGGGGGAATTCCGTGTATTGCCACCCTAAGCTTGTTAGAAGAATAGTGTAATAAAAATGTGATGAATGGAAGAATATTGAAATTTTCCTCAATAAACACAAGACTTTGCATCATATTTGGTTTGCCAGATTTCTTACTGGCCTTGCATTTGTTCAGCAGAAAGAAAACACAAATGAAGGGCCTTTTTTCTTGGCATGGTAAAAATTGTGGGAAAATCTTTATGCAGTACAGTTCTGTATATATCTAACTGTTAAAAACTTTGGAGCAGGACCAGTAAGACATTTAGTAATTCTCCTGCTAAATGCTTACTAAATATATATGCTTATCAAGAGAAAAGAAACAACATTAAAACAATAAAATAGAATTTCAAACAGTAAAACATTTTAATTTGACAGGAATAAGAACAGCAGGAGATCTATAACAAAAACTTAGTGCAACATTAATAAAAGCCAAGCTGTTCAAGGAGAAAACAAACTAGTCACACCAGCAGAAAAACTATTTTCCAAAACCCAAGGTAAGACACTTATTCTACCCAAAACTGAATAAAAGATAACCAAAAGGTTGAGAAAAATAGTGCCAAGTGTCAGGCTATTGACACTTCCTAAGATGCTGGAATGCTTCATTTAAACTTCTGGTTTGTTGTTGCCTGCTTCCACATCACTGACGTCAGCTGAGAGAATTCTGAGAGAACTGTGACTGGTCCAAGGTCACCCAGCAGGCTTCATGTAGATGTGTGGGGAATCAAACCTGGAATCAAACCTTGCACTTCAGATTAGACCTGTGCAGATTGCCTAAAACAATCTTTGTTGATCAATGAGTGTTGACATTGACAGTTTCTGAGCCTGGGAACCTCAGCCTAAGAGCAAAACCAAGCACTTGAAAAAGCCATTCTGTTCAAATACAGTGATCTATGAGATAATCTGAGGCCCAAACTGGATTAACTGAACAAGTGATAGTTAGGCAACTTCAGGGATTCCTGAATAAAACTGATTGTTTGGATCAATTCCATTCTGGTTTCAGGCCTGGTTTTGGGACTAAAATGGTTTGGTTGTCTTGGTAAATGATCTATACTGAAAAATGGCCAAGGAATACAATCCTATTAATTTTCTGGGACTTCTAAGTAATTGTTGATACCACTGATCATGGTAGCCACCTGGGCTTTTGGGGGGTTGGGACTGGGAGGCACTTCTCTGAGGTGGTTTTGGTCCTACCTAAATGGTAAGTTTCACTGTATGGTGCTGGGGGACTGCTACTTCATCCATTGGCCTCTGGACTATGGGGTCCTGCAAGGTTCTATCTCATCCATGCATATGTATGTAAAGACTTTATGAAAGGTCATGAGGAGATTTGGCTGAATTGACATCAATATACAGATTACATGCTTCAAACATCTGATGCTTCTAACATCTGGTACTTCTAACAGATCCCAGGGAGAATATGGAAACTATGAACTGGCACCCCTGCCATCTGAGGCTAGATAGGTGGCAACCCAAGAAAGGGACTTGTTGATCATAAGGCAAAAACTTTGGAACTCCCTCCTCAGGGAGATTCATCTGTCTCCTTCTATCCTTGTCTTCCACAAGTGCATGAAGACTTATTCTTGGTTTGGTGTATCCCCCCACAAGTAACTGCTATTAGCCCTTCTTCCTCTTGAGTTATGTTGGTTGTGTGTTCAGGTGTTTTTCTAAAGTGTTTATTTTATATATATATATTTATTTTAAATGCTGTTCTAATATTGAAATGTTTTGATGTTCACCACCTTGGGGACCCTATTTGGGTACAAAGTGGTATAGAATGAATGAATGAATGAATGAATGAATGAATGAATGAATGAATGAATGAATGAATGAATGAATGCCAGAGTGGCATGGTGGTGTTGGACCAGGATCTGGAAGAACCAGGTTCAAATTCCCATGATGCCATGGCATCTTACGAAGTGACTGCTTTGGGTCTGCACTGTATGGAAAAAGGGAGTACAAAATATCTAAATACATTTATCAGTGATCACATATAAGAATTTACTAACGGGTTATGTAAAAAGGGGACCCATGTGGCCTGATTATTAGTTGTTTTGCATTGGAAAAGGACTGTCATGATTCTGAATGCAAATGTTTCAATAGCTGAGTTAGTTTAATTGGTCACCCTGTTTTCAACAGACAGCTGAGAGAGATCTGAGGCAAGAATTTAGATGACAAAGAAGGGCCTTGATCTCCCTCATGCATTTTCAGATGTTGGCAGGTAAGAACACCCCATGGGGCGTGGTAGATGTTTTTCTCCCTCTTCTGGTCCTTTCTTGCCTTTTCTTCCTTTGGATTTAATCAAATGTACCTTTTTTCCCCTCCTCTTGCCTTCAGTAAAGAGCCCAGAGTAACCACTCCAAAATAAGCTCTAAGGAAGCTGAAAAACCCCATCTTACAAAACAGCAAACCATGTGTGACAGCCTGGATGTGGAAATGGAGGGATATGACTTGACATGCTGACATCAGCGTGCAATAGATGACTTCTCTAAGGAGAGCTCCCAGTTGTTTACAGAAACCACTCAGAAGATCTAAACTGAACTCAAACCATGTTTTTTTAAAATCATCTTGAATGTACATTTCCTCCAGCGTATCTCTTTTTTTCTTCATAAAATCCATTTCCATATCCATTGAAAGCTGAAAAACCTGTTTTCATGACACCTGTGCAGCATGAGACAGGGAGAGGGAAAAGCTCTTATTTATTTACATATTCATAACCTATTTTCCTCTCCAATGGGGACCCAAAGTCCCCCCCCAATTTTATCCTCACAACAACCCTGTAAGATAGGTTAGCTGAGAGAGAATGACTAGCTAGAGGTCATCCAGAAAATTTCCATAGCAGAGTGAAGAGACTGTTGAGAAAACTCAACAGAGACTGTTGAGAAAACTCAGCAATGAAGGAATAAGAGGGGAAGTCCTCCTATGGATTAAAAAACTGGTTGAGGAACAGGAAACAAAGGGTGGGTATAAATGGGAAGTTCTCACAATGGAGAGATGTAGGGAGTGGTGTCCTCCAAGGATCCATATTGGGACCAGTGCTCTTTAACTTATTCATAAATGACCTGGAAGTAGGGGTGGGTAGCGTTGTGGCCAAGTTTGCAGATGATACCAAATTATGTAGGGTGGTGAGAACCACAAAGGATTGCGAAGAGCTCCAAGCGGACCTTGATAAATTAGGTGAGTGGGCTAAGAAATGGCAAATACAGTTCAATGTAGCAAAATGTAAAGTGATGCACATAGGGCAAAAAATCCAAACTTCACATACACGCTACAGGGGTCAGTGCTATCAGTCACAGACCAGGAAAGGGATTTGGGCGTCTTAGTTGATAGTTCCATGGGAATGTCAACTCAATGCATGGCAGCTGTGAAAAAGGCAAACTCTATGCTGGGGATCATTAGGAAAGGAGTTGATAATAAAACTGCAAGGATTGTCATGCCCTTATATAAAGCAGTGGTGCGACCGCATTTGGAGTACTGTGTTCAGTTCTGGTCGCCACATCTCAAAAAGGATATCGAAGAGATAGAAAAAGTGCAGAGAAGGGCAACGAGGATGATTGAAGGATTGGAGCACCTTCCTTATGAGGAGAGGCTGCAGCGTTTGGGACTCTTTAGTTTGGAGAGGAGACGTCTGAGGGGGAATATGATTGAAGTCTATAAAATTATGCATGGGGTAGAAAATGTTGACAGAGAGAAATTTTTTCTCTTTCTCACAATACTAGAACCAGGGGGCATTCATTGAAAATGCTGGGGGGAAGAATTAGGACTAATAAAAGGAAACACTTCTTCACACAACGTGTGATTGGTGTTTGGAATATGCTGCCACAGAAGGTGGTGATGACCACTAACCTGGATGGCTTTAAAAAGGGCTTGGACAGATTTATGGAGGAGAAGTCGATCTATGGCTACCAGTCTTGATCTGCCTTGATCTCAGATTGCAAATGCCTTAGCAGACCAGGTGCTCAGGAGCAGCAGCAGCAGCAGAAGGCCATTGCTTTCACCTCCTGCATGTGAGCTCCCAAAGGCACTGCGGTGGGGCACTGCGAGTAGCAGAGTGCTGGACTAGATGGACTCTGGTCTGATCCAGCAGGCCAGTTCTTATGTTCTTATGAAGGTTCAGATCAGGGTCTCTCACATCCAGTCCAGAACTCTAACTACTATGAAACTTCTCAAACCTTTGCTTTTTCTTGTGCTGGTGGTGGATAGTGCCATCAAGTTACAGCTGGCTTACGGCAACCCAGTGGTGGCGAACCTTTGGCACTCCAGATGTTATGGACCACAATTCCCATCAGCCCCTGCCATGCATGCCAATTGGCCATGCTGATGGGAATTGTAGTCCATAACATCTGGAGTGCCAAAGGTTCGCCACCACGGCTGTAGGGTTTTCAAGGTTGAGAGAATTCTGATTGTCCCAAGTTCAGGCTTCATATGGAAGAGTGGAAAATCAAACTTGGTTCTCCGGATTGAAGTCTGCCACTCTTAACCACTATATACCACAGTGGTTTTCTTTGTTTTTTTCTTGCCATTTAAAGATGTAGATCAGTCATTTCAAAACTGAAAGATGAAAGCCCTGAGGGAAGTGCTCACAGCTTCTTTTCCCCTTTATTGGAGCTTAACAAGAATAGGAACTAAATTCTGTGCAGCTCCAAAGCAATGACAAGAACAAGAATAATCACAATAAAAACAGCATATCAATGCACTTGGCACTTCACAAGTAACATAAGAAAAAGTCATGTCCTTGTCTTGAAGAGCTTGCAGTCTAAAATTCAACAGTTCAGAGTCACACAGGGAGGAGGTGAAAAGAACCCAAAGTAATCTCTCTCTCTCTCTCTCTCTCTCTCTCTCTCTCTCTCTCTCTCTCTCTCTCAACAAGCTTTTTTCCCCTTACAATTTCTTCTTTGCCAGGATATCTCAAAACAATCTCCTATCCATTTGCCCTGAGCTTGAGGACACGAGTGGGCACTGCCAGGCAACCCATCTGTCTTGTGTTCCATTTCAGCTACACTTGGAAAGCCTTAAAGAGTTGCCCCCCCCTTTCTATCTTGTCTTCAGAAGACAAACACAAAGGACACCAGACTTATGCTTATCCATTTTCTCCTATCCCCTACAAACCGTCCCATTCTGGAAAGGAACACGGGGACAAGTCTTTTGAACAGGGGGAAGCCTTTAAAGCCCCTTTAATCTTAAAACACAAACACCTCTGCAGTATTTCTTTGTGTAGAAAAAGAACTACCATGGTGCCACTCAATAGCAAATCACTCTAATTGTTTCCTTCTTCAAATAGATCTTTTGGTTGCTGTGCCCACTAGGCATCAAAGTTCAGAGCAATAATCAAAAAGAGTCATTTGCTTGCAAGATTCTTCCAGTATTAAAGCAAAGCTAGTGGCTATAGTGAGCACAGTTTTGCCATAGATCTTGAAGGGAGAGAGAAGCACATGCTAATTTTTTTCTGTTGAAATCAGCAAGTGCTTAACTTTATCTGGAATAGACTTTGATGGTTTTTGCCCTAGCATGCAGGAGATGGGGGACAATCTCTTTCTAAAAAGCTACAGACAATAGTAGAGCTTTACTTGATCCAGAAACAGGCAAAAACCAACTGCACAGCAAAAGCTTTTCCCCAAATTACATGTTTGGAACCCAAGAATCTCTTCTCTGCCTGAAGAACATACTTAGGTTTAAGAGTAAGAAATACTGAAACAGTGTTTGATTCCCTTTAGCTTTTATTCTAATGACTAGACATATTTAACCCAGTTAATATGCTAAAGATGGTGCCAGTATTGGTAGAAAGTCAAAAGGGGCCTAATTTTCTGCAAGTTCTGTAAATTCTGTAAATTTGTTGTAAATCCTGAATAATTATTTAACCAAATACTTCATTGCCCTAATGTGTGTGTGTTGGTGGAGAGGGGGGAGATTTTTAAAATCTCTGCCATTCTCAGAGGGTTTCCAGGTCTGGGCATGTCATAATTATGTATCAGTGCCAGCTTGTCTAAGACTTCTGTAACAAGCTGCGATGTGAAAGTTAGAAAATAAAATGGAAATACAAGATCTACACGATTTCTTATTAGTTTGCCAGCCCTTTGCCTTGGCCTATCTACACAATTGGTTCATTGTACAGTAAGTGCATTTTTGTTCCTGATTTGTAACTCAGAGTCCTCATATCTTGCTGGAAAGTTACACTTCATTTGAGAGGAGATTGCATTTTCCAAGTCAGATTCTATCCTTTTTTAATAGACATCCTCCCCCCACCCCTCACGCACATACACAGTTCCTTAAAGCCACTGTGACAGACACGTTTAGCAGAAAAAGTTTCATCCAATCCATTTCAGGCTGTCAGGCTGCGATTAAAGACAAAACTACAGGGGTCCGGGAAGGTGGTTTTTTATTTCTCAAGCCCTCAACACATATAATATTTTCAATTAATTTACATTATTTACCCCCTCAGTTCGCAGCCTGGGGGTCCACCTGGATTCATCTGTTAGACCTACTACCTGTCCTTTGGATCCGTGCGCCTCCTGGCTCATTAAAACGTGCTGAGAGGAATTGCGACCCCACCTGTTGAATATCATCAACAGTTCCTTTGAGCAAGGAGTTTTTCCTGGTGGGTTGAAGGAGGCAGTGGTTTGCCCACTCTTAAAAAGACCGTCATTAGATCCTAGTGATCAGGCCAATTACCGCCCCGTTTCAAATCTTTTGTTTCTGGGGAAGGTAATTGAGAGAGTGGTGTTGGAGCAGCTTCAGGGTTTTCTGGAGGACGCATCGGCCTTCGATCCCTTCCAGTTCGGCTTCTGTGCTGGGCATGGGACGGAGACCGTTCTCGTCGCTATCACAGATACACTCCGTATGCAGCTCGACTGAGGTGGATCGGCGCTGCTGGTATTATTGGATCTTACCGCAGTGTTTGATGTGGTCGATCACAACCTTTTGACCCACCGCCTGGCCGCTTCCGGAGTGCGGGGCACTGTCCTTCAATGGATTGCCTCGTTCCTCCGGGACTGGAGTCAGCAAGTGTGGTGCGGGGACCAGGCCTCCTGGAGGTGCTGACTTTATTGCGGTGTGCCTCAGGGAGCGCTGTTGTCCCCGCTGTTATTTAACATCTACATGCGACCCCTTGCTCAGCTGGTACGGAGCTTTGGGCTGGTATGTCATCAATATGCCGATGACACCCAGCTCATTCTGTTGATGGAGGGGGGAGCGGTCACCGCCCCTGCAGCTCTACAGCATCGTTTGGAGGCGGTTGCTGGTTGGTTGAAGCAGAGCAGGTTAAAGCTGAATCCAACAAAGACGGAGATCCTTTGGCTAGGCCGTGGGGGCGGGATTTTCAGCCGCCGATGTGGGAGGGGGTCTCATTGGCACCGACCCCTTCAGTTCGCAGCCTGGGGGTCCACCTGGATTCGTCTCTTTCAATGGAGACCCAGGTGGCCCATGTAACCCGGGTTGCGTTTTTCCATCTTCGCCAAGCCCGGCGGCTGGCCCCCTTCCTTGCCCAGGCGGATCTGGCCACTGTGATCCATGCAACGGTCACCTCCAGGTTAGACTATTGCAACTCGCTCTATGCGGGCCTTCCCTTGCGGCTGATCCGGAAATTGAAACTGGTCCAGCATGCGGCGGCACGTTTGCTCACGGGAGGTGCCATCAGAGATTACATCATGCCTGTGTTGCATCGCTTGCACTGGCTCCCAGTTGAGTTCCGGATTGTCTTCAAGGTATTGGTGTTAACCTTTAAGGCCTTACGCGGTCTGGGACCCTCGTACCTACGAGACCGTCTGGCCCCATATGTCCCACGTCGGTCTCTGCGCTCAGCAGAGGCCAATTTGCTGGTGATTCCCGCTCCCTCCATGATGCGGCTGGCCTCCACTAGGACCAGGGCATTCACAGCCCTGGCCCCTGCCTGGTGGAATGCTCTCCCTCCAGCTGTCCAGGCCCTGCGGGACCTTAACAAGTTCCGCAGGGCCTGCAAGACTGAGTTATTCTGCCAGGCCTTTGGGGAGACCAGCTGTTGATAAGGTGCCCGGAAACAACCTAAGGCCCGCTGTTCCCTCTTGGAGGAATTTTTAATAGTTGGATGCCATCTGTATTTTAATTGGTTTATGGAAATTGAACGCTGCTTTTAACTTTATATGTATTTTACGTATCCACTTGCTCTGTCATTGTTGTAAACCGCCCTGAGTCCTCCGGGGGAGGGTGGTATATAAGTGGAACAATAAATAAATAAATAAATTATACTCCACCTTACTCTCCAAGTAGGAGAAATTGCCTAAATTGCTCTCTCCTTTGTTTTATTTTAACAACAACCCTGAGAGGTAGGTGAGGTTTTTTGGGGGGGGATCCTTTTCTTATTGAAAACTTATGGAAGCAAAAACTTGCTACACGGTTCCAAAGCAAAAATGCCCTAAAAATATGCCCCCAAACTGGCCATATTTTAAAGTAGCAATTACTAGAAATACAGCAATTTCTATGGCAGACATTTTAAAAATATCCCCCCTCTCCACCAACACACACACATTAAGGCACTGAAGTATTTGGTTAAATAATTATTCAGGATTTACAAAAAAATTATTCAGGATTTACAAAAAATTATTCAGGATTTACAAAAAATTTACAGAATTTACAGAACTTACAGAAAATTAGGCACAGAGATCTTTCACGCCACCGCTGGTGATGTCTGCCTCTTGTCCTAATCCTTGTAGCTAGATGCCAAGGATTGAACCTAGGACTTTTTTGCATGCCAAGCAGATACTCTGCCACTGAGCCCAAGCCTCGCTTCCTTTATAGATTGTATGCTCCCCTCCTCATGTGTTGGATTGTGCATCCAGCTTAGTTATTTTGCAACTTCCCTATCCATTGCTCTGTTTCAGCCAAGATGCGAGACCATTTATGTGAGATCCAGGGCATGATTAAAGTGCTTATCAGTGCAAGCTTCTATACAACCCAAGCATCTCATTTAAAAGGCCACTTACCCTTTGTCAGCACTACTGGCATACTAGTATAGCCTCACTCTGTGCTTTAGTTTGCTGGCCTGCTTGAGGCTCAGAGGACAACAGTTTAGATATTATATATGTGCAAATATGCAGGGGCAAGGGACTCAGACAAAGCCACTGCCCTCATCCTCTCAGTATTCTATGAGGCAGAAGCAGTTTATACATTTTCCTGCCCTTTAAAGCAAGGAGCATCTTACATCATTGAGTGCTGCTGTTAGGAGCAAGCATTCCAGTGCAGCAACAACATTAATATCTGCCCAGTAGAGGGAGCAGAGGCACTACGTCCTGCACCAGGGAGTAGACAAAGGGATTTTCACTGTTTGGTGCATGAAAATATACCTTGGGAAAAGCAATGTTCCACCTTAATTCATGTTATTCCTCCTAAGATATAAGTTTCTGTATACCAAAATGGGGGCCTATTTTCTCTTGGTAGGAAAGCAAGCAAGCCTAGAAATCCTCTTGAGCAGCTTAGGGTACAGAAAATAATCTCTAAATATTAATTCCACCCACCTTTCCCTACAAATGGCAATCTCTGGTTTGAGCACAGAACATCAAAGTACTAATGAACATGACATGGAGTTCAAATGTCCATTAATACTCAGTTTCCATTTTTTTTCTTTTTGAGGATGAATTTGGACATGCTGGGACCCCTTTTCATTTTGGTTAAATTGAATGGCTCAGAATGTTTCCCCGCTTCTACACATGAAGCCTCCTGGGTGACTTTGATCTAGTGACAGTTCTTTCAGAACTCTCTCAGCCCCACTTACCTCACAAGGTATCTGTTATGGAGAGAGAAAGGGAAGGAGTTTAGAAGCTGCTTTGAGGTTCCTTAAGGTTGAGCAAAGTGGGGTATAAATCCAAATTATTCTTCTTCAAACTTCCATTTCAAAACATGACAGGAGATTTGCTACTGGTGTATCTCCTGTCCATTCCCTCCTCATACCTACCTCTCACCATCCTCCCTCATTGGTGGGATGGTGGGGAGATACATTAATCACTTGCTTAGCAAGCACAGGAGCATTCCCAACAGAGACTACTCCTTGGAACCATTATGTGATTACTAGCAATTTGGAACAAGGCAATTTCTATCAGGCCAATGGGGTTAAGTCTTCACCAGCATTAAAGTCACAATCCTCTTTCCTTCCCAAGCCAGTTTTTAAAGGGGGGGGGGACTTAAAGTCATGTAGTTTGACTTACATTAAAGAACTGAAAACAAATGTTACTGTACAAAGATATTTTTACACTCCTAATCCCAGTAATTAATATCACTGAGACAATGAACATTAAGAATACATAATCTTCACTGAAGTTAAATGGGCCATAATATTTGTGGCCTCTCATGAGTGCCAGGAATCTTTGCAGATTTCCAATGTTTTACTATTAAGAGGTTTTCTTGTTGCTGTTCAATGGGTGGTGATATCCATATCGTTATTATCACTGCAGCCAGGATCTTAATTTGTGGGCTCAAAGATTTGTGCTTGGGTTTTTCAATGAACATCTGTCCATATTGTATGCAGACTTTCAAAAGCAATTGGTCATCTGGTCTGAATGTCTGTTCTTTAACACACACACACACCCCACCACACACACACAACTCTTCTGGAATTTGCTGTTCAAAGGATAAAAAAGCAACAAAAAAATCACAGACATATAGAAGCCTAACATATTTCCGTACATTCTAGGCCATGTTTTCAAATATCCAGGCAACACAGTTTTTCCGTCTAAGGAGTATTAGACTCCAGTTATTTTCTCAACAATCCATAACAGTTCTTGTTCTTTGCAATGATAATTGTGGGCATGGGAGTGAACTCAAGGTGCCTTGCATGGCTTTTCATCCATAGACAGTACCTAAGAGCTAAATTACACATTGCATATAGTATCTGTTTTATCAGATCTTTAATAGTACTCTAATGGTAAGAAGCATCCACTGGGAACGGTAAGTTTGGATTGGGGCTATGTTTTTCCCCTTGTGCCTTTTCTTTGCCAACAAGACACAGCTAACTTACTGTGTAGAAATTGTTGTGCATCCTGTCATCCTCTCCCCCCCCCCCCCGTACCCCAGCCGCCCCAGGTGACTCTAGTGTACTTTTTTCTTACTAGGGCACAATGAAAAGGTTTTTCTTTGGGGGGGGGATATATATTTTATACCACATTTATTGAACACTTTCTTCCCTCGTGGAGTCCAAAGTGGATTATAATATTCTCCCTTCTCCATTCTATGCTCACAGCAATTGTGTAAGAAATAGTTGGCAAAGAGTGGGTTGTGGGGTTGCCACCCTACAGGAGATATCTGGAATTCTTCCAGAATTATAAGTGATTTCCAGACTGCAGAGATCAGTTCTCCTGGAGAAAAAGACAGCTTTGGAAAGTGGAGTCCATGGGATTACATCCCTGCTGAGCTCCCTCTCCTCCCCAAACTCCTGCCTTCTTAGAGTCTACCTCAAATCTCCAGGAATGTCCCAACCAAGAGTTGTACGGTAAGTGTGTGACTGACCCAAGGTAACACAGCAAGCTTCCATGGCAGAGTGAAATGCTGATAATTGTGTAGTAGTCCTTGACGGGGAGCTTAAAAGTTAAGGACATTGGTTGAGGAAAGACATGTGCATGTGTGTGTGTGTGTGTGTGAGAGAGAGAGAGAGAGAGAGAGAGAGTGAGTGACTTTAACATAATGATAAAGAAAGAGGGAGGGACTTTTCTGCATAGGGTTTTTTCCCCATCAGTTCTGGTCCTATACTGCTTAGGTTTACTGTATGATGTTTATATCGATTTCCTTTTTTCCCACCCACCTCCATGGTGGTTCAGAGCGTGAGGACTGGCAGTGGCTCTAGTATGATCTTGTCTCTCTCACTGTCCCTTCTTTCCCCTCCCTCATTTGTCTGTCTGAATCTGACCCCCACTGAAAGACTCCATCGTGACCATCATTCAAGTCTCAGTTCCACCATGCCCAGCTGCTGTGAATATCCCATTCTTAACAAGGTCCCCTCTACTCTTGCCCTGGGGCCAGATTCCTGGCACAGAGAGGGAGGCTTGCTTTCTCTAGTGACATGCCGCCTGGCTTGTGGGCCCATCCCTGGCCTTGTCCAGGAGGAAAGGTTTGTTGAATTTTTGGTGGGGTGGGGACATGGCAATGGGTGGTGGGGCAGAAGAAGTTCAATGAGAGGAGTTTGGCAAGGAGGCGGAGCGGGGGGTGGGGGGTGGGGTGGCACTCAGACAAGCCCCAGGCACCATTTTTTAACAGTGCACCACTATGGTCCCTTCCGCCAGAGGTGTAGCTGGATAAAATGGAGCCCGGGGAGGACTCCAAGTTTTTCATCCATGCCTCACCCCCATGCTCCACCCATGCCCCACTTACCTTAGCTCCTTGTGCACTCCTGCCAGGCTATAGTATCTGGAAAGGTAAGGAGAAGCAAGCCCACTGCCCTCGTGCTGCCTCCGCAGGGACAAACTGGTCAGGGCCACGCCTTCCCTTGCCGACAGAGGGGGAAAGAAGCAGGCCCTGGCATGCTTGGGGGGGGGGGCTCTTGCGCAACATGAAGGCCACACTCCTAGTGTGGTTCTGGCTCAAGATGGTTCGGAGCTCAGCTGCTATAAACCAGTGACTCCATTGTTCCAGAGTGGGGCGGGCTGGCAGTTCTCTCGGCTCCTTGGTGGGAATATTTTTTTCCTCCCTGGGAGGTTAATAGTCATGAACTTTGTTCTCTCTGCCTGGAAATCATTACGATGGCAGCAACCTTCCGACCTGCTCTCCAAGAAGCAGGAATGGGAAATTTGGGGGCTGGGGTAAGAGACAGCGTGTCAATCCACACATTCATGACAGCTTTCATCTAAACTAAATAAATAGATTAAAAATCCACCAAATTTTTGTGTGTGTGTGCATGTTTTGCCACCCAAAAAACCCTGGTTCTCTGGAAGTACTTTAATAACACTCTTGCATGCTCTCCCTGCAATGGGCAATCTGGTGCACAGTTACTAGAAGTCTGATCTGTTGCATAAGGTGGGGTGACTTTTGGATCAGGGGGATTTTGAGGAGGGGGTCTTCCCCCCCACAGCTAATCTGGGTGGGGGGGGGGAAGTCCTCACATGAAGAGGGTGGGGACGGGCAGCCTGTCTTGGCTCACCAAAGACTCCAGCTCCCTGACAAGCCTGGACCCACGCTCGCCATCTTGAGAGCCAGGGCAACCTGACCAGCTTCCAGCCTGCTCCTCCTTCCAACAGCAGCCCAACCAAATCTGACGCCACATCTCCCACCCTCCCCGCAATTTCATTTGCAGTCCTCGGTGTGCCAAAGGGAGGCTGATCCGGCAGCAGCCTCTACTGGGCCTGATGGGGCAGGGCAAGGAGGGAAGGAGGAGGGGTGT
Source organism: Sphaerodactylus townsendi (assembly GCF_021028975.2). NCBI lineage: Eukaryota > Metazoa > Chordata > Lepidosauria > Squamata > Sphaerodactylidae > Sphaerodactylus > Sphaerodactylus townsendi. The sequence goes on from NC_059429.1 coordinate 84,810,725, forward strand.
GGGGGACGATTTTCCACCCCCTGTGACCCCAATGGCTCCACCCGGTGCACTGGTCCCCACATCGTTCCCTGGTTAGCTACGCCTCTGTCTTCTGCACATGTGGAATAATGCACTTCCAATCCACTTTCAATGCACTTTGCAACTGGATTTTACTGTGAATACAAAAAAAACTGGGATAGCAAAATCCACTTGCAAACAATTGTGAAAATGGTTTGAAAGTACATTATTCTGCATGTGTGGAAGGGGCCTATAATCCACACTGTAAAGAAATACATGGAGGAAGATATGCAAAAGAACCCTGCCCAAACTGATTCCAATGCTTGTGAATCAACTTCCAAGAAAATCAGGAGTATCGAAAGTGTGCCAAAAAGATGCGAGTCAGAAAGGAGAGAAATGTTTTGATTGACTGAGTGGGAATATATATTAGAAAGGCTGTTTAGAGAAGGGAGAACAGGGTAGGGATTTTGGAAAAGAAGATCTTTATGGAAGGGCTAAAGTAGATAGATAGGGATTTGGAAAGTTGGGTTTATTGTTGTGTCTTTCTAGTATTGGGTTGGAGGTTGAAAGAAGTGGCTGAATATTCTGAACTCAATATGATTCTAAAAATAAAGTTTGCTTTTATTAATTTTATTTTATAAATATTGTGCCCTGTGGTTCCAGAGGCAATGCTCATTCTAGCCAGTCTTTATTACCCAAAAGGATGTTTTAAATTAATGAAAATCCAGAATGATCCTGTTGGCAGCACAGTTTGTCAGTATTGAGGGAGGCAGGGAAACAGAGTCAGGTTCCAGATTTGAGAAGTTTGAAGAGGAAAAGGGATTACAGATGTGAAATGATATACAGAAGTGAAATACAAAAATAAGAATGAGAGAAGGGTCAAACCAGCCACGTTAAATGATGCCCCACATCAGGAGAGTCACCCATGGATATCTAATATAATGATGCAATCTGACTTGACTTCAGCCCTTTTGAAATCTTGACCCAAACTGAGCTACAGCTAAGCCCCATAACCCTTGGGGAGGACTTGGAGGAGCTTATTCCACTTTTTAAAAATTGCGTGGGAGGGAGGGTTGTTTCTGATTTGTGTAGATTGCATGTGTGCCAAAGCTATACACAAACCAGGCAGAGCCCATGGTTTTCTCTTTGCCTATGTTTTCAAACATCCAGCAGCTTCACCTGTCTGCCATGTAACCTGTCAGTCTGCACAGATAGAAGAAGAAGAAGAAAAAACATGCAAAATCTGGTTCTGGCAGTTAGCTGTTAATAAGATTGCCTTCAACTGAACTTGAAGTGGAAACAATCAAAGTTACCCGCTACAAAGCAGGCCAGCCCCTTCTTCCTTCCTCATTTCCGAAGAGTGTCTCCAGAAGTGTTTGAATTATCTGGCACTCTGGCAAGCTCTCCCAATATCTGCATAGGTGAATGTATAACTCATTAACATTTTAATTAAGAGATTCAATAGAGCATTTTACACTGAGTCCTAAAGTCACTGTGCCTTTGTGCACTGTTCCCTGGAAAGAAAACCCTTTCCTTGTGGAAGCCAAGTTGCTATCCATCATTTGTCTCAGCAGGAAATACCAGTGGGCACAGCAATAAAACACAGTTAAAACCCCAGGGTGCTACAGGACAGTATTTGCTGCTTCCTATGGATGCAAAATTCAGACTGACAAAATCGCTCGATATTTTACTCAGTACAGACAATGAGCAGGTGAATGGAAATGTATTTTCTTACAATATTGGAACCAAAGACTCCTCGCTTCAGGTTTTTGTGGGGGGTTTTGCTGTTAAGTTACAGTCAATTTCTGGTGACCCCATTTTCAAGGCAAGAGGCATTCAGAAGTGGTTTGCCATTGTCTGCCGCAACATCATGACCATGGTATTCCTTGGAGGTGTTCCATTCAAATAATGCGAGGGACGAGGCTGAGAGTGTGTGACTGGCCCAAAGTCACCCCGCAAGTTTCCATGGCAGAGTGGGGATTTGAACCTGAGTTTCCCAAATCCTAGTCTGATACCTTAACTATTGTACCATGCTGGCTCTATTTTCACATCTAATGCTGCTCAAATTGATGTTACTATTAGCCAGAAGTGAGCAGCAGTTTCTATTTCCAGTGCAAAAGAAAGAACTGCATGTTTCAGACCCATATGTCAATTGACACAGTATTAGCCAATATATATCCCAGAATTCTGAAGCTGAAGAAATTGCTACTGCATGCAGGATGCAGCATCTTGGGAATCTGTATTTTATTTATAATGCATGTTTCTAATACTTATGGCTATGAAAATAGAGTTAAAAGTGATAAGGAAATAGAGGATAAGTAGCATACATAATTCCTCCACAAATGTGTACCTGACCAGAGAAATGATGGATGGGCCCCTGGCCAGTTCAAAATGAAAACTCAGGGTATAATTTCTTTCATATATCCAGTGAGATCTCACATGCTGTGCCCACTGTTTGCAACCCATAACAGTGCAAACATCAAATGGGCAGTGTGACTTTGGTGGTAAGTCAATATCCTTCCAAGTGAATACCCTCTCATTCCCAGCAAGGGTACAAGAGTTGTATTATCTAAAAGATTTTTGAAAAACATCTGGCTTAGAGAGAAATAGCTGTGTGGATTCCAACACAGTTGATTTTCAGTGGCACATGGGAACGTTGTGAGAGAAGCTCTCAAGCAAGCAGCATTTCTGGGGCAGATGATCCAGCAAAGGGAGCTTTGACTCAGACTTTCAAAAGCTTATACCCCCCAAATCTTGTTGGTCTCTAACGAGACTCAAATATTGCTGTCTATGGATGGACAGGATCTCATAGACAGGCAGAGGAGCATGCAGAAGAAGCACACTGTCAGAGTTATGGAAACAGATTTTAGCTGAGCAGTTCACTGGTCTCTACTCAGTCCCCAGGGACTCTGCCCATCTTGTTCTTACAGAACCTTAACAAATAATAAAATGCCCTGACATTAGAAAAACAGGAAGGTGTGCCTCTGATAACTGTCCAAGATTTGATCCTTTTGCGCTTTTTAAACATATTCATTTAAGGAACTGCAACACTAGGAGAGGAAACAAAGTAATTGTTCAGGATCACAGAGGAACAAAAAATGTCTCAAATTCTCCAACCGTAGACTTTAGAGTATCTTATTTGTCTGACCTAGCTCTTACTGAGGTGATGAACCTCTACTTGGGCTGCAACTGAGAGAAAGCAGAGCTAACAAATTTACATATTCCTCTGCACTAAAGAGTGTCCTTCACACACAGAAAGCTAGAAAAAGAAAGATCCTAGTAGGGTTGTCAGATTTCAGGTGGGGCTTGGAGATCTCCAGCAATTACAATGTATCTCCATACTACAGAGATCTGTTACCCTGCTATGACATTATACGGTACCCCACCAAGGTCCCTTTCCTTTCCAAAATCTGCCCTCACAAGGCTTCATCTTCCAAATCTCCAAAAATTTCCCAACCAGGAGCTGAAAACCCTATAATCTTGCCTAGATATCTTCCCCACACTCAGGAATATTTTCTTTGGGCCCTCAGTAATGGAAGTACCACCTGCCGTTTGAAATGATAGCACCTCAATCACAGGTTTTCTACCTCAGTGAGAATTAGGCTTTCATGCCATCTAGTATTCTGCAGACTTGGACACAGAGCACTTTTGGAGCAAATATCCATGTCCCTTGTCCCACTGTCAAGAACAGGGACTGCTGAATTCTTTGCCTGTTTGTGGCAGTTGCAACAATATTCCAATTATGCTACCACAGACTCCAGCGCAAGAAAAGACAGAAGAAAGCTAAGGTGGAGGAGAGTGAGAGAAGAGAGGGACTATAAATGAACCATGGGGCTGAATGATTGCAAAGGGAAAGAAATATGACCAGAATGACCCTTGCCAACTGTTGGCAATCTCAGCAGAGGAGTGTGGGGTGGAAAAAGCAGTGATTAATGACATCCCTGAGAGAGAACATTATCCCTTTGTTGCTCTCAAGGCTGAAAACATCTGCAGCCACCCAAGCAATTGGTAACTGCTTCCCTCATCACAAAACTCACTCCTGAAGGACAGAAGGGCAAGATGGTGTGCGCAAGCACGCACTCACATTTGCAACTATGAAGATAAGTTTTCTCAATATGAATACTTACTGCATTTGGGTGGCCCGTAATTTTATGCCACCAAAATGATGCAAGGTACTATCATTATTATGGAGCATTTATAAACTTATTCACACATTGTGATCAGCCCTGCCTTACAAGAGGAATAGATGTAGGGATTCACCTTTTCCTAGTATTAGAGAACAGTGGTTAATTCTGAATCAGTCAAGGTCACAACATAAAGCCCTATGATTTATGAGATATAATCTTCCTTAGAACTAAGGCCTGGTGGCTGTGAGGATGAGGCCTGGTAAATTATATTTTAAATTCAGATCTGACCTTGTCTTTTCTAACTATTTCAAGGGCAGGTCTTCTATGTATTGACAAAGGAAAAAAAGGCTCACCTAAAAGGTTCAATAAATATCTTCATCTGGTGCACAGAATTGTGATTAAGAATACAATGAAAGTGCTTTACAATAGTCTTCAGGGGCACTTGTGAAAGTGGCTATCTACATTTACAAGAATTTAGAAGGAAGTCTGTAGTGATGCACTGCTGACCCAGCAGCACCGTGGTAGAACGTTGGGACGCCAATGGACCTACGGCCTTGCTGGTCGCACCGCACCCCCACTCCTCATCCCCCTATGAGTCACGGGTCATGAACTGTCTGGCTCAGTCACCGGGCGCAGGGACAATGGTCTTGCCCCCAGGTGAGGATTAGGCTCAGACGCTTACGCTCCTCTCCGCACGTAGCCAGGTGAGATCATGCATCACATGATGATCTCCAGGTCTCCCGGTCTCCCGCTCATCTCCCTACCCACCTCCTTTACACACCCACAATGAAACCCTAATAAAAGGTGCGAGAGACCAGCACAGGGAGAGTTGTCAGGATCACGAAAACCCGCGCTTCCTGTTGCTGACGCTCTCCGCCAGATGAAACCTCCTCCGCGTCTCGCCTATTCCTTAGCGACGACCCTGCGGGGTTGACTACAAGCTGGTGCCGAAACCCGGGAATCCTCGATCCTCCACTCTGATCACCGTCGCCTGGGGCAGGGCCGCGATACTGAACGCCGCTGGATCGGCGCATCCAGGGACCACCGTTTCGGTATCGCCTGTCCTCTGGATCGGCGCATCCAGAGACACGCGTCCTAGGACACTCTCTCGTCCGACGGAACACCGGTGAGTATGGGAGCTTGCAAAAGCAGGGCTTATGACAAGCACGTTGACGAACTGAAAGCTTTAACGAAATGCGGCAGGGTCCCCGTAAAGAGAAGGGAGCTGCGCAAATTGGTTGAGGAGATTGAAGCTCAGTGTCCATGGTACCCAGAGGGGGGGACATTGAATCTTAAGGACTGGGAAAACATCGGGCGCACTCTTCGCGACAGAGCCTCGCGCGTCGTTGTCGCTGCTACTGACGTGGAGACAATGTTTGTCGCCATCAGCCTGCAGACCTATGGCTCCCTTGCTGTAGGCCGCCCTCCTTTCGATCTTTCACCTTCAATTTCAACCCCGGAATTTTCTCTATCCACTAATTGGACGCCCTTCCTCCCTCTGCCCTCCTCCTTCACCCAATTCAAACTCTCTCCCCGCCGCTCAGCCGCCCCCTCTTGCTCCGCCTTCATTTTCCGAAGCCACTGCACCTCCGTCAGCGCCCGTAATGGCGCTGGTTTCAAAACTCTCGCCAGAACGATTAGCCACGATCTGCAGAAGAAAGAAACCCTGACGGAAGACGATGCCGAGATTCTTGCATTGTGCCCCGTCCCACTTCTACAGATACTGAGGGGAGGGTGGCGTCATTCGGCGGGTTGTCAGTACCGCCCTTTAAGCTATAACATCCTCACTGAGCTCCGCAAAGCGGTGCGGGACGTAGGAGTCACCAGCCCCTATGTGAGAGGCATGCTAGAGGCGGTCGCGAGGAATCACTTAATGGTTCCGGACGACTGGAAGACCACCTTCCGCATGCTCCTGAGCCCTGCACAATTTGTGATCTGGGAGAGCGAGTTCCGCCGGCAATGCTTTAGCAGGGCAGCCGCCTCCGGCGGCGCCTACACAGCCGCTCAGCTTTACGGCTTTGATGCCTTCAGTAACCCCAACAATCAGATCGTCCTGCCGGTGGCCACCCTTACGGTCGCCTCTGAATGCGCCTACAAGGCGTTTTTTGAAAGTCCCCAATGCCGGACAGCCAACCCAAAGTTTTTCTAGCACCCGGCAGAAGCCTCAAGAGCCCTATGCTGAGTTTGTGAACAGGCTCCAGGAGGCCCTCAAGAGGCAGGTTGACAACGAGGAGGCCCAGGGCGAACTCCTTAAGCGCCTTGCCAAGGAGAACGCCTCAGCTTGAGTGCCGCAGCGATCACAGGCCTAGGAAGGAACTCCCCGAAGCTGCCCGACATGCTCACAGCTTGCCAGCATATCGGGTCTTTGGCCCATCAAGCCAGCCTTCTAGTCGCCGCCCTCTCCGCTGCCATGAGGCAGCCCCGAGACGAGTGTTTCACCATTGCGGCAAGCCAGGACATTTCCGGAGGAATTGTAGGCTGCCCGGCGGGGGGGCCTACAACCCTGACGGAGGAGGGTCTCTCCCCAGAGGGCGAAGACCCCCAGGAAAGTCTAGGGCCGGGCGCTCCCAATGCCCGCTGGGGAGGCCCGCGCCCGGCCATCTCCCCAGCCCGGAACCAAGATCCGCACCTCAAACCCTTCCCCCGGAGCTCCCCCATGAGATCTTCGCTGCTCCAGCTCAGTATGGTGATCCCATCCCCACGGAGACCATTAGGCTGGTCTTGCCAAAAGCTTCCGCCGCTGAACAGGGGTTGTTCATCGTCCCAGGGGTCATCGACCCCATGCACCAGGGAGCCATCCACATCCAAGTATGGACAAACATCCTGCAGAAACTGCCAAGTTCACCGGAACACCCTGCCTCTATGCTCTCACTTGAGTCTAATCTAAGTTCAGCTAATCTAAATCTCGTTGCTCGCTCCCCCACGCCTATACTTCCTGCTCTGCTAGCCCCTTCTACTTCCAAAGTCACCATGCCTCCGCCAGTGCCCCAGAATGGCACGCATTTCAAAATCTCTGCAGAGTCCACAGTCACTGAATTGCAGCAGAAAGGAATGCTGACGGAAGAGGACTGCCGTTTTGAGCCCTCCTCAGAATGCCCCATAGCCAATCTACAGGACAATGAGGCATGGAAAGGGGAAGATGCTCGCACAATGGCCTTAAGCCAAAAGTCCTTCGTGAAGAAGAAGCCCCCTTGGCCCTCTCCAGCTGTAAGGTTCAAACCAGATCTCATAGCCTCTGAGCCTGTGCAAAGCCCTAAGCTCAAAGCTCCCAGTGGCAGCAAAATCGTCAGCACCTCAAAGAGAGCAAAATCTCAAATCAGAGTTGCAATCCTCCTCGTTACTTTATATGTGCTCTGTATGCCTATGTATGTTCTGTATGTCTTGCCCCCCTTTCAAGAGACCCCTAAAGTTTTCCCCTCATAGGGGGGATTTTTCCATTGCTTCTAAGCTATGCTCTTGTGCTTCAATTAAAGTTTTTTCTCCTTCTGATTATGTGTGCCAATGCCTTGAAAGGCTTCGCCCATTACAGCATCCGCCTTAAACGGGACACAGCTCGTGCGTGCTCCCCAGGATACCGATGGGACCTGCTTCAAGCCGCCTCCATCTTAGTTTCTAAACCTTCAAAACTTTTCTTCAAACCTCTCCTTGAGAACCTTTTCCTTCGTCCCATCTGAGCCTACACTGCCACATTGGCGTTAAGCGCAAGTTTACATATGAAGCCAAAATCATTTTCATGCTCCCACATTCTCTGCTGAGGGCTCCCTGGCTAGTCACAGTGCCAAGGGGGGTCTCTCAGCCACACCTATCTTACACAGCCTCCGCTGTGAAGGTAGGAAGCGAGCTCAAACCGCCAAAGTCCCCACGGAGGGAAGGTAGAGCTGACTTCCAAACCCTTCCCCCCTGCCTTCCTTTCTGCACACCCTCCCTCTTTCTAATGGGCTGACGACCCCACCTCTAGATCTAGGATCTGATAAAGGGTTTTTGCAAACCCCTCTCAATTTGCTCCTGTGATCAAACCTCAAGCCCAGGAACTGTTTTCTTTGCATCTTCTCTATATCTTTCCTATAGACGCTTATATTACGATATGACTATAATTGTGAATTGTTCAAGTTGCTTTGCAAAAAACCCACACCTTAGACGGTGATTGGGATTGTTTTACAAACAAACATCCGACCTGGATATGACCTCTCCCTTCTCCTAAGCCTTCGGGCAATTCCCTGCCTTGTATCTCTCTTAACGCTTTGAATGTTGCAAGTGATCGTTGTCGGAATGGGCCAATCATGCTTTAACGAAAGCTTGGCCAAAACAAACGAAAAAAAGGGGAGTAGTTCCCCCTATTGACCCAATCAAGGTCTCATCCAGCAGACCATATCCAAAGTACTCTTCTCTATTCTCTATCAAAATTGCCCGCCCCCCACTCAGGGCTCGGGCTTTCCATTGTCATCTATAAGAACGAATTAACTCAGCCAGCACGAAAACCCCTGGGGGAAAAGCCGCTTGTTTTTTCTCTTCTATACAGGAGTCCAGCTCGCCATGCCAGGCCAGCCCCATCCCGGAGATGGAGCGGGGCCTCCCCTGGAGGATCCGACCCCGCCGCCCTGTTGAGAGAGCCCGATCACCCTCCAGCCTGGGCCAAGATGGGAGGGACCTCTCTGGAACCAGTACACCCATTCTTCCACGGAGATCGCAACCCAGGCTGCCATTCGGGCCAGCTATGGCTCAAAGGTTGACGCTGTGTGTCGCTGCTCCTCATCTACAGCCGCCATTCTCTCTCTCCCTCTCTGCCACCCCCTGGCTGAAACTTGGAATTGCAGCCAGGAACATTCCTGATAGATTAACCCTTGGAACTCTCCGCTGTTTTCAGCCGCTTGAATAATTGTTGGAACACGCCTTCTCTCACAACCTTGCTCGTGAGAATCACTGAACCTGCAATGCTAAAGACTATCAGTAGCTCTCCCTACGCTCTTGAGAAATCCATGGACTCTAACGCCATCGCTTCTGTAGCTTTGGTAGTCAAACAGCAAGAGCCATGCATTGGACAATTATGCAACCACGGGTTGCCTTCCTTCCGCCCATCATCCAGCCTATGTATCGTTTAGCCATGTTTTGTTGTTTAAATTTATTGCATGCCCTAGTTTTTGAAGTTATGTGTTATTTGTTATTGCTGCATTTCCGCCTGTCTGTCTGCCAGGACTCTCTGCTACCCCAGGCTCCACCCCAGGAGCCCGGACGCCGGCCGCCCGCTCCGCTCTGCCTCGATCCCTCCTGTCGAAACGACGCAGTCGCCCTCTCCAAGGCGGAGCCTGTCCCCCTCGCAACTTCCCCTTGTGGGAGCCCCCGGACTTGTTTCCTGTAACACCAAGACTATTGGCCGGCTGGCCTGTGCCCTTGCGAAGCCCATCAATTCTACTCTCCATTGCTCTGGACGCTCTGGCCTCCGAAAGCAGGAACTTCGGCTGCTTAACCCTAGACAATCGTGGTGCTCTCGATTACTTATTGTTATTACATCACCAAGGTTGTGAGAATGTACATAATATGTGTTGTTTTAATCTTTCTGATAATTCCCAATTGGATTCATATGAAAGTACGTGGAGCTGCAAGAAGTTGTATCTAATCTGAAGTATGATGTTTTGCCCCATTGGTGGTCAGCCCTCTGGAGCTGGCTGCCGGGAGGATGGTTGAGTGTTATTGTACAGCTCTGCATTGGTTTAATTGTGTGCCTCGTTATCGGATCTTGTTTCGTTCAATGTGTGTCTAATATTGCCTGTAACGTGTGCAAGAAGCCCCTCAAATTTCCCTTACCCCGCAGCCAAGTGCTAATGTTACACAAGCAGCTTGGTCAGCTTGACCAGATGGCGGAGGAGACAAGCGTCCCTTTAAATCGCCCCTTAGCATTGCGGTCCCCCTTTTTCTAAAATGTAAAAAAGGAGGAGATGTAGTGATGCACTGCTGACCCAGCAGCACCGTGGTAGAACGTTGGGACGCCAATGGACCTACGGCCTTGCTGGTCGCACCGCGCACTCCCCACTACCTCATCCCCTATGAGTCACGGGTCATGAACTGTCTGGGTCAGTCACCGGGCGCAGGGACAATGGTCTTGCCCCCAGGTGAGGATTAGGCTCAGACGCTTACGCTCCTCTCCGCACGTAGCCAGGTGAGATCATGCATCACATGATGATCTCCAGGTCTCCCGGTCTCCCGCTCATCTCCCTACCCACCTCCTTTACACGCCCACAATGAAACCCTAATAAAAGGTGCGAGAGACCAGCACAGGGAGAGTTGTCAGGATCACGAAAACCCGCGCTTCCTGTTGCTGACGCTCTCCGCCAGATGAAACCTCCTCCGCGTCTCGCCTATTCCTTAGCGACGACCCTGCGGGGTTGACTACAGAAGTCTTATTAATCTTTAATACAGATAAGAAAGGGGTGAGGCCACCTGATGAATTCAAGGATGAATCAAAATTTAACCTGAAGGCCTTTCCATGATCTTTACTATTACTCTGCCCCACCTACACTAAGCAGAATCAGACCACTGATCTATCAAGGTCAGCAGTGACTGCTAGAATTGCAGTGGCTCTCTGGGGTCTCATGTGGAGAACTTTCATATAAAGTACTAATTAGTCGTTTTAACTGAAGATGACAGGGATTAGACCTGGAATCTTCCGCATGCAAATCTACAACTGTTCCCTCCCACCAATTCACCAACATTTCTGCTGACCTGTTTGGAAAATTATTTATATATGACTTGTCCAAGATTGCAAAGCAAATCACACACACACACCCCTCTAGTAGTCAAAACAGAAATAGCCAAAGCAATGCCTTTACCCTTACAAGACTTTCCCTGTTTAAACACAGATAGCGCCTGATAATGGCACATTCTTCATTAACTCTGCATGCTTGTGAAGTGAGTCCACTGAGGGTGGGGCTGAGATTGCGAAAGGTAAGGTTTCATTCTTTCAGTTCTAGAAATCTGCCCACAGGTCTTTTTCTCACACTTGTTTTCAACCAGGGGAAATCTATCTCCCTCACTTCTTGGCCTATGTTGAGCTCAACCTTAACTATATATACTTGAAGGTTTGTCTGCTTTGTCGAGTTCAGAGCCTGTCCCTGAGGCACTGTTCAGCTTTTCTGCTGGCAGTAAAATTGCTAGGTTTACCCAGCCTACTGAGTGCCTTATAGCCTGTCTTCCAGTGGAGCAGGTTGTAGGGGGAGGACAACATTATTAGCCTCACCCCAAGGCAATGGAAATAGTGAATGCATCACAGTGTTCCTGTGGGACCAGGAAAGGAATCAAGGAGTCTCTTGTACTGGGCTGCTTCCACAAAGTATCTGCTGCCTGCTGTTTTCTTTCTCACAGAAACCCAGCTGTGACAACAACCATTGTGCTTCATTGACAAGGATGGTAACAGCCAGAAAATGTCCCATGAAAATGTCCCATTTCAGCCTCCTTAGTAGCAGAGAAGGTAGCACTGCATATTAAATCATTTTGTATCATAACTGGGCCCTAAGTGGAAAGAAACTCAAAATGGCACACAAACATTGGCAACATCCAGGTGGCAGATATGGTAGTGAGGGGTTGGAAAATTAGGGTTGGGGAAGGAGTATAGGAACCTCAGTCTGTAACACAGAAGTATTATGGAACAATTTGTGACACTCCTTTTTATACACCTCTCTCCAGTGCCATAAAACAAAAATATTTGAAACAATCCTCCCATATAACCCCTAAGCTGAACTAGAAACACAGAATTTACACCCTAAAGAATTGACATTCAACCACAAATTATGGTTTAGTCTATGGGGCTTGTCCTAGGGAATAGGAAAGGAGGATTTATCTCTTCTGACCTGAGACCCTCAGGGTTATGTAAATGTGGTCATTTACGCATGTGAGGTCTTCTTTGCTATGAGCATATATTCTCTTCAGCTTTAATTCTTGGTTAAGCACACATCCCCCACCCCCTTTGGCACTCAACCTGCTCGCAGACCAGAGAATCCTCATGGTTTCCAAAAGCTCTTTAAATGTGACTGTTTTCTCCCTTCACAGGGAAAGTGAAGGAGATTACTGTGCATTAAGATTTCCTCAGGTTTTCTTGTTCCTTTCCCCCTTCCCCACCCACAGCACAGTAGTTCTTTGCACTTTACTGGCCCCCATTTCAGAACAATCAGAAGGTTTGGGAAGATTCCCGCTCTGACTTCTTCTTTGTTTTATTTTCTTATTTAAGATCTATCACTGAAGCATTAAACCCAGTGAGGCTGACAGTGCTGGGTTCATTAACAACGCACTTGCCAAACTTCCTAATCTCTCCACCCTCAACTGCTGCTGCCTTCTTTCCTCATTCCCTCCCCTCTGGAAAGACATGTTTTTATTGCTCGGCATGGCTGAGAAATCCCCATGGCAGACGGCTTCCTTCTGGCTCTTTTTACTTTATTGGCTACCTAGTTTAATGGAGGCAAGTCTGCAAACTAATGCTAGACTACCCCCCCCCCCCCCCCCCGCACACACAGAGGAGGCAGTTTCCCAAAATGGAGGTTGCATGGCAACAATAAAGAGGCAAGCAGGCAAAACGGCAGCTGAGCTCACTTCGCAGAAGGGTAACCTATACAAACAAAAACCTGTAAGGGAAAAAGAATGATATAATCAGGAAAACCCCACAGTGAAGCAAAGTTAGAGAACTGACTACTTCTCAGCCCCAGAGTAAGTAATGGATGCATAAGTGGCCTATGAGTTATTTTAAAGAGCCTCTTTGCTATTTCCCTGCTTCATGAACAGCCATGTAAACCATCAAGCTGTGAAACTCTCCTACAAGTGGAATCTGCAACAAAATGTTATGGATTGTGTTTAGCTTGCTCCTCATCAACTCCATAATTTATATTCCATCCTGCATTTTCCACATAGAGCTGAAGAACAAGTTCAGCACTGTTCAACACTGTGTAGCAGATTCCCACTTGCACTACAACATGACTACCATTATGATCAGTATATAAATATGGAAGCAAAAGTGTGCATACCACAAGAACTCATGGGCAGTGCAATTTTTCTCTGTATGCTGTGCACTGTATGCTGTGCATTATCTTCAGTGACTGGTTCAGAGGCTGACTAACAGATTCTTTGGGACAAGGATATACACAGCAGCTGGAACTGCAGACTGGGTTTGGCCTTCAAGGAAGAACAGAAGGCAATATCACCATCTGATGTTGCTGGCTCTTGGTTTACATCCGTGGTGGCGAACCTTTGGCACTCCAGATGTTATGGACTACAATTCCCATCATCCCCTGCCAGCATGACCAATTGGCCATGCTGGCAGGGGCTGATGGGAATTGTAGTCCATAACATCTGGAGTGCCAAAGGTTTGCCACCACTGGTTTACATGAAGCTGCTGCCCATGTGAACTGGTTTAACCAGCATTGCTGTTTACTTAATCCAGGGCTTAAAACCTTTTTAGAGGAAGAAGCCCCACCTGCTCCTGGGCTTTTCCCAGTCAGGAGTGGACCTGATTGAGATCTGGTTCTACAAAGGCCTATATATGCCTGAGCTGGGATCTGGTTTAAGGGCAGGAGTAAAGGCCACCAACCTGGCACATTTGTCTTCCACACGGGCCCACTGTTTTAGCTGCTATCACTAAGAGACAGTGGCATATTTGCCTAGGGAAAAGGAGTACCCCATGTCCCTGGGCGCCCCCATTTGGTCATGTGGGGGTGCCAAAATTTCAGGGGCATTTATGTGTTTTTTTCCATTTTTTAATGTTTTTCACATTTTGGCCTGCAGGGGGCGCATCTTTAAAGCTAGTGCTTACACACTCACAAAAATTCCCCAGAATCTTCAGCAAGTTCTGTGGCGGGAAAAAATTACTTTTCCCATCATAGACTTCAGTGGGGCTTTCTGTTATGCCCAGCTGGCTCTGTGGTATAGAGGTTTCAATGGGAGGCACGCTGGTAGGGGTCTTGCTCTGGGTGGGGGCATTTCCTGTAGGGCTGCTAGTGTGAGTCTCCTGAAAAGAGCCAGCCAAATTTGCTAAAATGTGAGTGGGAGAGGAAAATGCTCTGAGCATCCAGTTGAAGGTGAACCTGATGCCCACAGCATTTGCCCCTCCCAAGCAAACTTTAGCAAAATTGGCTGGTTCCTTTCAGGAGACTCACACCAGCAGCCCTGCAGGAAATAAGTGCCCCCACCCAGAGCAAAGTGCCTCCCATTGAAACCTCTACCACAGAGCCAGGTGGGCATGACAGAAAGTCCCATTGAAGTCTATGATGGGAAAAGTAACTTTTTCCACCACAGAACTTGCTGAAGATTCTGGGGAATTTTTGTGAGTGTGTAAGCACTGGCTGCACATTTTAAAAGATAGAGGCTCCAGACTTTCAAGGTGGCTCCAAGAGGTCTCCTAGTAACAGCATCCAAGCTTGGTGAGCTTTGCTGCTGGGGGTGGGTGGGGGGCATGAGTTGAGAGAGTTCTGAGATAACTCAGCCAGCAAGCTTCATGTGCAGGAGAAGGGAAACAAAATAAGCCTGGGGGGGCCATAAAATTGAACCCTCAGAAGCAATGGTCTCCAACCCTGGATGCTATTACTAGAAGGGCCTCCTGAGCCACCTTGAGTCTGGTGCCTCTATCTTCAAAAATGTGCAGCCTGTTCACACACTCAGAAATTCCCCATTGGCTACAATGAAGCCAAGGGATTGCAAAAAAAAAAGAATTGTGGGCAAATTTCTTGGGGTGCCTGTCAGAGGTGTATTTTTAAAGCTAGTGACACCAAAATTTCAGGGTATCACCTGTTAACTATTCTTATGATACCACTCAAGTTTGGGAAGTTAGGTTCGGGGGGCCAGAGTTATGGACTCTCAAATGGGTAGCCCACATCTCCTGTTAGCTCCCATTGAAACAATGGGGGATGGGGCACCCCCTTTAGGGGTCCATAACTTTGGCCCTCCTGAACCAAACCTCACCAAACCTGGGTGGTATCATCAGGACAGTCTCTGGATGGCATCTTGTAATTTTGGTACTGCTAGCATTAAAAATGTGCCCCCTGCAGGCCGAAAAACACAAAAAATACCCAAAAAAGTCTGAATACCTTGCATTTGGATTTGTTCATATTTGGACAGGACATATTCGGACAATTTTTGTCCAAATATGTCCAAATTTGCCCAGATTCAGTCCAAATCTGGTATTTGTTTCATCTGAATCTCCAACCCTAGAAAGTGATGCTGGGGGGGGGGAATCCACCCCCATATTTTTTTTAACCAAGGACCCCAGATTCTCCCTTTAAGGTGGATTTAGAAAAAGAATCTGAGCTCCCTGGTTTAAACACCGTTAAAAGTGATGCTATTTGGGGGTGGATTCCACTGGAGGTGTTTTGTGAGAGATGATGCTGACATTTGTTTGGTAAATGTTTTGCTGGGGGTGATTTGTGAGAGATTTACATGCTTAATACGCACTTGCACTGGCTTGGAACTGTTTCTCAGGCTAACAACCTACCTCATAGGGTTGGTGTGAGGACAAAATTAGGAAAGAGAGTTGGTGGGGGAGAACCATGTATGTTTTGCTGGGGGTGGGGGTGATTTGTGTGAGTTGATGCTGACATTTGTTTGGTAAATGTTTTGCTGGGGGTGATTTGTGAGAGATTTACATGCTTAATATCCACTTGCACTGGCTTGGAGTTGTTTCTCAGGCTAACAACCTACCTCATAGGGTTGTTGTGAGAACAAAATTAGGAAACAGAGTTGGTGGGGAGAGAGCCATGTATGTTTTTCTGGGGGTGGGAGGTGTTTTGTGAGCTCGTGCAAAAAATAATTGTTTGGTCATGGTGGGGGAGGGTGGCCGCCCATACGGGGGGGGGGCACTCAGGTTTTGTCCCTGGGCTCCAGTTTGCCTAGATTCGCCTCTGCTAAGAGAGAACCTGGGGGATTGGTTGTCTGCGATTTGCCTTATGAGGAAGGAGGGTAGCTGCCACATTATCACAATGGCAACAACATCAGGAGCTGAGGCTTCTAAGGGAAGTAGGGTTGGAATGGGAAGTTCCTGAAGATTTGTGTGTTGTGTGAGGCCTGGAGAAGGTGGGATTTGAGCAGACACCTCAGCAGGGTATATAATGCCATAGAGTCCACCATCCAATACAGCTATTTTCTCTAGGGAAACTGATCTCTTTGGTTTGGAAATCAGTTGTTCTGGGAGATCTCCAGGTTCCCATTTCCCTTCACCCTGGACCTTGGGACCTAGGGTTATTGGCTCTGGAGAAAAACTGGTGATTCCAGGTGTCCCTTGCCCCCTCATTTTCCCTTGTGGCAGTCCCTTACTCACCCTTGTCATCCTCAGATGAGGAGTTCATTCCATGGTCTGAGTCTGGAGCAGGAGGAGTTCTAACAGATTCCTCATGCAACCCTGCATGGAATCCTGCCCACAGGTCATCCATGTCAGTCTCCCCAAGCATCACATTTCACTTTTCTCCATCCAAATTAGCAAGTCTCATTGCCTCAGGCACCTCAAGTGGTTCTGTTCTCCAATGTAGCATCTGCCCCATATATCAGAAAAGTGAGAAAGGCTCTTGTCTGGTGGTGTTTGTGGTTGGTAGATTATTCCCATCTTGAACCATTCACCAGAAGGAATGGTAAACCTCTCTGAGGTGCAGGTCTCATTCCTGAGATGAAAGAAAATGTGGTGGTTTTGGTTGATGATAATTGTGAATTTGGCTGTCCATGAGCTGCACATCTAAACAAATGATAGTCATTCACATATATGCGATAACTAACAGAATCTCAGGGCACAATTAGAGTGAAGACTAAATCTGGTCCTTGTGCTTGACGACTCCAGCTATGAAGACAGCTTTTTCCTGTCTGCATGGCTCTCTCTATCCCTTCATATTTATATTCACATCCTGCATTCTTTTTCTTGCTTAGGTTAGTGCATGACAGAATGTTGGGAATTGGCTTTTTCATGAATCAGCTCCTAGGGTTGCTATTTTCCAAGGCAAGTATGATTTTATTATAGAGTTTCAAGCAACTGCTAGAACATCCAGCAAGTAGTCATGTCATTTCTGGTTATCTGGCTGTAAGTTTCATCATCAGGCCATCAAATGCTGTTCTGTGACCCTCTTCTCCCAAAATTCTCCTGGGGGTTGCCCTTAACTGGCAACCCTAACTGCATACATTTCATTGAATGTGTCCTGAACGTACAGAAGATGTGTTTGAGTATTTTAAATTTTCTGCCTATGGAGAGAATGATGTCATAGCACACTGTACAATTATTTCCATGTGAACATATGCTTGAATTTGTGTTGTAAGCTCACTTGATCCAACAGTTGCTTTTATCCCTCCCAAAGTGGCTGATGTGAAAACAGTGGAATGACATTAATGTTGGCCCAGTAAGCATAAAAGAATCAGGTTCTCTAATCTCCCCAAGATTAGCAAGTATTACTAAACATCTTTATTTCCTCTACTTGGACCCAGTATAATAATGACATTAATGGAAATGCCCTTTTCTATTTACTTTTTGAAATTAATCCATTAATATTCAAATGCACATCCCTAACCATTCTGTGCAGTTAGGCTGATTAAATCCCATTGACTTTAGTGATATTTAAGCAAAATGACTCTGTGCAGAATTACAACGTAAGCCTTCAAACTTTCTTCAGGAGGGTGGTCATGTAGAAATTACTGGCACCCCACCCTCACCCCAACAAGAACTGTATTCAGGTGAACTGTCTGCCCTTTGGTTGCTCTCTGAGAGGAAGTTGCAGACTTGTGTGAGAGAAAGCTAATAGTCACTGGGGTGTTTTCCCACTATGTCAGGGATTGTTGGATGGACAGTGAGTCAATGCTGCCTGGTCATGCTTGACACAACAATGTCACTAGTCTCAGCCATCCTCCAGGGTCTCTGTACAACAGCTTGTGCCTATAGCTCTCGCATTTCATCGTCAGTCCAAGCTCGGTCCCAGGGCAGTAGCATCTGTCTGTGGAGAAGGAAACTGCTGATACATGAAGACTGCCATATGATGAGAGAGAGGCAGATAACACCAAGAAGGGAAATAGGAGCAGAAACAGCAATGAAATCTTTCCCGGGGGGTTAGTTTAGGTCAGTGGTGGCGAACCAATGGCACGGGTGCCAGAGGTGGCACTCAGAGCCCTCTCTGTGGGCACGTGCAAATAGAGTCCCTCCCACACACACACACACACACCTAGGCTGACCTGGGTCGCTGATCTCGAATATTAGCATTAAAGCTAAGTTTTGGGGAAGCAGTTTTGGGGAAGCAGTGTAGGTAACCCTATTAAGCGCTGTTAAACCCCACTGATTTTCATGCGAAGAACTAAAGTGCAATCCTTTACCTGGGAGTAAGCTCGGTTGCTGGGAATGGGGCTTGCTTCTGAGTAAATCCTCCTAGGGTCGTGATTCACCCATTGGAAGAGTTGCATGGTTGCTTCAAAGCAAAGCCACTGACTACCACCAAGCTTACTCCCGAGTAATGCATGCCTCGGAGCCAACCGTTTTCTCTTAACTAAAACCTCAGTATTCGGGTTACATTGCCATGTTGGCACTTTGTGATAAATAAGTGGGTTTTGAGTTACAATTTGGGCACTCAGTCTTGAAAAGGTTCGCCATCACTGGTTTAGGTAATATCTGTTCAGAGGCACAGCAGAGGTCTTAATCTCCTCATAGGATGGGCAATACACTTATTTGTTCACTGACAAACTAGTTTTTCTGACTAAACTCCAAAATCTTCTCTAACATGAGGTATATACTATTTTGGTACAAATGTCACTTGTTGGCATCTATGGACTTCATGGGTGATGAGATACAACTCCTCCCCTGCCCCAGTTGCCGTTCTGAAATTATTTTTAAACATGATTTTTGAATCACTGTGGCTAATAGTAAACTGACCAGCCCCCATGAAAACTGTGACAGTAAACCATCAACATGACCTCATAAAGCTGCCTTATACTGAGTCAGACCATTGGTCTAGGAAAGGCCTTTTTCCACATAAAGATTTTTTCCATCAGTTCTGGCCCCATACAGCTTCAGTTTATCCCTTGATTTTCACATGCATTTTTGTGCCTTTAGTCTTTGGATCTTTTCTTTTCTGGATCTTTTATGCTTCTGTTGAGACCACTTTACTCTGATCTTTCTCTGGAAGCCAGTTTTGAGTCCCCCTTTTCTTCATGCATAACATTTTTTCGTTGTCCCACCCATTCTTACACATTTTTTTCAATTTTTCAATGATTGGACTGTCACCATCATCAACCCACTCCTCCTCTTCCCCCTGACCCTGAAAATGAATAATTTTGTTTATCTTTTAAAGGCAGTAAAATATCGACATATCAAAATACCATTGTACTGATAAGTCAAGCACGATTTCTGAACTCTTAGCTTTTATTTTTTTAAAGTAAGTCTCTGAGCCCCATCCAAAGGGGGAGAGCTGAATCTGCCTGTGGGAGTAGTGTGTGGCTGCAGTGACAGATGTAGAAAGTCTTGACTAATGAGGCTGGGACCCTGCAAGAGCTCAATCCTCCACAGATGCAGATGCCTCCAACCGGCAGACCCTTCTGCCATACCTTGCAGCAATGTTAGCACTTCTCCTTTGACTCTGTAGCCTCTGTCTTTGCCTCCTTTGAACAACTGGCTTGTTACTACCCTCTTCTGAGATTCCTGAAGGCTCTCCCAGCTGCAAGGCTCTGCCTGAGCTTGCAAAGAAGGGCTTAACTGGTTCTGCTGCCTGCAATTCCTCTCAAGGAGCCAGCTCTGAATGCACAGTGTCTTTAGGCTCTACATCAGAGTTGTCAGAGCCAGGGGTGTACGACTGATGGGGACATGTTGTGGCAAATGTCCCTGGGTGGTGCCCATTAAGTCACGTGGGGGGGCGGAAAATCACCCCCTCCTCCTCCTCCCCCCATGTAAGTGAGTGAGACTGGGGAGGCAGGAAACCTGCAGCCGCAGTAGATAGCTCAGCGGCGAGCAGGCCTCCTGCCCTCCCCGGCCTCCCTGTCAGGCATGGTGGCCATCCTCAAGCATGACAGGGAGACCAGGGCCGCTGGGCGCTTGCAGCTTGCGCCTGAGCCAAGGGGCAAAGGGCTGCTCACCACCAACCTGTCTGCTGCAACCACCAAGAAACACAAATGTGGGTCTAAATCAAATGAAGCCTGAATCATAGAATCGGAAGGGGCCATATAGGCCACCTAGTCCAACTCACTGCTCAATGCAGGATCAGCCCCGAGCATCTCTGATAAGTGTTTGTCCTTAGTTTACATTGGCTTTGCCCCAAAGTTGTCACTAAATCATCTTTACCCGAAAAAGCTAACTATCTCTGGCCACTCTTTGAATTAGAACATTAATCCAAGTGTCAAACCATTAAGTTTAACTATCCATCAACACTTAACTTAATTGTCCTTCTCTTGTTTTCTTTTCATAAGGCAAGAGCCTCCTTTGTTCTGGGGGATTAGAGTTACTTCGCATAACCTGAGGGCCTGTTTCTTCCTATAAGTAGCTCCCTCGACCAGCACTCAGTGTTCAGCATTCCCTGGACATCTCTCTGTCTAGCGAATACAGCCCCCAAACACGGTGACTTTCTTCTTCTACCAGAGCTCAGCGTGGGTTGCTGAACTTTATTCATTGGAATAATCTCTTCTGAAATCAGGTAATTATTGTCTTTATTCCCCCCCCAAATCCCTCACTTTTCCAAATCTTTCCCCTCAACACTATCTATATCCTAGGACTGTGTGGATTCTTTGCTGCTTTGATTTGTATGCATGTATGTTTATTATTTTTATGCTTTTAATCAAAATTGTTAAACTTTTACTCATGTTTTCTTTGGATTTCTTGTGGAAACCCATCTTTATCAACTTTGGTGACAAAGATATCAAGATTATCCAATCTCTCGTTAAAGCATGGTCTGCCCTCATTAATTCCCCCACTCTCAAAGGGGCAGACCCCAGCATTTGGGGTAATATCACATTGACTATTCATATGTGGCTTACAGTCCAGCAGTACCTCTAGATCAGGGGTCTTCAAACTATGGCCCTCCAGATGTTCATGGACTACAATTCCCATCAGCCCCTGCCAGCATGGCCAAGTGGTAGGGCTCATGGGAATTGTAGTCTGTGAACATCTGGAGGGCCATAGTTTGAAGACCCCTGCTCTAGATCTTGTTCTCACATAGGGTTATTCTGAAGTGTCCTACATCCACTGCATGTGCTTCTATTTTTTGTCATCCAACAAAATTCTCTGTAGGAGCAAAAATGATTAAATAGAGGCTACTGTATTTTGGTCACATTATGAAAAGACAAGATTCACCAGAAAAGACAATAATTCTAGTACTGAGGGCAGTAGGGAAAGGGAAAGACTTAACATGAGATGGGCTGACTTGATAAAGGAAACCATGGCCTTCACTTTGGAAGACCTGAGCAAGGCTCTCCATGATGGGACATTTTATAGGAAATTAATTCATGATTTATAATTCTGGGGAAATGATTGCTAATGTAGAAGAAGAAAAGTTTGGATTTATATCCCGCTTTCCTGTAAAAAGACTCGAAGGGGCTTACAATCTCCTTTCCTTTCCCCACCCACAACAAACATCCTGTGAAATGGGTGGGACTGAGAGAGATCCGAAGAATTGTGGCTAGCTGGCATGTGCTGGATTGCACAAGCTAATCTGTTTCACCAGGTAAGCCTCCACAGCTCAAGCAGCAGAACAGGGAATCAAACCTGGTTCTCCAGATTAGAGTGAAGCTGCTCTTAACCACCACACCACACTGTATTATGGACATCATGGACACCATACTGAGCTTGTTCTCCACCAAAAGAAGTCCTTAAGCTGGAATCTATTCATTGGGAAGACTCCTGATAGTACAACATGTTAGCTCTTGTTCTGCATCAGAATCCAGAGATCCTTTGTGATGGAAAAAGCAGGGTATAAAAACCAGCTCTTCTTCTCTTGTTGGTGACTTTTTACTTGAAACGACTCTGAACACCTGCCATCCAATAACACATTGAGTAGTGCCAACTTTGTTCCTGCTGGATCAGACTTGCCCCCTTAATCTCCAAACAATTTCCTGAGTCACCTGCTAAACCATATTATGTTGAGAGACCACAGCAGAAGTGAAATTGTTCACATGGACTTTGTTATCTCTAGGGGAAAAGGGTGTTGTGTCTTCCTTTAATTTCAGTAGGTGCAGTTTTGCAAGAGCTGCAAGCAGGGGAGGAAGGTTGAGAGAATCTCCAGGTCAGCTGTATGAGCTCAAGATTGAGTTTCTGTTCCTCCCTTGGAGATTTTTAGCCTGGGTGTGGACAGAGGCTTTTTGGCAAAGGAGGAAAGTCAGCTGCTTTAAACCCCCAGTGGAAATAAAAGCGGAATATAAATACATATTGTGATTAATCAGAAACAAATTGTTCAGTGTTGCTACAGTTCATTTGAGAGATTTCTGGGAAGCTAAGACTCAAATCAGAACAGCAGTAAGTATTGTTTCTCTACACCTCTCCAAACTCCGCCCTCCCTAGACACCACCCTCAGATCTTCAGCCATTTCCCAAGCTGGAATTGTCACCCTGTGTAAGAGACAAACAGTACAGAATGCTGAAGGATTCAGTTTGGGGTAATGATTAAGAGTGGTGGACTTGTGTTTGGAGAACCAGGTTTGATTCCCCATTCCTTCACAAGAAGCCTGTTGAATGGGCTAATCACTGTTCTCCTTGAACTCTCTCAGCCCTTCCTACTTCACAAGATGCCTGTTTTGGTGGGGAGGGGGTGGAGGAGAAGAAGGCGACTATAAGACGCTTTGAGACTCATTACAGGAGAGAAAAGTGGGCTATAAAACCAACTCTTCTAAATGAGTTCTCATGTTTGAGACAGACAGACTGACAGACAGACTGACTGACATCCTGGTTTGAATCATTCCCATTGTGTGGGGGGTGGAGCTAAGCCTCTGCATGCTGTTTAAAAAATTAAACAGTCCTGCAGAGTTGGTAATAACCCCATTGAGATAAATATGTAGGACTACTAATCAAACAGACAGCAATTCCATGAGGTCAGTTTAGGTTGGGAAAATAGCACTGGGGAAATATTTGACACTCTTGACACCCTATGATCCCAGTCTAGCTTTGGTCCCACATGGCTTTCTTCTTTTAAGAAAAAAGAAACACATTCATGGTACTCCCAGCATTACACCTGTTTTGCCCCTAGTTTTTAAAAATCTGGTAGGTTGCCTATAATATTTTTTATAGTTAACAACAGAAGTGTGTACTGTCCTCAACAAAACAAATGAGAAGTCTGTGCTTCCAAACTGGTATCCTGCTGGTGCATCTCAAGCAGCCTGTGTCAAAAGATGACCAATAGGAGAAACTCTGAAAACCATTTTTAGTGTAAAAAGGTGATTTGAAATGTGTGGAATGATTCTAAGAATTCACCTCAAGATAGTGATGCCAGCACTGGGGATCCCCTGGAATTACATCTCATCAACAGACTACAGAGATCAGTTCCTCTGGAGAAAATGGGTGTTTTGGAGGGTGAACTCTTAAGGCATTGTACCCCACTGAGGTCACTGTTCTCTCCAGGCTCCATCCCTCTAGGAGTTTCCCAGCCTGAATCTGGCAACCCTACTAAGGGTAAGAGGAATTCCTTGCATGAAATCAGACTGCCTACTGAGGACTGAAAATATGCCACATTCCTTCGAAAAATGGTTGTTGTATCTTCTGCAGGAATGCTTCCTTTATGTTTAGGATTTTACATAAATGTCTGAAAATTTCAGGAGTACTTTCAAAAACTGCATGCTAGTTATTGTATGGTGTTCTGGAAGCCAACCTTTAGCCTCCTTTGCATGTATTTTTCATATAGACTCTAGCATCATGTGGAGGCATGTAGTGAGCAGGCCTCTTTCATTTGTAATCTCAGAGTGAAGTTAAAACTGAAGACGGTTGGGCACTGTTTGTGAATGCAAAAGGCCATAGCCCATGATTACCTGATTTGCATGCACAACAAAGGCCTCTGAATGATGTGCCCATTTACTCTCACAGCTGGGACTCTGTCTTTTGGAGAGAAAAAACTCTGACCTTTATGCCCACACATTCATTTTGGTTTTTAAAGCCTTCTCTGAAGGGCAGCGAGAAAAGGTGCTCCAGTACTTGGGAGATGCAGGTTCAAGCAGATTCTCTGCAAGTAAACTCAGGGCTAATAACACTTTGAGGCTAGCAATAAATTATATAATGCATTAGGCTGTTTCAGCATCATAGGGAGTGGACGCTGAACATCAACCAGCACAGTGTACAATGTAATTTATGGGCAGCTTTTTTTTTAAACTCACAAAGGAATCGAATGCTAACATTCTCAGAGGAAGGAAGGAAGGAAGGAAGGAAGGAAGGAAGGAAGGAAGGAAGGAAGGAAGGAAGGAAGGAAGGAAGGAAGGAAGGAAGGAAGGAAGGAAGGAAGGAAGGAAGGAAGGAAGGAAGGAAAGCATTCATCCCTGCAAAGAAAAATCAACACAAGAACCAGAAATCCCTAGTGCACCAATTTCTGAGTTTTCCATATAATGTTATCCACTGAAAAACTGAGGGAGAAACTGATTCAAGGATTAGAAGCAAATGTTACATATGCATTTCCTTCTCCCATCTTGAAAACATGTTAAGCAAAATAAACAGAAAACAGCCAGTCAGCTGCTTTTGTAGTGTGATGGAAATCATGGGGCACCAGTCAGTAAGAAGAAAAGTTGATCATATTATTCAGGATCTGGGCTGTGCAGAAATGGGAAGAAAGGATTTATCCCTTCAGGACTCTTTTCAAACCCACTCACCCCCCCCCCCCCCCGGCCAAAGTTTAGTTAACCCCTTATGCTGTTACTAGAAGTTTTTTTATAAGAAGGGGCAATATCCTTTTAATACCTGTGTTTTCTCCATAATGGGAGAAGCCCAATTTCAATTAGCAAAACTGTGCTGGATTTTAAAGTGGTAAATATTTTCCTGTGCTGATCCAAACTAAATTGCATCTGCACATGTGCATTTTATGCTTTATATACCATGATTTACATCATGTTTGCTATGGTTCTGAATGGTTAGATGGGAACACATGGCTGTGACCAATTATTTTGCAAGAAGGTGACTCATATGGGAATCTGACTTCCCTGATGTAGTCAAGAAGTACATATTTAGCAACTTTCCTGCATGTGCTTTCAAAGTACAAACAAGGAAATGCAATGATGGAAAAGATAGACAATTTACAGCCCACAATGGGGGCAAGCAGACTGTGGAAACAGGGTGGGAGGATTACTAATGGGCAGTGTGAATGCAGAAGAAGATGAATGTAAGGTCACTGTGTGTAGAACAATATTGCCTAATTTTAAACCAGTTTGATCCTGTTGGCTTTTGGTGGGAGGGTGGTAGAATTTCCAGTTGCTCCGTTTCTTTAATTCAGTGCTGGACAATTGGAATTTTGTAGACATTTCAATGGATGTTTATATATGTATGGATAATAATAGTGTTCTTTACCCTCCTCATGCCAAACAGATGACAGTGCTTGGCAAGCAGTGAGCCACATTTGTTTCCTACCCGCCTACCCCAAAAGGAAGTATTTCTCTGGTGATCTAAAGGGCCTGGTGTAATGGCTGAGCTTGAAGGAGGATTAAAATCCCTGATCAGTCATCAAACTTCCTGAGTGACTTTGAGGTAGTCACTTTCTCTAATCCTAACAAACCTTGCAGGATTGTTGTGAGAATAACTCCATTGAGGAAGGGTTGAATAAAAACAGACCATTTTCTATCTCATGCAGTAACAGATGGAAACATCACCTCCCCCCCCACCCACTTGTCAAACAAAATTAAAAATGCCCCTCTATCTTTTTTTAAAAAAACTTCAATGAGATCTTTGCAAATAAGATGACTTTAGAAGGCTAGACCGCAGCCTTGCATTTTGACTGTTCACCCATGTTTGCAGAACTGTCTTTGACAATTGTAGATTTAGTTTATATTCTTTCATTCCCCGATCCTTGTCACATACACTTACTCTGGCTTGGAAAATTCCTAGAGATTTGGAAGTGGTAATTGGGAAGGAGTTCATCAGGGAAGCAATGTCACTCTAGGTTTTTCATTTTTCCTAGACTCTATGGAATACCATAGAGATCGGATCCCTTGGAGGAAATGGAAGTCAGTCAGCCCTCCAAAGCTGCCATTTCCCACACAACTGATCTCTGTGATCTAGAGATCACTTGTACTTTGCCACAGATCTCTATCTTCATTTCTCTCTCTCTCTCTCTCTCTCTCTCTCTCACACACACACACACACACGCGCGCACGCGCGCTCACTGAATTCTACACAGATCCTTTTGTATAGTCTCTGATAACAGAAATTCCCCCCAAAGCCTGGTCTTCACAATGGTCTCAGAATTTATTTTGTTTTATTATTTGTTTTACAAGGAAAGATTTCACAAGCTCCCAAGACCAGTGACACTCCCTCCAGCTGTCCTTGCAAAATGCCTTCTTAATAACCCCTTTTAAAAAGCTCTGTTTGTTCTGCTGTGATTAACTGCCTTTTTTCCAGTCACAAGGGCTAGCTGAAGCAAAAGTTTCCATACCACGAAGAAGCAAAATAATGAACTCTCCTAAGAAATCTGGGTCTACTATTTAGCTCCCTCCTCCCTGCCTGAACTAAATAGCAGGTTTGAATTAGCATGTTTTTAAGCAAGAGCAGATGCAGGCGTTCCTTGGGGCTAGGATTTAGCTAGCATAGTGTGGATGGTGCAGCTACTCAAAGAGAAATATTTGGACAGAAACCCCACTTCTTTTTTTCCCAACAGATCATAAAGTTGGTAATTCTTATAGCTCTGAGATCCTCTGAGTCAGGGCTGGATATGTTTTTTGCTTCTTTTGACCCAGCCACACTTTGTGACCTTCAACAATCTGGGTGGGGGAGACTTCTGAACAGTCATCTCTTATAATCAGAGGGAGATTTTCAAATGTGAAGATTGCTTCAAATGTAACAGGTACGGCTGTTACAGATGAAGATTTCCAATTGCCCTGGGTGACCAGGGTTGGGTATTAGTATGAGCAAAGTACAATGTGTGTTTGATTAAAGATCTTGACAGTAGGATTACCAGTATCTTCACCCAGAATTACAATTGATAGCCAAACAGAAGTCAATTGCCCTGGAAGATATCGCAGCTTTGAAGGGCTGTCAGTGTTGGCAACCCTACAGCTGAGAGTCAAATGTAGGGCATAACTCTCCAGGGCACAATGAACTGGAAAGCTGGGCTTTTTGTCAAGGGTCTGGATGACATCACAGAAACTAAAATTAATTTGGTAAAAACAGGATACATTCCCTGCTCTTGGTTTGTTTTTTTCTGGCTATGACATCATTGCCAGGGTCAGAGAACACTGAGAATCTGGCAGGAAGGATGAAGTGCTTTGTCCTCTCCTGATCGGGCAACTCACATGCTTTCTTGTATTTCAGGCCTGCAGGGGGCACCAGTCATGGGCTGTAGGGTTCCGGTTGTGGAAGACATACAAAGTCAGTACCCCACCTTCATGTGGCCAGGACTCAGATTCAGAGCACCAGCGCCGGTGCTCTGTCAAACTCTATGTCTGGTAATACCCTAAGAAACTTGGGAGTCATGTAACAGAAATGCAATGCTCTTAGTCATTTTGCTGAACAAGCTTGGTCGTTAAGTGTAGAAGGGCAATTGGGCTCTTCTGCTGAAAGAACCCTAGTAAGAAATCAGAGTTTGGATAGTAGCAAGGAAAGTGAAGCTTAAAAAGCAGCAAGGAAGAACCAGGCGAAGGCAAAATGACTATATTGTAGTCATTCAAGCAATTTGGTGCATTTAACACCACATTCTTTTAGACATTCTTGATCATTCACTCTTGTTGGATTTTCATAAAATACAAATAATTGCATATTTACTGTTTTTTATTCTAAACTAGCGGACCCGGCTACGCGTTGCTGTGGCAATCTCCCTCCTCAGGACAGTTTCTCTGCTCAGGGCAATTTTCCTCCACTCCAGAAGAACCATCCCCGGCCACCCCCAATGGGGCCCATTTAAAAGCTTCCCCTTCTCCCCCACTCCTCCTCAGACGCTTGCCCGGCACCAGCCAGCAGCCAAACGCACCCGCAATGTGCATGGCCACCCACCAGTCTCACTTGCCCGTGTCATGCAAGCAGGCCCCCCTCTCACATAACACCTCCTCAGAAGCTTCGCCCCCACCACACAGTGGCCAAGCGCATGCAATACACATGGCCGGAACAGAAACACCTGCCTGCCGCTGCCCCGCTCACCCCCAACTGCAGCGGTGCATGGCCGCAGTCACCCAGCGCACCTGTCGTTTTGCAAGGTCAATTCCTCATTTTGCAAGGTCAATTCTATGCAGCTATTATGTTTCATAAATCACTCTGGGAATACATGGAGATTATGCGCAGTAGGAGTTTCGGGTGGGAGGGGGAGGGTGCCAGTGAATTGTTGGTCGGCAGCTGGAGGAGGCGTTCGATGGTGAGTGGTGCGCAGGTGCAGGTGCAGGTGGTTTTGGGGGGAAATTTGGGGGTTGCATGCAGTGGTGGGATCCAAAAATTTTAATAACAGGTTCCAATGGTGGTGGGATTCAAACAGTGGCGCCACCGCACACATGCACCTCCAGTTCCTATTGGGCAGGGAGGTTGCTTTAGTAACCCCTTCTCGGCACTCAGAAAAAATTAATAACCACTTCTAGAGTAGTGGTGAGAACTGGTTGGATCCCACCTCTGTTTGCGTGGCATAGGAGTGGTCTCGGAGCAGGGAAAGGTTGTGTAAACCTGGCTGGAGGCATGAAAGACAGTATAGGAAAGTTTCACAGCATTTGGTCCAGCGGTTCCGGAGATTATCTGTCAGCAACAAACGCTTGGTTAGTTTTTTATATATATAGATAAGGGAAGGTGAGATAGAACCTAGCATCTCCAAATACTTGTTCCCAAATGGATCACACTGGTGGGCTTGATTACTTTTACTGGCCTTACCTGAAAGTTTCCTACTAGTCCGCTGAAGGTAAGATGAAGCCTCCACTCTGCCAGGACCTTTCAGTCCACCAAGGATATTCCCCTGCTTGCAGACAATGTCCTAGGAAGACCCTCCCCCTGCCCAAACCAGGAAATCCATAGATGCTCCTCCAGGAATCGGATTCAACCCAAAATTCCTGAATTTTGCAATTATTTTTTGATACTTTTTTAGGCTGACTCCTATAACTATCACCACTTGTCAGCCAACGGGTGGTGGATAGACAAACTCCTCTTTTGCTGCACTTGGATTGTTTTATTTCTTTTCTCTCTGTGTGCGCTGTCAATCCCTCCCCCCCCCCCATTTCCCCCTGCTACTTGTGGTCATTTTCTTGGTGCAGCAATTTTGCTTAGCCAGAGGCTTGACTTTCTCTCCCCCCCCCCCCCCCCCCCCCCCCCCCCGCATTTAATTGTTCATACACATGTCATTCTGGACACAGCCATTTCCCTATTCCTATTTCTATGTGCCTTTTGATTCCTGTACCCCTTTGTTCCCCTTGTTTTGGAAAAGATATGGTTGTTTCATAATTACTGGAAGTTTACTGAAGGCATTTGATTTTTAAATTTCTTTATTTGTGCTATTTATAGTCCACCTTTCACACAATGACTTAAGGAGAATTATACAAAGTGGCTCTTTTCAAACTGCCCTTTTAATTTGTTTGAGCAATCAGTTGCTAATGGTTTGGCTCCTGGCTGCTAATGGATTTTTTTGTTTTCCCTCTTCAGACAGGCAGCCCCATCTAATGCAGCCGCTCTCATGGAGCTTCCCAGTGGAGATGCATGAAATGCAAAAAAAAAGTCTCCATGCCACTGGGTAGCCCTTATCATTCATTCATTCAATTTAATATACGCCCCCACCCACCCACCCCCAAGGACTCTGGGCAGTGTACAATGTATATGTTAAAAACTTCACAGATGAAACCAATAACAGTGTGCTAAAACCGTAAATATCAAAAACAAATACCAATTTCCAAACTATAAAATTGTCGCAGTTCAAATTTCAATCCATAGCATGTTACAAGGGTGGTCTAAACATAAGATAGAATACAAATGTAATGCAGGGGATAGTAAGAATAATAATATTCAAGAATAACTTTAAAAGTTTTTAGTTGACACAGGAAGGCTGCAGTGAGAGAACCAAACACAATTGCTGGGCAAGAAAGCTCCACAGTGTAATATTTAAAAAATGGAAGGTGTTAGTGGAAGCTATATATTTAAATGTTAGTAGGAGTTGTTAGTGGAAGCTTTATTATTTAAATTTAATGCTATTGCATTGGTTCACTCCAGTGACCCGGACTCATCCGTACTTGACCCCAGTGTGGATATAATACTTGGTTAATATCGAGCTTAATGGACTTACAACACCATTTTGCTGGCATAAGTCCTAATTCCAGGCTGCCAGTGTAACTGGGGCAATGGCTAGGAGGGGACTGACTAGTGTTGGCTCCTCCCTTGGCCACGCCCCTGGACTGCCCTTGTTATGCCACTCAATGACTGATTCACCTTTCCAGCAGAGCAAGTGCCCCAGGGAGGGCAAATCCACCAGCGCAGCTCTGCTCCCACTGGCAGATCCACCCACCCCCTTTGGATGGGGCTGAAAGCCACTTGTGCTCCGATGACATTCCAAGTGGGGAGGGCTCTGTTGTTTTTAACAAAACTGCTTTCTCCCATTTTCAGTTCTTCCTTGAGCTTTTGAATCTCTGCAGTGTGCTGTTTAAAATGTCTGAAAGGACCACTTTTCCCCTGCCTTTTTTTTCACAATGAATTCTTCTTTGGCTTTTAAAAAAACATTCTAATATTAGCACTGTAGTGCTAGACCACCATAGCAATCTAATGTGTCTGGATTTTGGTGATGTAGCACTGAATTGCTATATCACCAGCATTCAGATCCATTAAATTGGTTGGGTGTTCTAAAGCAATAGCATTATAGCATTACAAGGCTACAGAACATCTTTGTAAAAAGCCGAAAAAGAACATGCTGCGAAAAAGGCAATGAAAAAAGCACAGCACTGTGTAAAATGGTGAGAGTGCTTTAGATCACTTTAGAGATGGCTCATGGATGGGTTGAAATGAGCTGTATGAAATGCCTATCCCTGTATCACTTTACTTGGAATCAGGCCAATAACAGATAACATCCGGTTTAGAATGGTACTCTGAAAGGGGCCAGTGAGTCAGGGCAATCAACAAAATGGGACATTTATTAATCAATGCATGTGATTTTAGAAGACCAGAACCATCAGAAAGAACTGAAGTATAGCATAAGTATTCACATGACACCTTAAGCTGTACAAAAATCACATAGCAGGATCCTACTTACATTAACATATATGCAGTGGTATAGACAACAGTTCCTGTTAACAAATCCAAGCAAAGTTGTAAAACCATTTTTGTACAGTACAGTCCTATTACCTGTACAGAAAAGCCTCTTGAATAATTTAGTTTTCCATAGTTCGTGGAAACCCAGGGAGAGTGGCAGCTTTCCTGACTTCCTCAGCCAGGATATTCCATGAAGTGAAAACCCCATCAGAGAAAGCACCTGTATGTGCAATAGTTGAGCTGACCCATGTGTAGGCTGGCACCTCCAGAAGTCCCTGCTGACTTGAACAAAGTTGTCATGGCATGTTTGAGCTTGCTTGCCCACTATCCAGGCAAATATTCCTAAACCACACATTCTGTTTCCCCTAACTGGCAAGGATGTCAGTTTTTCCAAGCCAGCTATATACTTGTTTAGTAACTGGGCATACAGCTGATATAGCTCAGTAGGGGTTTATAGCTGTTTTGCCATTTTATATATTGTTTTATTACTGTATATGGTTCTATATTTGTATATTTTACATCCTCCATGTGCTACTGTTTTTGCATATTTTAATTGATGGGATTTAATTGATGGGAGCGGCAGTGGCGTAGTGGTTAAGAGCAGGTGCATTCTAATCTGTAGGAACCGGGTCTGAATCCCCGCTCTGCCGCTTGAGCTGTGGAGGCTTATCTGGGGAATTCAGATTAGCCTGTGCACTCCCACACATGCCAACTGGGTGACCTTGGGCTAGTCGTAGCTTTTCGGAGTTCTCCCAGCCCGACCCACCTCACAGGGTGTTTGTTGTGAGGGGGGAAGGGCAAGGAGATTGTAAGCCCCTTTCAGTCTCCTATAGGAGAGGAAGGAGGGATATAAATCCAAACTCTTCTTCTTCATCTTAATAGCCTTTGGTTACAAACAATAAAGTGTATGGTAATCTGGAAATAGGAAGAAGTTTTTCCCTGACGTTGAGCAACATTGAGTTGGTACTGGGGGTGTACATTCGAATATGCTAAACCGAAAAAAAGCTTAAACATGCCATTTCTGCTTTTTTGGCCACAAATACCACCCTTTAACAGAAGCCCAAAAAAGCAAAAGCCGGAAAAAAAATCAGCCTTTGGGAGGGGGGAGGGGTGCTTTTTGGATTCCTTTAAATCCCACCCACCGACCCCACGCACACTTTATTATAGTCTACGGGGAATCTTTGCAGGTCTCAGTGAGGGGGCTGTTTTTTAAGGCAGAGGCATCAAATTTACAGCATATCTGCTAGTGCCTCTCTTTAGATAAACCCCAGAGCTTGGTGAAGACTGGGTCAAGGCCCCCAATGTTATTGACCACCAAATAGAGGAAAAAATGGGGGCCAATAAAATTGGACCATCTGACCTATTCTTTACCCACCTTGGGCCCTAAAGAGCATCACCAGCAGCTATGCTGTAAGTTTGGTGTCTCCACCTTTTAAAAAAACCCCTTGGAGCCCTGCAAGGATTTCCCATAGATTATAATAAAGAGGGGCAGAATTTAAAGGTTTCCCATTAAAGCCTATGGGGAATCTTTGTGAGGCTTGGTTGGGGGTGCTGTTTTAGAAGGTAGAGGCACCAAATTTGCAGCACAGTTGCTGGTGTCTCTTCTTACTACAAGTCCACAAGTCTGGTAAATATTGGGTCAGGAGGAGGTCCAATTTGATGGACCCCAAATGGTACAACAATGGGGGCTCATAAAATTGAACCTCCTGACACAATCTTTATCAAATTCAGGAGTTCTTGTAAAAAAAGGCCACCAGCAGTTATACTGCAAATTTGGTGAGTCTATGTTAAACACACACACACACCCCTTAAAGCCCCAGAAATATTTCTCATAGGCTTCAACAGAATCATTTAATTTTCAAATCACAACTTTGAAAATTCAGTATATTTGAACTATGCTAACCAAAATAAACGTATCAGAACAACTGATTTCCTGATAACCAAGTACAGTATCTCAGTGGAATAGCGCTGGGGGAAGGGGGGTGTCTTGCACTGGGCGCACGCTGGGGCGGGGGCATGGTGGGGGCGGTGCATTCCGAGGTGGGCAAAGGTATGGCAGGGGCGCAGGGCACACACGTGCTCTGGGCGCAGTTCCCCTTCACTACGGCTCTGCAGTATCTCTGTTCGGCTGAGCAGCAATAGTGTGATTACCTGGTCCCTAATTTGGAAGCACACAGTGAATTTCTTTTTGTAGTTGATCAGTCTTAGATATTAACTGTAATGTCTGCTTTTTGTAGTAAATTATCCCAGTTCTGTCATATTAACTGGCAAGTTCTCCTTCAGAATGGCTGGAGTCATCCATCTTAATCAGGTTAATCCAGGTTAATCAGAAATGATCCACTAGCACTCTGACACATAAAGGCAAGTGTAAAAGTTTCGCTGAGAATTTCCCCAGCTCTCAATCTGATTCTTCAGCTTTCCTCATATCTTCCATTTGGGGCTAAATTCTCTTCCATGACTGGAACAGTTGTCCCACACTGTGTACCTGTCAGAAATTGTGCTGGGCTATAACCTCTACCTACATGTAGTGTATACCTATAGCTCATGACTGAAATAATCTTTCTGTTTTGAGATAATCTAGGCTGATTGAACAGTACATTCTGTTCCTTTGTGGATAATATGGGCTGGAGATAATGCATCTTTCTTCATTTGGAACTGCTTAAATTCTGCAACCATGAACTGAGAAGTGTTATCTGACACAAGCTGTTCAGGAATTTCAATGAATGCGAATATCTGCAAGATGTAATTTTCTTTGTAGCTTGAGGACTAGTCATCCATCACCAAACAGTACTGTCCTCTGCCTTTACACATATGAGATGCTAAACTCTTCAAGAACCTGTCCAGTCGAAGGATTATTATCTGTGACTCTTTGGGGTGTGGTTAGTTTGTCCTAAAAATTTCACATGATCTCTGAATATCTGTACTAATGCTTGGCCACCCCCCACACCATCTGTTTGGACCATTTGTGGTATTTTGTATGTCTTTGGTGAGGTCCAAAACATCTTCTCTGAAAATTCTTGGAATGACAGAGCAATTTTTTATCCCCACTGGAGCTCACATAAAGTCCTCCGAACAGCAAAATATTCTCTTAGCTCAGGTGTAATGCTGTTTTGGTATTTCTGGGGCAATCAAATTAATGGCCCTTACTGAGATTTGTGATTTATCTGTCAGTCGGGACTCCATGCTTCATGGATGAAGCTTGTTCGTCATTGCCACCACAGATTCACTGTTCACCAAAAGTATCTGTGGAGACTTCCTCAGCCTTCCGTTTCTTGTAGGAAGGGCACCAGTTATACTCATCATCCATTTCGGTGAGCTTCTGGCAGCCAGCAGCTGGGAAGAGCATTCTCATTCTGATATTACTCGTTCACCACAGCAGGATCAATGTTAAAGTTTATGGGTTTGTCACTAAAGTTTCGTTTCATTCCCCATGTTAGTTCATCTTAGATATATTTAGAAATAATGGAATCCAGAAAAAAGTGGATCCATAGATCAAATTACGGATTCAGCAAAGACAATTATGCAGATTACTAATTTTATTTAACTTATTTTTATGTTATTTTTGTTCATGTTATTTATAGTATGTCTTTCTCACTGAGACTCAAGGTATACTCAGTCAACAGGATAGAACATCCAAGCAGAGTATAGGATTAGAATCACAGAAATTGTACAGATCTGAAACAAAGAAGAAAGCTGAGACAGAGATGAAACAAAATGTATGTATTAACATGCTGTATGAAGAGATGTAGAAATTATCTGGTAGGATGATACATACAGCAGTTGATAGCACATTAATACACAGAGGTATAATCCAGTGTCTCTTTCCCTTTTTTACAACATCTTTCTGTACCATCCATTATAATATAACCAATACCACTGATACTGTATTTCACAACTACTCTCTAGAAGGAGAAGGAGGAGGAGTTTGGATTTATACCTTGCTTTTCTCAACCATAAGGAGTCTCAAAGCAGCTTAAAAACTCCTACTCTTCCCCTCCCCACAACAGACACCTTGCGAGGTAGTTGGGGCTGAGACCATTTTGAAGAACTGTGACTAGTCCAAAGTCACCCAGCAGGTTTCATGTGTAGAAACAGGGAAACAAATCCAGTTCACCAGATAAGTGTCTGCTGCTCATGTGAAGGAGTGGGGAATTACACCCGGTTCTCCAGATTAGAATCCACCGCTCCAGTGGTGGGATTCAGCAGGTTCGCACCAGCAGAACCAGTTGTTAAATTGGTGCTTGTAAACAACCAGTTGTTAAATTATTTGAATCCCACCACCAGAACCGGTTGTTAAATTGTTTGAATCCCACTACTGCACTACACCACATTACAGCGATGCTTAACCAAGGCTGCACTGACTTCATCCCAGAGGGCATCAGGGGCAAGAGAAGGACTTCTAGGATTTTAGGCAGCTGATGTTTCCATTTGTAATGGTCTCAAACAGCACATCAAAGAAAGTCATTTTATGCCACTCAACTCACCCTGAAAAGAAAATCCCAGTTCCTAGATTTCTCTCCCAGGCCCCTAAAAAGTGGCACACAGAAAATGGATTCCAGTATAAGGAGTTGCCTGATGCCCATCAGGCATGAAAGCCTCACTGAATGTATGTCTCAGACCCACATACTATTGGCATATATCATAAATATACCTACATGTATACAGTTGCTTTATCTTGAGTGCAGGTTTTATGCCCAATTTTCTTTTTTGCTTGAGGCTCAGGGGATATTGAAAGATAATGTTGCAAACCTGGGAGTGGTAATGGATTAAAGGTTAAGAACCTCTTTACTAACTGTAATTGTGATTTAATGTTTCCTGATTAAATTCCAGGTGTCATCTGAGATGTTTCGCTGCAATTCTCCCATTTTGGTGATAATTATTAGGTCTTGTCTGTAGCTGTAATAATAATTCATGTATCTTAACCACCCACCCCTTCTGATTCTTGGCTATGATTAAATCTTGAAAAACAGAGCCATATTTTCTTCTCAGCCTGTTAATGCGTGATCCAATTTGAAAATATTGTTACCGCAGGACAGAAATAATCTAGCTACCCATTATTATAAGAATTTATTTCATTAACACTAAAGGAAAAAGTGACCCTATGGTTCCAGTGTACCAGGGGGCACCAAAGGAAAGCTGATGTTTGTGGATTATAGTGACAGTCCAATGCTCAATCAGTACCAGATATAATAGCACAACAGTAGCTATATAAAAGAAAAGTTGACATAGCAACATAACTGGAATTGACCAAATTCCAGGACATTCATGAACCTGATATTCCTTACTTATCTCATTCCAAATCCAAACGACTGGATCTGAGAACATTGTTATTATCCTGTCTGGCAGGAATTAGTAGAATGTGAAATAAGTCAAGCAGGAAAGAAAAACCAGGATCTCCTATTCACTTTCACCGGGAAGGGAGGGAAAGAAAGAGAGAGAAATAATCCCTGCTCAGATGGAACATGGAATCACTTAATGCTGATGGAAATGAAGGAAGAAACACAATTCAAAACAGTCTTGTTCACATAGCTGTTAAATGGGAGACTGAAAAATGGTTTTCAAAATGAAAATTAGAAGTTGAGATGAAGAAAACCATTTCATGTTTTTAAAAAACAGTCTAACATGGGGAAAGCCTATTCAATGTAAAAAGCCACACTGTGTATTGAAAATGATGCATCCTTTTCCAGATCCATAGTCCTAAATGTTGTGTGAAAAAAGTAACACTGGGCAAGGGGAGTATATTGGAAAGGCACCTGTGGCATCACCTCTCAGAAATTATGCTTGAACTCTGCAGTCTTATGCATCCTTTTTTCAAAGCATCAGATTATCATCTAAACCACTTGAGAGCAGGGTATTTTTTTTTTTTTAATGTATTCAGCCTCTGGAAAGTTGTAGCACACTAAGGCATTAAGACTGCCATAAGAAGAACTGGAGTGTTGTGTGTGTCTAACATCAAAATACATATTAATAAGTTAAGGAGAGGCAGTAACATTTTTAAAGAGCAGGACGTTAAATGTGCCAGGATATCAGTATCACTCTTCCCTGTATCATCGTTTCTTTAACTTCTTTGCAAAATGTGTGTGCTCCATCTTGGAGTAAATCCAGAATGCATGTCTGTTCCATAGTGTCCCTGGAAAATAGAGTTGGATTGTTCTCTTTGACATTTGGTAAGGGAGCTAGATGTTTGCATAGATGTTTTCCACTGTGAAGCACCCCAAACAGAAAATAATAGAAAATAGAAGCAAAACATTGAATCCAAGCTGTCGTGCCCACTTCCTGGTACACACAGTGCAAATAACAGCCCTATTAGCTCTGGTGAAGAAAGAGGAAGTAAGACGAGCAGATTGTTTAGGGCAGGGGTAGGGAACCTGCGGCTCTCCAGATGTTCAGGAACTACAATTCCCATCAGCCCCTTCCTGCATGGCCAATTGGCCATGCAGGAAGGGGCTGATGGGAATTGTAGTTCCTGAACATCTGGAGAGCCGCAGGTTCCCTACCCCTGGTTTAGGGAAATGAACACTTAGGTGGGGTAGCTGCAGAGCTCCATTAGATGGGATACCGATGATAGGGAGAGGGAAAGGAACTCTAGCTCATTTCTCCACATCCTGCACCTACATCAGCTCCTGTATCAGTTCTGGCCAGATTTCAAACTCTGTGTGCTGAGCACATTGGAAGCAAACTCACTAGACCAACTGTTTTGTTTGGTCCTTGTATAAATCAGTTCATACAAATTGGGCCTGCAAGACTCATGAGAGGAAGCCCACCCCCTACTTGCCTGCTGAGGCCAGGCAGGGCTTCCTGCCATCATCACCCTGTTTCAGCAGCCAGGCCCAGCATGACTCCCAAATGACGCTACCAGGCCCAGTGCAGTTCCCAGATTTTACCATAAGACACAGGGGGTAAGCCCATTGTCTACATTTCAGCAGGGAATAATCTTTATTTTGGGGGATTTAAACCCCCAAGGTGCTCAAATTTTTCTGCAAACCTGGGAGTCCATCAAATTTGCAGATCTATCTTTTGTTTTGTTGTGGCACCAATCCATGGATTTAAGTATCCTCAGATGGGCCCACACTTGACCATCAGGTAAGAGATATTGCTTGATGTTGATCTTCCAGGCTTAAAAGGCAAAACTACAACTTTCATTCTATATTAGCACAAACAATATCATTTCCTGTTAGTATTAATAGCAAAAAGGGACACACTTCACTCTGCAACATTGAATTCTGCATCCTGTTTAATTCATGCAAATTATTTTAACACATTAAAGAAGTATGCACTGCTATGTGATAAAAAGAACAGAAATCTCATGGCCTTTATCTTTCTTCTCATCCTATAGATTGGTGAAATTGTACTTATATACCATCAACTTGCTAACATTGTCTGCCAACAGTTT
Organism: Sphaerodactylus townsendi; assembly: GCF_021028975.2. Lineage (NCBI taxonomy): Eukaryota > Metazoa > Chordata > Lepidosauria > Squamata > Sphaerodactylidae > Sphaerodactylus > Sphaerodactylus townsendi. Next base: position 84,849,527 of record NC_059429.1, read on the forward strand.
CATCTTCACTTTTTTGTTGCTCTGCAGCCGATTTATTGAAAAGCTGAGTTGTAGAAATTCACTAGAAGATCCAAAGATTAATTCCAGAACAGCAAGGAACAAATGTGAAGTAAAAAGAAATGATATTTGATAAGCATGTTGGCACAGAAATACTAATAAAACACCTTTCTGATGTGATAGCGGCAGAGATGGAACCTGATTGTGCCAGATAGGCCAGTCTAATTTCTAGGTAAAATTAACAGACAACACTATTTCTTCATGTCTGACTGGGTTTTAATCTCATAAAGGAGATTTAGGTTTACCTACTTCGTTGCTTGGAAACATTGGGCTGAATGTGAAACAACTGCAGTTTAGGAGGGGAGCTTGCCTTTTTTTCTAACTTGGCATCTCTGGAGACTGAAGCATTCTGTGTGCGCCAAAACTAGGAGCTGAACATGCTGGTTTTGTTGAAACCTACATCCACCTCAAGTCCAACATCAAAGCCTTGAAAAATCATTTGAGAAGGGCAGCTGAGCATCTGAAGGATTCTGGCTTCCTCTGCTGAGTGAGTCAACCAGCCAGAGTTGCATCTGTTAATATGGTTTGTGTGCTCTAGTGGATTGTTCTGGGGGAATGTTGGGATGTCTGTAGCCATCTGTGTAACAGAGGTGGCCTGGCTTAAATTGCACCTAAATGGCAACACTTTTCAAAAATCTACATCAAGAAATGCCTTGGGGGAACACCACTTTCTAAACACCAAGAAGTAATGGAGTGTTTACTAGTTTACTAAATTACTGTGATTCTCATACAATTATACTCCTTATTAGATGTCTCATCCTATTGATCACATTGATTTGCACTGGCTAATCCACCTTGAATCATAGTAAGAGAGGCCTACTGTAACCATAGCAAAAATGTTTTAAAAAATTAAAATGAACATGGCTTCATTAAGACAAGAAGTATTTACACAGAGATGTTTTATTCTATCCAATCTATCTACTACAAAAGGTTTTGAGAATGGTGACATGCAGAAGCCAAAAGAAAGAAGCATTATGTCTTATGTTTTTATGTGGCTAAGCCATTTGATGGAGAGCCACATAAGTTAATATTTTGACATCAGTTTGTACATTATCAGTGGTGCCATGTCTGGGTTCATTTCTGGATAAACATTTTCATGAACAATTTGGGTGAAATGATAAACTGTGCATTTATCAGATTGGAGAGCTGTACAAAATTTAGAAGACCTCTGAACATTTTGGAAGATTGGCTAACCTTGCAAAATAAATAAAATAGAAAGCTGTCTTGACTACAGCAAAGACATTAAGCAAAGAAAAACAAATGTGTGTTTCTAGGCAAGAGAAAACTATAATAGTTTTTTTTATAATAGGCATAAGATGGAGGAAAGCAGACAGCAGCCCTCTAAGGAAACCTTTAGGAAGCCACAGTGGATTGCAAATTGAAACCATCAAAATTATAATGTTGTAAAACAAAAGGCAAATGACATCTTAGACCTTTTCCGCACTGGCCAATAAACACAGGTGAAAGGCAGGTTACACAAATCCGTCCTCGCCCTGGCTCCTCCCGTGGACAGCCGTGGACAGCAAGCAGGGCGCTCGCCTTCGCACAAAGACACATTTTTGGGGGGTCCCGTCCCTGCCTCCTTCCGAAGCTGCATGACTGACCCCGCCCCCCCCCAGGGCCATGAAATGGCCCTTTGTCCCTGTGTGGCTCCAAAGATGGGAGCCTGGGATTCTCTTGTTGAATCGCAGCTGCCTAACGCATCTCACAGGCTGTGAGATGCGTTCAAACAAAAGAATTGCACATAACACGATTCTTGGAAAACCTGGGTTTTGGGGGGGGGGAATGCGGAGCACACTCGCTTTAGGAGCAGGATCCATGCAAAGTTCCCCCCAACCCGGGTTTTATCCATCCCTTAACCCATGTTTATTGGCCTGTGCGGAAAGGGCCTTAGGCATTCCTAATAAAACTATAATCTTCAAGGCTGGTGGAGTACTAGAAAGTTTGATCCACACAGGAGTGTATACTGCACCACTTGAGTAATTGCTGAACAGGGATGCATGCTCCAGTCCCATGCTGTGAAAAAGGAAGTGTCTGCAGTGGTTCAGGAGGTACGCTGAAACTGGGAAGGATATTGCACAAAGCGTGATCCATAAACCTCTATCTATGTCAGGATTGGTGTGGGGGCAAGATATGAAGAAGTTTGAAATGTCCCAGATTAACAAAAAAGAAAGTGGATAGTGACCTTTCAGCATGTTATTAAATGACACTACCGATGGGATTATTTTCTTGCTTTGGAACTTATTTGCAAAGCCCAAGAAGCACAACCCCCCTAAGCATCTTTGGTTACATTTCCCTCAAACTCACTACAGAGAACATATTGATACCCATAATACTCCTGTGATCTATAGATTGTTCCTGCTGCTGTTTGGGAATACCAGTGAATTGAAAAGTTCTTTAGTTCCAAGTTAGTCAATTCCTGCTAGAGCGCCTCTACAAGGTTTCCAGGAGGCTGGCAAAGCCAGTCGTCTGCTAAGTCTTCTCTAGTAGTGCCTTGCATATAAGACAGAAAGGATGAACTAATTAGTAGTTTGTCTGTCTAGTGTACTGGGCATTGATTTTCCGGGAGAACTCTGTGCACATAATGATCAGAATGACAGCCCCATTCTGAAAAACAAATTATGTTGCAGCCATGCTGTATAAATATAAAAAATGAAACTTAAAACAGTGGCACACAGTGATTTCCAGTGATTTGTGATTAGCCTGGGTTAATGGGGTCTTTGGATGCATCTAAGCCATTAAAGTCCTCCCAGTTGGTCATTAATCCCCAAGAAATGCCCTCCAACTTGGATAATTGATATTTAATTAATACAGGCTTCCTTACCAAGAGCTTTGGGCCAAATATTGAAGTAATTATGTTAGGCCATGATCCAACTCATACTGAAGCTAAATGAAAAGGCTTCACATGGATAGTTAAAGGATTGTGAACAAGGAACCAGGACCTCTAGTCTTTGTTGCCCATGAAGTCCCCCTCATCAAATTTTGAGAAAGAAGCACAGTTACTTTACTACTGTTACTTTCTTCTTCCTGCAATGCACAGCCATCGAAGAGTTTTGGGTGTGTCTTAGAGTCCACAGTCACTGTTCACATGGAAAAATGAGGAAGCTCAACAGGTCAGGCCAAGTGAACTGGCTGCGTGCCCTAGAACATGCCCCACAATTCTCTGCCACACTTAAGTGTTCTGTAACAGATATACACGTATACTTCTCTGATAAGTAGCTGTGGAAGGGTTTGGCTGGTTTTTTTAAAAAAACTGGAAACATTTTGTTCAAGAATAAGAAAAAAATCCTTTACAAGGTCCTAAAAAGCAAATGAATCCAATCATTCTACCTTTGCCGGGGGGGGGGGGGGGGGTGGTGTGTGTGTGTGTGTGTGTGTGTGTGTGTGTGTGTGTGTGTGTGTGTGTGTGTCCACATGAATCAGTTTTCCATGGAATCCTTGAGTGTCGCAAACAGTCCTTGAGAGCACTCTATCTTCTGTTTTTGATGTAGCATATTAAGAGAAGACAACAGCCTTGTTCGGGTATCAAGTTCTTCCCATAATACCCTTCTTTGCACACTCCTTGTGAATGTTGCTGGAATGTCTATAAAGGGGAACATTACTTATTTCCAGTTTCTGTTCCAGGGAGCAAGGAAAACAATCCACATAGGGCATGAAACACATTGAACATGTGTGCAAAGTAACTTGGGGAGAGGGCTACAATCCCTTAGGAGAATTCAGAAAGGTTTGTATGAGTAAGCCAAATCCATACACAAATTCAGAGGAAAAGCATATGGGGGAAGGTGCTCTTTTTCCTTTTTCCAATGGAGCTATATTATTCACAAATACCATCAAATGGCATTCTGTTCTAAGAAACCATGCACAACAAACATTTAACTTGCTTCCCTGTTTACTATGCCCATTGTGTGATGAATTTATTCCTCCAACTATCTCATTAGGGGAGGGGGATCCTGCTACCCTCTCCCATAGCTTCCTTTCCATGATTCTTTGTTAGAAAGAGAAATAAAAAGCAATTTATCAAGATAATGACTTTTATTTCAAGGTGTCTTGAGTGATTTATTGACTGGCAGCCTAGAATCATATTTCTGCTAAGTAAAAATAGATGAGTGGTGCTTATGTAACCCCCATGCCCAGAATGGGTTGGCCCAGAATGGGTTGACCCAGTAAGGGGTGGAGACTCGGAGCAGCAGAGAGGCTGAAAGAGCTCTTTTGCAGAAGAACAAGGCTACCAGACTCGGACCTTGATTTCTATAAGCCCTTAACACCTTGTTAAGGTAATTTCAATATTGTTGGGAACTACTGGGAAGGTAGTTGTTGTTTTGCTGTGTTGTAAATGTTGGAGTTTATTGTTTCAGGGTTTCTTTTGTGGTTGTAATGGGTGAGAGTTCTCCTGGAGACCTTCATCATGTTGCAACCTGTTCATCAAGCCCTTGGAGTCTTCAGGAGCCAGCCAACTTGCAAAGAAGATTTGGACTTGGCAATATCAGTAGACTGTAAATAGAAGGACTTGAAATGCAACCTGAACAGGACCTTGAATTGTAACGTTAAATGTTGATGTTTTAAAAGTGTTAATTGTAAAGAAAAGTAAACCATTTTGTTGTTTAAAAATTGTTGTTGCAACTCATTCCAAGTACTGCCCCACAGAACCCACAAGCTGAGGTTACACTTAGTGTTAAGCTGGACCTCTTTTGGGGTTGCCAACTGTGGGGTGAGAAATTCCTGGAGATTTGGTGATGTATCCTGGAGCTGAATGCATTTGGGAAGGGTAAGGGAACTCAGCAGGGATCTGATGCCTTAGTGTCTCCCCCCTGAAGCTGCCATTTTCTCTAGGGGAACTGACAGAGTTACCAACTACAGGCTCAGAAGTTCCTAGAGATTTGATGGTAGAATCTGGAGAGAGAATAGACTTCAATGAGGTATAATGCCATAGAGTACACCCTCCAAAGCAGCCACTTTCTCCAAGGGGAAAAATATCTATAGTTTGGAGACTAGTTGTAATTTCAGGAGATCTCCAGGCCACACCTAGAGGTTAGAAACCTTAAGAAATTATCTCTTTGGTCTGAAGATCAGTGACAACTCTAGGAGAATTCCAACCCCCACCTGGATACTTGCAAAACTAGACTGTTTGGAAGGGCAATAGGAAGTCATCTTTGAAGATTGTAGCCTGAGGTTCTTGTGGGGAGCTGGGCACTCAGGGATGGTTAGGGATGCTCCAACAAGGCCCAATGTGAGGGACATGGCAACTGCCACTGTTGCCCCCTGGAAAAGATCTTGCCCATCCTATGCATGTATTAAATAGCCAGCGCACCAATATCCTTGTGCCTGTAGCCTCCTCTCTTTCCACACCCAGAGGCAAAACCCAGAATACATCTCCAGCTAACTGCAGTCAGTCATGGTGAACTATGGTGATAAGCAAGTCAAGTGACATAGGACCTTGATGAGATCAGGCTATACCATGCTGCCTTTTCTCCCCAGACACCTACTAGAAGCAATCAAATCATACTGTCACATTTATAATATCTCAGCTGTGGACAGTTACAATGCTTTAATATTTGTCAATACTTCAAGTGTGAAAGGGAACTATTAATTACATTCAAGAAGGTACATAACTCATGCTCATCTGTATATCCACAGGTCACGCAACAAGGAGGCAGGAGAAGGGGACCAAGATGATATTTGTTTTTCTGAATGCAATCAAGGTATTGATTGCCAGGACCTAGTAGAGGCATACAGTTAAGAGCTTCATATAGAGAATGATAGTTTTGTAACAGGTGCTTTAACCCCAGTCAAAGACCTTAACGACATGGTGTCTCATGACCAGTTGACAATGCCCCAAAAGTGGGGTGAGGTCATTCATGGCAGCATGATTCCATTGATGCAGACCCTTTCAGAATTATGGAGCTTGACCTTTACAACATGGAGAATTAGACAGCACTGCCAACAAGGACTGCCATTTGGCCAGTTTTTATGCAGCTGTGCCAATTCTTTCAGTGCTTGTTAGTAATAGGCATAAAGTAACTAGAAATCTGAAGCCAAAGAACCAGCTGGCTAGCTCATATCAGCATGTGTAATTCAGCCATCCCACACCCTCCACAAATACATCAATTGGGCGTTTTCGCACACACTGTTTGTTGCAGATCTGGCATGTGAGGTCGTTGCCGTTTCACACATTTGTTCACACACACTTAAGCCGAAATGTGTTCCAACTCCCTTTCTGTGCCACATTCCAGCCGTTGTTCCGCATTTTTCCTGTCGCTCGATACTTGTGCAACTTTCTTGGAAAACGCAGTTTCCCCCCACAATTTGGTGCCTAGTTGCGAAACAAAAGTGGAGCGAAAGTGGATCCAAGAAAGTGGCAGCAAGGGTTTACGCCCACCATGTGGACGCAGATTTGAGATCCATCCAATGGGAGTGCGAGCTGGGCGTTCTGTCTGCGCTGGCACATTCCTCTTTGTTCCTTTATGCAGTCTCACTCTGACTTCCCCATCCCGTTCGGTCGTGTACGCCTTTGTAGCTTTCGACCCGCACAGTAATGGCAACCTCTTGAAGGGTGCTTAAAGAAACCGCCACCCCTTTCTGCTTTTTTCTCTCTTGTCCCTCCCATTGTCCTACTGAACTGAATGGAGGGCGGGCTGGAAAGCGAAAGCCTGTACTTGCTTTGGCATGGGAGCCTCCAGGAGATGTTGCTTAAAGGATCACGGATTTTCAAGGAGGGCTGGAAAGAGGCCCGGCTTGCATCTTTGAGAGGAGCAGAGGGAATATTCATCTTGTGCTGTCATGCACAACGGGTGCCTCCTATTTGCCTGCGAGACCTCCCTTTGGGGGGTTACTGGGTGGGATGCGTGTGGGTTTTTTCCCCCATTTCCTCTCTTCTTTCACATCCTGCTAAGAGTAGGGTAGAGAAGAGGACATTCCACTATTTTTCGTCTCCCCTTCTCTCTTCCTTTCCAAGGGATCCAGTGCCGAAAAGTCCCTCCTGGGAAACAGAACAAAGGTATTCCCTGTGCCTTCTCCCGGAGGCCGAGGAGAAGAGAACCACTGAGAAGAAACACCCACGACCAGTGGCATAGGGGGTTAAGAGAGCTTCGTGTATCTAATATCTGGAGAAACTTCCGGACGATTTGATTCCCAGCTCTGCACACCACCCTGAGCTGTGGGAGGCTTATCTGGGGAATCTCGAGATTAGCCTGAACACTCCCACACAGCCAATACCAGCTGGGATTGGCCTTTGGGCTAGATCACAGCTTCTCGGAGACTCCTCTCAGCCCCACTTTCAAGCCTTACAGGGTAACTTAGGCCCCCCCCGGACTGCCCCAGGACTGCATGCCAGCCAATCAGATTCGTTGTTTGCGCCGCATTCCTGAGGGATGCAAAAACCCAGGAGTTGCGAAGCAAGCGGAAGATGCATGACTACCAGGCCATGTGTGAATGCCATCGAGCGACGAAACTACATTAAAAAGGTAAGGAATCAATGCGGTTCGCTTTTATTCTGGAATAAAAAGTGTGTGCGAAAACGCCCAATTGTCCCTTGGCCCTTATTGCCCAGATTTTGGGTTCACTCAGCTTCCTTTGGCCTTCATTCCAGTGTCTGATTCCTGCTGGCTTAGGATAAAGCGATGGCTTCCTGGAACAAGAGCGGAAGAGAGAAATGGAGCTATAAGATATGAATGATGTAGCACATAAATCCCCCAAGTGACTCCTCCCAAGAGCTATTAAAACTTGCTGTGAAAGGTCACGACGTGGTGCTTTTCACACAGTCCTAATAAATGGAGGACAAATAATTTTTCGGCTTAAATATTGAAAATGTAATATATGAAGCAATCACCTGGAGCCTGCTTTTTATACTGGCAATAGAGCTATTAAAAGGCTGGGAGTTCACAAAAGGAAACAGAAGGTATTTCCGTAAATCTCATTCCCTAACCAATAATTTTGTGAGACGTGCTATCTAAGAAGACATTGGTCTAGTTACATATAATGGCCTTATCTGTCTTTGGTGGTTATTTTACTTCCAGTACCATCATTCCTGAGCAGCTCACAAGGATTTCTGAATTAATTTTACTTTACACCTGTGAACAGGACATAGGATACCCTGAAAAGTGGCATTATTGCCTTTTCCAAACCATTTTGTCAAGGCTTCTGTTATCAGTATGTGACAGAACAGGGACTTAACCTTTGTATTGCAGTGCTGCTGTTGGCAAAGTTCCCATCTGTCTAGCATTTGAATTTTTCACTGAAAGAAGAGGCTCAGGTATATAAATTTTCACTTACAGGCAGTGTGTTGATTTTCTTCATGAGATTTTCCTTACTACACATCACCTTTTCTTCCCGGGACAAAATTTCCTTTTATGCATTAAAAATACAGAATAAACTAAAACTTTGACACAGATCAATGACTAAGCTGAGCAAAATTGCTCCCTTTTTTTAACAGCATGTCTCAGAATGAAACTACCCTTTGGCCTGCATTCATTCCTGCAGCCTCTCCTTGATCCCAGCAAAGATAATTCCTGGAGGTCACCACATCTTTGCAAAGGAACAGTCGCATGGCTTGCTGAGTTGGAAGGAGATGGGACAAGGGGACACATTCTATCCTCATGCTCAGCAGAGCCAGGCTTATGGAAGAGGAAGGAGGAGCAATGTTGTGAAGCCCTTTTAGAACTCTCTTTGCTAAATATTAGAAATCCCCAGTTTGAAGAATTGCTTTATTAAATGCATTATTTAGCTAAAATCAGTACTTTATACAAAGCAAAGGAAGCCATTTTCACCTTATGAAAGGAAACAAATAGACGACAACAAGAAAGGATGAGAATTGCCGAATGTTCAGGGGAAAGGTAAGAGATTTTTAAAATTGTCAGTCAGTCACTATAAGCGTAGAAAAATGCAGACAGTTTTGTTTGTTTGTTTTTAATGCCTTGGTGAGCTCAGCTGGACCTCTCCTGCTAGGCTGCTGCTTGACCACCATTTCAGGAATCAGTAGAGAGAATTGAGTTTCTGCCAAGAGGCGTCTGCTTTGAATATCTGTAAAACTGATGTTCTTGGTCCAATTTCCTTGAAACTTGGAATTCTTTAGATTAGAGGAAGGAATAGGCTCTGTGCAAATTTGGTGCCATTACCTTTGTGAACTGCTGCCCCAGACCCTCATATAAATTCCCTACTGAAAATACAGCCCTGAACTCCAAAACTAAAAGTCCAAACCAGTATTGTCCTATCTGAAAATAAGCAATCATGCTAAAAATCCACTACACTGAAGCCCAGATCAGAAGTTATAATGAATTTTTTTCTCAGCGCAAACCTCAATTGCTTCTGAGTATATCAGCTTATTATTGCTCTAGGTTTCTTTGGAGGAAACAGAATTGAGTTGGAGGCATGATGGGAGGGGACCTAATATGACACCTGTAAAATAGGCAGCGAAATCCTTTGCACCCACAGCTACACTTAGGGGTAGAATTTTGATGCTAGAGTCAGTCAACGCAAGCCAGCATGAAGAATGAGGGATATAAGAGAACACTGATCACATGGCATTGGACCACATGAGTCCAAACACAGAACAGTCTAGTGTGACCTGGGTAAACCACAAAACAAAGGCTCATGCAGAATAATTCACTTTCAAACTGCTTTCAGTGCTCTTTGAAGCTGTGCGGAATGGCAAAATCCACTTGCAAACAGTTGTGAAAGTGGTTTGAAAACGCATTATTTTGCGTGTGCAGAAGGGGCCAAAGAAAAAATACCATACTATAGCTACAGTGAAACATATGTTTACAGATTGTATAATAAACATGTTCAATAATTTAATGCAAAGTGCAAAAGTAAATAACAAAATTCAGCACAATAATCAAGCACAGACAACCTCACACAAGAATCAAGCACAGACAACATCACATATGCACTATACAATGTCTTCCTGAGACTTAAAAAATACATATGAATTCCAATAAAATTTATATCCAAATTGGAAAAAATAGACAAGATAGATTTTCTGGTAATACTCTCCTGTTTCATGGGACAAAACTCCCACTTCCTCAGCCAAAAGTGCAGGTCGTTGTCTTGCCTAAATGAACCGCAAGGATCACTCTTTGTAAGCTTGAAGCCAATCAGCAAAGTATCATAATGTCTGATACATCTAGGCAGAAATGCAGCCCGCTTCAGGAAACAAACTGAGTACATGCTCACTGAAGCACTATTTTGGCTGCGTTCTGCGTGGATGTATCAGATGTATCAGATCCTTGCATTTAACAGACACATGTACCATCCCATACTAATGCAGTTCCACTCTTGCACCATCATTTCTTAAAATTTTGCCAGAGAGAAAGCATCCAGTAAGAATGTGCCCACTCCAATCTTATTTATTTTTTCATTGATCCATTCTATTTCTAACTCACCTTTCCATAGCAGCAAGGATGGATAATAAATTCAATAAAAGCCATTTTAAAAGAACTTAAATAGAACAATGAGTGTACAAGAATGTATCTGTCCTCTCTTAAGCCAACAGAAATCACAAGCAAAACCATTATTTTTACTGGGTTTATTTCACTGTAAAAAAAAAAAGTCTGTCTTCAGATAAGGGCAGCATAAAGATAAATCAGCCTTCAGTTCCACATTATATGCTCATCTTCTACAGAGTGACCAACACTCTGAGTTCCCCTTCTTTTATATTCCTTTTTCATGACACTATCTGTTCTGCTGAGTTAAATTCTTAACAGCACACCTCTTAGAACCAATCTCTTACATCATTCAGTGTGGAAGACCAAAAATAATGCTACCTCATTTTATCTGGCTGAGCTTCTGTGACTTTAACAACTGGACAACACACAAAAGTTCAGCAAGTAATTTTTTTTCTTACCACTGAACATTTGGGGGGAAATTTGCCTTTAAAAAGACAGTGAAAATGTGATGGAGAGAATTGCTGTTTGTCTTGTGGTTCTTAAAGTCCCAGAGACTCTGCCAGAAAAAAAGTGTGGCAAACTCTGTGCTACATTATTCTTCCTGCTCCCTAGTTCTGCCTTTGTGTCCACCATGGAGCACTGGAGCTGCCTTCAGCTACAAGGCAAAAAATCCCTACTGAAGGTGGCAAATAGACAATCTGGGAGCTGTGGGAAGAGGGGCCAGTTGACTGCTTCTCATCCAGGCTGGAGGCCCCTCCTCTTCTCCGTTTCTCTGGGTGGGCTTGATATGACAGGCACCTTGGTCTGATGAATTGAAATGGGACAGACAGATGAGAGAAAAACCACAGGAGCAGCTGTATTATTAAAAGAGCTGCACTTGCAGAATTGGGTGGGGAAGAACAGAGAGTGATTTAATTGTGTTGATTTAAATGGGATCATCCAAGGGATGCCAGGAAGCTTGACAGATCTGTCAATTCTTGCTGTCTGGCTGCTTCTTTCTCTGCACCCCAAGGCAATTTTTAGCTGCAGGAGAAGGGGACAGATACCATGACTCAGAAACTGTTTACTTGAACCAAACCCCTCAGGGGTTGTAGAAACAGTCTGGCAACCCTGCCACAAAAATAAGCATCCACAAAAAGGCCTAGGATTCAGGTACACGGGATTAAGAGCTAAGTTGGTGGTTTAGTTTCTTTCCAATCAAAACCACTAGAAGACGGGATACAAACATAATTAAAATGTGTAAGACAGTAAACACATAAAAACACACTAAATTGTAATACATAAACAGCAGCAGCATACTTTTAATTATTTCTTTTGCGGGGGAGCCTGGAAAAACAGAAAAGTTTTCACGAGTCAGCAGAAGATTAGCTGTGCCAAAATTGCACATTATGCATGCAATATGATGATGAATGCTGCTTGAAAACACATCCTAGGACAGATGCGCCACTCTTTAGCTGTAGCACATCCATGGCTTGCTTTATTGCTAGCCCCACTCCCAGCTAGACTTGTGTAACAGATTGGAAGTGAAAGACTTTGTTCGGTCTCTTAACCTCAAACTCCAGAGGGGAAATTCACTAGCAAGTCAGAGAGATAGGGGGGTCAAGGTACTGGGCATCCTTTCTCTATTGCTCTGACACTTTCCTGTTTAGATTGCTACGCTCAGGGAAACTTTGTTCCTTCCTCCTCCTTCTCACACCTCCACTCACACACATTCTTCTCCATCTTGCAACCATGAGGGCATGAGGCAGGTTCTGTATCTTCCTCTATCTAGATAAAAATGCTGTGAGAATTTTGTTCCTGGCACACACAGAGATTAGATTAGGCTTTGCTGTGCCTATTAAAGCCCTTGGGCACTCCTTAAATTACCAGTTCAGAGTCTAACAGACTGAGGGGCCCAGATTCTGAATGCACCAATATTAAAATGGTGAGACTCTTTCCATACTGATGTCAAATGACTACATATCATGAGTGCCACACATGACTTGTTTCAAGCAGTTTCCAATGCACTGTCTGAAGAAACATTCATTCATTTGCTACCCTCCAGGCCTTTAGGGTGGTGTAAAAAAATTGGAGAGGGATATTTTATTTTCCACTAGGCTTCAGAGATCAGAAGCAGTGCAAGTATCTGTTCCTGATGCTAGAAAATAAAAAATTCAAATAAAGAGGGAAATAAAAATGAGAATTTGAAGAGGTAACATAGTTAATGTTGAACTTTGTGTGGCAGGAAGCTTGAAAATGCTGAGAAGGCCACTCCATCCCCACCCACCAACCCACCCAACTAGGTAAGGAGAAGGGAGCAGCATCTGGCTGCTGGCTGGTGGGAAAGGAGAACCAATCTACATTTACTCCAGGGGCCTGACATAGAATGTGGAGGTGGCCCAGGGAAGGGGCATTTATGGACCTGCTTCAGACTCATCTTCCCTCTGGAGGCAGCAAGCCACCATGTAGAAAGAGATCTATACTTTCCCTTGCACACACAAACATCACTGGAACTCTGTAATATACTGTACAAAGAATTTTGAGTAAGGAAGGCACTCTCAGACTGATTAAGCACAGCGAGATTCTTCAGACTTCAAAGAGAATTGGCCAGGGAATCTTTGTTTTGGGGTTTGACATTATTACCCGCCATCCTGTTTGCAGTGGGGTAGACATTGCTCATCAGCAGACCTTTTGCTTGCATCGGGGGGTGGGGCGATTTCATGGGTTCTCTATTGCACATAAATGCTTTCATTTTTAATATAATCTTTCATTTTAATATTTAATCTTCTTAATAGATCAGCATATCAACTTATCAGTCTATTGATACATTGCTAGATTGACATTAAAGAAAAGTCTTGAATGTGGCATTTGTACACTTTGCCCGAATACTGATTGTCTTTTATGGAGGGAAGTGGTAGAGGAATAATGGTGGCGGGCAAACTGCAAAACCACGAAAGGACAACATGAATTGCCATTTGCTAAGCTCCCCAGGTTCAGATCATCTGTTTCCAGGTGTGCTGTAAACTCAAGAGTCAAGACCAATGGGCTTTTCCCAGAGTGGTCAAGAATCACTGATTGCTTGTGTATCAAACAACAAGGGTTGAGATGTTCCAGTTTGCGATCAAATGCAGGGACAAATCAGGTGTTTGGACTTATTGATTAGTCTTATTATTTTTATACTTTTAGTGTTAGTATCAATTTATCAATCTACTGATATGATTCTTTAATTTTTTAAATCTAAAGATGTACAGGAGAAGGGAGGCCATGGACAATAGAAATATGACAGGACAAGAAGTGGGAAGTAGTCGACAATAAGGAGAAGGGGGAAGCATGCAAAGCAGTGCAGAGGAGTGGGGGGGGGGAGGTAAGACTAGGCAGATTGGCTGTGGGTGGAGGGGAGAGGTCCGGACCAAAGCTGTACCCAATAGCAAATCTGTCCCACTCTGGCTGCGAAGCAAAATTAAAATCAGGCTGTAAGTAGATATGCTTGCTATGGAGAGAGTGGAAAGTGAAAGTGGGCAAGGGAAAATACGTACAAGAAATCTTGCTGGGGTGGACATTCACCTCCACTACGCAGCAAACACCTTGTGTGTAATCGGCTTCACTTAATGCTGAGGACCTGTGAATTTCCAGTGAGTTTCGTCTGCATTTGGGCATCCCACAAAAAAAAAATTGGGATGCATGGTGACTCCCTCACTATCCTCTGGGACCTAGCAAAAACACAACCTGGCCAGTCTTATCCATGGAAGATTCTGCTTTATGATATGGGATTAAAGTGCCTGATCTTCTTGCCATATGATTGTATGTATATGCTGTTGCCTAAGGGTATATGTTGCCATATCTATTTATGGCCAGATTAATCTGAAGAATTTATTCTTCCCAACAACCAGGCTCCTATCTAGGTCCTTGATTTTAAAAAATCAAGCACAGCAAGTTGTGAAAGGAAGTTAGGAAATTCCATTAATTACTAATAAGCGTCTCTTGATTATTTAACTAGATAGCTCTATTTTAGAGAATTCTCATTAAATATTTCCTTGGTAGAGCTTTCTAAATGAAGTAGGCATTCACTCTTCACTCCACAAAATGCTGAACTGCAAAATGATGGAACTTCAAGAGAAATCCCAAACACTGGCATGCTTCTCCATGCAAACAATGCAGCAAGAGCCATGGAGATTGTTTTCCCAATTGCTGCTGACTCTGCCCACTCCTCTGCATTATATCATGCAGCACACTCAGCCCATATGTGCATGGAACTTTCAGTGTCCATTCTGGCACCAGAGGTATGCCAAAGCTGTAATAAGGTTAAGCGCATTGCCTCCAGCACACGAAGCTAAGGGGTGCAGAAAAAGTATATCATGGCTAAAATAAATGTTATGTTATCATTACACTTGTTTTTTATGTATTAACTTTTTTTACCAAGATAACTACTATGAAAATATAGGAGGTTCAATTTTATATATTGCCTGTAGGATATCAATGCTGCCAATTCCTATCAGCCATTTTTGTAAACACTGGTCTCACTGTATCCAGTTATCATGTGATAGTCACATTAAAATGAACCAAATGCTGTTACGTTTGTGGGAGGAAGTTTTAGTTTTTATAATATGTAATGACCAGAAACCCTAGCAGACATTAAAAACAGAATGGGGGTTTCTTTAGCACTTCTGGCTCTACACAATATCACCCTCAAACCTTAGAAGAGTCTCATCTGAACACAGGCCAAGGGAGTATGGACAAGTTTCTTCTACAGCACTCCGCTGCAGGGAAGTAGCTCTTGAGATTGCACATTCTGTACTGGTCCTTGTGGATCATGTGAACCAGAATGTGCTGAAGTATTCTGTACACATGAACTAGCAAGAACTAGAAGCTCTGAAACAGTGCAACTGAGATTCTCTATAATTAATGTGCATTAACAGTTAACTTCCAGAAGCATTTGAAAGAGCAGTTTACTTTTACTCTAGTACACAAAGGCAGGCAATAGCAAGCCACCTCTGGACATCTCTTGTCTATGGGTTTGCCATAAGTCAGCTGCAAGTTAATGGCAAAAAATAAAATTCACCTTCAGAAGACATGTCCCAATTAAAAATGTCCCTCAAAATATGGGAAACTGGAGAATAGATATCATCAGTGATCTCTCTTATGAGACTAGAGATAAAGAACTGACAGTTGATAGAAAAGTAGTTTGAGAGACTTTCATTGCACAATTTGGCATGCAGATGTATCTTGGAAATAACACTTTGTTGTGCCACTTGTGGCCACTTACACACAAGTGGTCTCCTTCGTGTTCAGCATACATTCCCTTTGGGTTGGACTCTCAGTTGCACACAAATTCCCCACTCTTCAGAACTCACCATGCTCTCAGATCAGACACTGCATGTGGTTTTTGAAACCTGCAAAAGAGAGATTTTTTGGCCCCTTTTACACATGCACTTTGAATCTACTTTCACAATTGTTTGCAAGTGGATTTTGCTATTCCGCACAGCTGCAAAGTGCATTGAAAGTGGATTGAAAGTGCATTATTCTGCATGTGTGGAGGAGACCAGTGTACATTCAGCTTCCTGTAGCTCACATGCGATTTACCTAGTAGCTTATCCTTCTTTCAGACATTACAATTGTGTATACCAGGAGCCTACTAAAAGCATGTCTTGGATCATGCACTACCCTCAAGGTGCACATATTTACCAAACATATACAGTCTTGGCATTTGTGAAAATGAACCATGAGAAATCCTATGATCAGTTTGTGCTTGGCCAGCTCAGCTCTCAAACACTGAAGGTGGGCAATTGGAGGAATGTGACTCAAAGAAGTAGAGAGACGAGGGAGCATTCTATGAATTTGAATCTACAAAATAGTTTTGAAGTTCTCTCCCTTGTCAGTGAGGATAAGGAATAGATACAGGAGCAACAGTCAGCCCTCAGAAAATGTTAAGGTGTAAGAAGGCTCAGCCCATGAAATGGCACCTGCAAAACCCCAGAAAAGACATATGGTGGTGGAAGGAGACTCCTTGTTGAGGGGAACAGAAACAGTCATTTGCAGGCCTGATAAGATGTTTCGAGAGGTGTGCTGTTTCCCTGGGGCAAAATCTGAGATGTCACAGAGAGGCTGACAAGACTTGTCAAGCCCACTGATCGTTACCCCTTCCTTTTGATCCACGTGGGAACAAATGACACTGTAAGACATAGGAAGTTGAAGAATCTGGATACACAGATGGTCATTTCATCTCTACTCCCCACTGAAGGACATAGCCCAGGGAGGGAAAGAATAGTAGAGGTGAACATCTGGCTTTGTAATGTAATAATTGAAGGGTATAACCTATTTCAGAAAAATAGATCAAACAGCTGTGAGCATATCCATGATTTAAATCCATGGAAGCCATGTTGACAGCATCTGAGTAAAAATTAAGGGAGAGAAAGGCAGCACTGATCTCATTGTGGGGGCCTATTACAGACCCCCATGCCAGACTGAAGAGTTGGATGAAGCCTTCCTAGAACAGATGACCAAACTTTCAGAAAGGAAACAAGAAGTAGTAATGGGAGATTTCAATTATCCTGATATTTGTTGAGAGTCAAACTCTGCCAAGACTATCCAATAAATTTCTCATTTGCCTTGCAGACAATTTCATGGTCCAGAAGGTGGAAGAAGCAACAAGGGAAATGGCTATTTTAGATCTGCTTCTAGCTAGTAATGATGACCTGATTAGGGTAGTGGAAGTGATAGGATCCTTAGGTGAGAGTGATCATGTTCTCCTGGAGTTTGCTATGCAGTGGAAAGGGGATACTAAGTGAAGTCATACGCACATCCTATATTTTAAGAAAGCAGACTTCAGTAAGCTTAGGAAACTTACTGGAAGGGAACAGGTAGGCCTCTTCTCCAGGTTGCTCCATTTGCTAAAGTAAGTGTGGGGGGCATCGTGGGGGGCAGGGGTGATTTTTCAGGGGGGCCCGCAGCACACACACACCCCGCAGCACACACTTACTTTAACAAGCAGAGCAGGCTAGAGAAGAGGCCTGCCTGTTCCCTTCCAGGCTGCAAATGACCTGGTGGAAAGTAAATTTCCCAGGGTCTCCTGGGAAATGTAGTTCCCACCAGGCCATTTGCAGCCTCTTCTCCAGCCTGCTCTGTTTGTTAAAGTAAGTGTTGGGGGGCGTCGCGGGGGGGGGCGGCGGGGTGAGCTGAGCAGCCAACCGACGAGGGGGAGTGGGGAATTTTCTGCCCCCACGTGACTCCAAGTTGTGCACCTGGTGCGTGGCGCACCCCCCTCCCCTGGTAGCCCCACCACTGAAAAGAGAAATGGTTTCAAGGCGCAGGAAAAGAGATTCCATCCAAACATTCGGAGGAACTTCCTGACAGGGCTGTTCGGCAGTGGAATACACTTCCTCGGAGTATAGTGGAGTCTCTTTCCTTGGAGGTTTTTAAACAGAGGCTGGATGGCCATCTGTCAGGGATGCTTTGATTGTCTGAACCTGAATGGCTTGATGGCCCTTGTGGTCTCTTCCAGCTCTATGATGCTATGACTATATAGTGCATCATTTACTTCCCTATTTTAAATATTGATTCCACTTCTGGAGAAAATGACTGCTTTCAAAGGAGGACTGTATGCAGTGGCGGGATTCAAATAATTTAACAACTGGTTCTGGTGGCAGGATTCAAATAATTTAACAACTGGTTGTTTGAAAGCACCATTTTAACAACTGGTTCTGCCGAGGTGGTACGAAACTGCTGAATCCCACCACTGACTGTATGGCATTATACCTTACAAAAGTGCCCCGCCTTCAAACCCCACAATCCCAATCCCAGGTCCACCCTCAAATCTCCAGCTATTTCTAAACTTAGAGTTAGCAACCCTAAAAGCTCTGAAATCCACTCTCCATTGAGGATTAATTCTTGCCCTCCTTTTAAAGAACTAGATCTCTGTAAATGGGATTATAAAGGGTATATTTTTCATGGTGCCTGGTCTTAATCTATTTTGCTTTGTTGGTGATACTGTACACAACTGTCCAAAATGGAAATGTCATTTTCTTTTATGTAAAGGACTCCAAGCCACTGCCCTTGGGCCATACAGAATATGAGAAATCTGCTTTCTTCTGGCTTTTTGTTTCATAGATGGCACCAAGAGGATTTTGATCTGTGAAAATAATTATATGTTTTATTTAGGGCCATTTACATTCCACCTTTCCAATTTGAAGATATGCTCAAGGTGGCTGACGTTCAGCACAGAATAACAATAATTATAAAATAGAAAGACTCAAGAAATTTTAAAAAGGGAGGTCTATTTTTTTTAACACAGGCAAGGGGAGCTAGACTGATGCCCCTTCCACACATGCAGAATAATGCACTTGCAATCCACTTTCAATGAACTTTGCAGCTGGATTTTACTGTGCGGAATAGCAAAATCCACTTGCAAACAATTGTGAATGTGGATTGAAAGTGCGTTATTCTGCATGTGCGGAAGGGGCCTCAGGGCCAGTTCTACTTTTTTTTTGAAAGGATATTATCAAATTTGGTTATACTTCTCAAATCAGGAGATTCTAGCTGATAAAACCACAACACTCCTTCCCTTAATACTGTCTGAAAGCTTGTTTGGGAGTATAATTAGGCTGCATCCTCACGGCAACAGAGGCCCCTTCCGCACACGCAAAATAATGCATTTTCAAACCACTTTCACAACTGTTTGCAAATGGATTTTGCTATTCCGCACAGCTTCAAAGAGCACTGAAAGCAGTTTGAAAGTGCATTATTCTGCATGTGCGGAACGAGCCAGAGACACTGGAAGACTTTTTCTAAAAAATTTTAAACCAATGGTTGCTACATTGCTACAGGGTTTCACTGCTTTAGCTACTACCAGTTTTTCTGTAAGGATTGTAAAAAACCAAGTTTGGAAAAATTTGGAGCAAAGCAGGAGAAAACCTAGAAAAGGACAATTGAAAGTGGATGTTGTGTGGTGGATATTCCAAAAGAACTGTGCTCCAATTTAGCCAGCCAGATCAGTCAGATCAATCCTGGTGATCAATGGGGTGGCAGATATCTCAGCCAGATAGTCCTCACATCCTGCTCCAGTTTAGAAGTCAAGGGAAAGCAAAATAGCCTGAGGGTGTGTAGCCACAATGTCATGGATGATCTAGTTAGTCTTCAACACAAAGATGAATATATTCATTGCCTTTCTATGTGACTTTCATCATCAGAGATTTAAAAAGGCTCCATGCATTTCTGTAAGAATGGAAAGACTTCTGCACCATCAAAGTCAAAAGAAACTATGTGTTCTTGCCTTTGTGTAAAAGCAACAAGAAAACACAAGGAAAGGCAGGGGTTTAGTCAAATTCCCACTCTAATAGGTTTAGGCAACTCAGCAATTACCGTTGATAAATGTTTTAGGGTTGCCATGGAAATCAAAGAGCCTGTCTAATCCTTTGGTTTCTTTCCTTCAAAGGGAAAAAAAACTTTCTGCTGCAATTCAGTGGGTTGTTCAGTACCTGGCTAACTGGAGTAAGCGGCGTTGTGCAGTACTTTTATCTCTCTGCTGCAAGCCCTCCCACGCACACACACCCATGCACACACACTCGCCCACTTGCTACACCACTACAGCATCTGCAGAACAAGGAAAGCAAAACATCTTATGTTGGGGGAAGAGAGGAGGGAATTTGGTTCAGGGATTCTTTTTTTCAGGGGCAGGGTGTGCCTAACAGACTCTGAGATCGTGAATGTGTGGTTCTAGCTCATATGGACAGATTATCCGCCCCTTCTACACTGCTAACAATTCATATCCCATCTGGCTCAGGGTATATTTGTGTTTTACTGCTGCAGGGAAGGGGGAAAAGTTTTGCTTCAATCTCTGTGGCATACAAATACATTAAACAAACAGAAAAACAATATCCTCCCCCAGTCTGTTTGTGGGTAAAGAAGATTCCCCATCACAGGGAGAAAAACAAAACTTGGGCATCTGACACAACTTTTCCTGTTTCCATAGTCCTGTCTATCTGCCATACCAAAACGTGCCTATAATGGGTGGTAGCAGCAAGGCAAACTGTAGTCTTTGTGTTTTTAATCCCCCAATCTGTTCTGCCTATCTGCCACTCAAAGTTGAATTTGTGGAAAACAGCACTTCTTACCACCTTCCTCCCCTGAAACCTGACCAAGTCCAGCCTTAAACTCTGTGTACCACCTCCAAAGTCCATGTGACTTCAGAGGCAAAGCTTTGGGGGTGGTGCCAGCACTGGACAGGCCGAGCCCACAGTTCAAACCTGGGTTCAACCTGGCTGAGTCCAGCTTTAAACTGTGGCCTTCAGCTCTGAAATCCACATGGACTCAGAGGTGCAGCCTGCAGTTTAAAGCTAAACATGTCCAAGGTGAAGCAGAGTTGTTGTCTGGAAAGGGATCTGGTGGCCAAGGGTTGCCCTGCCCTAAATATGCCTCTACTGCCATTGAATAAAAGTGAAGCAAGATAGTGAGTTGCCAAGACTACTTTGTACTGTCTACATGTGGTTTGCCAATGTGGCCATGCTAATCCATGATTTTGTAAAGTTGAAGTTGGGTTACTGTAATATGCTGGGTGCTGGTCTGCCCCTGAAAACAGCCCTAGAACTGCAGCATCTCAATTATTGTCAGAGACTAGTCAATGGGAACATATCTTGCCTACACTGACTGCCAGTTTGTTTCCAAGTTCAATTCAAGATGCTGGTTATGATGGTTAAAGCTATTCATAGCCTATAAGCCACATATCTAATTTGTGCCTGTGTGTCAGTTTTGGGGTTCTCAAGCTGTTGCCTGCTGCTCCATCCACCCCACTTAGGATGAACAGCCTGGCTTTGGTGAGAGCCTGTATGGTTTCTATCATAGCTCCTAACCAAGGGAGAAAGCTTCCTGAAGAGGTGAGGGGTGCACTTACTGTGTTTAAGACGTGCTGCAAGGCAATTTTATTTGTTAGGGTTTTCAGTGGGGCATAAGTGGTAGGTATGGTTTCTAAGGTCCCAGTTGGAGAGCTCCTGGAATTACATCTGATCTCCAGACTAAAACAATCTAATGTAAGAAACGACTGTTTTGGAGGGTGGAGTTTATGGCATTATATCCTACCCTCCACAGACCCAATTCCCAAAATCTCCAGCAGTTTCCCAACTTGAAGTTGGCAACCCTAGCTGCAGGCATTGTGGGGGGCTGGTATTTGAGGTGTTATTGTATTTGTATGTTTTTAATTTGAATTTGCAAGCTACTTTGAGCTATGAGGAAAGGCATCTGGTAAATCTTTCAGTAAATAAATTTCCCCTGCCAGTTTAGCCTAGCACATGTGAAATTCTAAATGATGGAACAGTTCAATAATCAAGGATGTGTATTTGTATAGACTAAGAAAGTCCTCCCAGCCCAGTGTGGTGGTGCCATGATTGATGGAAAGTGGAAGCACTGAACCCAGAATACCAACTAGGTGGGAGTTTTGTCTGGTTAGACACTGTACTCTCGCTCACATATCTGCTATTCTGAATTACTCTTTCTCCTTGCTGTCTCCCATGGTCCCATAAAACCAAACCAGACAGCAGGGGCCAAGATAACTATCAGATCAAAATGCTTCCAACAACTCCATTTTTTTAATTAGCACACTTTATGATATTTCCAAGTGGGCTGCGTCTTCATTAGTAAATTTCTTATTGCACATTCATAAGAGATCATTGCAGGGTTCAGTGATGACTATCAAAACAGATCCTCCACCCAAGACAATCTTGTGCAATCGAAATGCTTCAGCATGGATGCCAATGGAACTTGTGCTTGTATAACTGAGTGTAGGTGTATAGATATGGATAGGAGGGGAAAACATCATTGTCTATGGTGGGAACTCCAAGCCTTCTTACTCCAACTCTCCACATTTTTGAAGAAACATACAATGCTTAGCTTGGGGATCCATCTTTCAATTACGCCTAAGGGGTTGCAATCAGATCAGGGGAAACTTACCAGTGGGTGGCTCCCCCAGAGGCCAACTGGTGTTTTTAGGCAGCTGTTGCAGAAAGATGAAGAGAGAATATCTCCACTGAAAAGCTGTCCCCCTTATGAGAGGTAGCATCTCAGGAGGATGGTTAAGCAGGTTGGGCTGGGGGCACTGGGGCACTGGGACCAAAGGTATTTTGTACCTGGCAGAAGGCAGTAGGACTCCACCGACCCCCAAAGGCAGTCAGGAGTAAGCTGAGTCAAGTGACCCCTTGTCACCATGGCTTGGACCTGAATTGAGAAGGTCCTCCTGCATTACAGGTGCTTGGATGTTGGATTGTAGATTTGGGAAGTAGGGGGAGATACCACTTTCCTAACTCTGTTTTCAAGCTTTTCATCCAAGCCACTGTTATTAGGTCCTCTTGCTACAGCAGTAGTAGCAGCAATGGCCTGTAAGAATGCCAGTAGGGAGTTTAATATCATCTATCCTGCCTACTCACCTGCCATACCATGTCATGCCACGTGGGGCTCAGAGGTCTCCAAGAATTACAATTGATCTCCAGACTACATACATGTTCCCCTGGATAAAGTAGCAGCTTTGGAGGGTGGCCTGTTGAGGTTCCTCCCCTCCCCAAAATCTGCCCTTCTCAGTTTCTACCCCAAAACCTTCAAGAACTGCCTTTCCAGATTTGACAACCCTACATAATTCTAATCAAGTAGCTGCTGCAAGGATTGGATTTTTGAGATGGACTTTCCTTAATTGAAAAGGCCAGTTCAAGAGCCATCAGAAGAAGCAGTACATCTCTGCCCAAGCCAGCACAAAACTATTCTACACACATTGGACACTCAGTGTGACCATGGTCTTGCCCTATCTTACTCATCCAAAGAATACAGGAAGATGTCTCAAAAATGTCAACCATCCTGAGATGCATTTTAAGCAGCCTTCAAAATCCAAATCTCACTGAGTGTCCCAGAAAAGTAATTTGAACAAAGCTGAGAACACTGGACATGCAGAGAGAAAACACCTGCAAGAAATAGCAGTAGCTAAAAATAAAATATGATAAATAAATAATTAGTTCTTTAAAAATCTGGGATGCATTAGGAGTCAAGAATTTTAAGAGCTGTGCTTCAGAGTGCTGTTGTTTTTAAGGGGGTAATTTCAGTTCTTAAAAACTCTCTTTTTAAATTTTTAACATGATCTCTTGTGAAAATAATTTCTCAATTCAGGCCCAGCAGCCACACCTCAGGATATATCGTGGTGTTCAAGAATATACCACAACTGAATGTGGAAAATGAGGCAAATGGAGGGGCTCAGAACTTAATTGGAAAACAAAAAAGATTCCATAGAAGAGTGGAAAAAAATATCAGTTTCTAGTAGAGGCTACCTCTAAGATGACACGCATACCTATTCCCCATGCTGTGGAGCCCATATAGGTACCGTGGTGCAGCAGGTTCAAGTATTTAAATCTTGTGTTAACTAAACATGCCAGTTTTCATGATGTATTCTAAAGCCAGACATAGTTCCATGACAGTATGGAACATATGCTGTTAGTATGCAAGTCATGGTTATACAGGGGGGGGGGGGGCAGTTTCTAAGATGTGCCCTGCCAGTCACTTCTCTATTAGTGTCATAGACTGTTCAGACTAAGATGGATGCTATAACAGTACAACATTCTCTCCCTGAAGGGAAACAGAGGCCCAGCAGGAAGGGATGCATCTTGCTGGAGGATGTATGGTTTGAAAGCTGTTATTAACCTAGGCACACCCTTCTGGGCTTGGTTCCACTGTGCCTGATGTCACTCCTCCCTCTCTGGATCCAATGCAAGCATTGGATCCTGCCTTCTTGGACCTTTCTCCTGGAACTGATAAATATCACCCTCCCTGCAACTACCTCCACTATTCCCAGCTATCCTCCACTTCTATCTATAGCCTAGGCTCCTTGAAACTCTATACATGTGTGTGTGTGTGTGTATGTGTGTATTTTGCCAAATTGCATACATTTTGCCTTTTATTATTTTATTAATACAATTATTGCACTTCACTTAAATTCTAGCTTCTTGTAGATTTCTGAAGGGGAAACCCCTGTATAAAACCCCTGATGGAAATCCTAAAGCCTACATTGCAAAGTCTGTTCTCGCTAATTTTCAATGTAATCATCTTACATTGCAAAGTCTATTCTCGCTAATTTTCCAGCCAAAACAGGAAGAGAAACCATTATTTTGGGTAACAATTTGAAGTCTGTTTGTAGTTCATGTTTGGGGGAACCATATATAGTTGCATGGTGTTCAGCGTGGTGCCCTAATTAGTTAACAAATCTGTCTCCCAGAGAAGAGCTATGTATGTCCTACTGACTCCTGTCCATGGGAAATTAGCATCGGAAATGTCACTGGTACCATGGATAAAAACATTAGTGCTAGCAAACATCTCCATCTCCAAGACAGCAACGTAAGCTTAAGCCAAGTATTTCATCTACTTTAATGCCAGCAAAGAACTTTGTCCTTGACAGTTAATGGGAGGTATATCCTCCCACTCTGAATTCAATATATATGCTGTAGTCAGTGTGAAAGAAATTCCTAGTCACAATGTCCATGGTCTAGCAATGCAATCATGGGGGAGGGTATGCTTTACTAGGGCTTGGGAATGGGGGGATGGCCCAGGTTTTTCCCATAAATGTTCCATTTATGATGTTTCAGAAATAAAATAAACGTTTATTTCTTGGAATGTGCGCTGGACTCAGGAAGAGATAGGCCCATTTCAGGTAAATTATAGTTAAGTCCCATGTAGAGATGAAAGACAAATAGTCCAAAATGCCATTTTGCCAACTCCTTTGTCATACAGCTTCTAATCACTAGCCTCCCACCCCTCACCCCCCCACCCACACACACACATCAGGGTTATCCAGTATGCCATAAACAGAGAACATGTGCACACTACATACAGGTGCATTGCTACTCCTAGAAAGCTGCATCTACAGCCAAGATGTGATTAATTATTTTGTATTAATTTTAACGTCTTTCTTTTGGCAGAGAATCATCAACATTCTATGTCTTTTGGCTGCTTCTTGAAGCCCTGTTCCCAGATTGCTTAGTAACTATGAGCCCAAGCACAGGGAGAATTCCAAAACATGACTAACAGGCTTATAAGGAAAGATGCTCCATTGCAAGGTATACTATCTCCAAAATGTCAGCCTGAAATTGGATTACAATGCAAATCACTCGCTTTCCCTCTTCCCAAAAGATTCCAACTGCTTCTGTACAATTGGCCTCACAACTGCTGAATGTCATCAACATTTACAGATAATTCTGGGTTGGTCAGCTGAAATTGTTTACATTCACAAGAAGTCTCATTTTGTTCTTTTCATTGGTCTTTGGTAGTTATTAAAGGCAGACTCAAGGGGCATTCCCATAAACCATATTGTTGAACAAGCACCTACCTGCCTGAAATGGAAACACCACACTTAATGGACCTCTGAACATCTTCATGAATATTTTTCTCAATATGGTGGAAATCCAGAGTTTGGGACGCAAACTGTGGCCCCTTCTGCACATGCAAATAATGCACTTTCGATCCACTTTCACAATTGTTTGCAAGGGGATTTTGCTAACCCACACAGTAAAATCCAACTGCAAAATGCACCCAGAGAAAATGGCCACTTCGGAAAATGGACTTTATGGCATTATATCCCATTGAAGCCACCCCCCTCCCCCAAACTCCATCCATCTCAGGTGCCATCCCCAATATCTCTAGGCATTTTTCGGCTTGGAGCAGGCAACCCTAGCTGGATGAACCCAGCAACTGTGGCATCATAACCTTCTGCTATCCATTTTGCTTGAGGAGGAGTATTTAACACCAATGGGAACGTTCTATACCTGAAGAAGATGTGACTCTGCAAACCCCTCTCCTCCATTTTATTTTGAAATTAATTCCATGTCTCCAAAGCCCTGGAATGTCTGTGTCAGCTCAGCTGAGTGTCCTGCATCAGTTGTTCAGTGAACCATAGATAGCGAAAGGCATGCCTTGTCACAGAGGAGACTGCATCCTTCATGTGCCATTCCTTCTGATTCACTCCTGTCCATGAATCAAGTCTCTTCTACTTGAACTAGCATTGCCATCTTGGGTTGGTAAATTCCTGGAGATGTAGAGGTGGAGCCTGGGGAGGATGAGGTTTGGAAAGGGGACATATTGTAGGGGGATATAATGCCATCAAGATTATCCTGCAAAGCAGCCATTTTCTTCTAGGGAACTAATTTCTGTAATCTGGAGATCAGTGGTAATTCCAGGCTCCACTTTGAGACTGGCAACTATAATTTGAACCCTTGATGCAGGGGGTGGGGTAGGGTGAGCTTGTCAAGGGGGAGATTCCTCCTTCTGAGGGTACAGGGTATGACCAGAGTTTCCACTTGATCTCCCACACAGTGGTCTCTATCACTACCTCTTCATCTGAATGTCTGGACTCAGCAGCCACTAACCTTTCTCTTCTTTCCAACTTTTAATTTATAACTAAATGGGGTAGATTTTTGATGAACAAGCAATTAAATATTTGTGACTGTTGCATTGTTTTCCATTACTCAGCATGAAAATGCAAGCAAACACAGTCCCTTGAGCTGCGTTAGTTAAGGAAATTCTGAGATTCAGAAAAACTTGTGCTGGCCAGTGTGCCTAACTTAACGTATTACTGTGACAAAACAAGGACTTTTAAAAGACCTCTCCAGCACATAAAGGTTTGAGGAGCTTGTGGTGTTTACATTGAACAGTTTGGAAGGGACAATGATTGGTCACACTGGGCCCCAGGGCAAAAAGACTGAAAACAGGTGAAAGCTGCGTCTTATATTGAATCTGCACCATTATCTCTTTATACCAGAATGTGTGAGATGTGGAGTTTCTCATCTCTTGAGGTGATAAAAAATAAATCTACTTCTACAAAGAGTCCTACTCTGGCTGGTTATTTTAAATCAAACCATGGAATTCAGAACTTGGCCTCCTAGCCCCCTTGACTCCTGGGTCCCCAGTCAGAGCAGGACAAAGATAGCTCCTAAAAAAAAAAAAAAGGAAAACTATACATTGCCAAATTCAGTAGGACCAGCTGAGTACAACTATGTACTTTTGGGGCACAAATTTTCTGCCTACCTCATAAGGGTGTTGTGATGATAAAATAGAGAAGAGCATGATGATGTAAGCTGCTTTGGGTCTCAATTGGAAGAAAGGTGAGGTATAAATGAAATAAATAAATACATAGTTAACTAATAATCAGGGGCCAATTATACACATGGTGTTTGCTGTGCAATGGGGGCGAATGTTCATTGTGGCAAGATTTCTTGTATGAACATATTTCCTCAAGCCCTGCTTTCACTTTCCATTTTCTCTGTGGCAAGCAAGACCACTTCTAGCACAATTTTAAGTTGGTTTGCCATGAGAGTGGGACAGATCTCCCAGTGAGCAAAGCTTTGCCCCAGACATCTTTCCTTCACCCACTGTTACCAGACCAATGTATGCTGGACCAAGGGGACCCTGTTTGGAATACAGTGGCAGCCAACCCTTTGTATGTCTAGCAGTACAGTGCCAAAATGGGGTGTCCATTCCTTGCATTAGCTCAGTGCACCCAAGGATTATGTCTGGACTTGTCTCCCTCCAAAGCAACCTGCACAATGTTTCACACCCTTCCTGACTGGGCTGAGTCAACACAAAGACCTTGCCTTAGAGAAAGATTCCATCTCCAGCATTGGGCCATACACCCCAGTGAAAACAATGGATGTTCTAATGTGTTTCCCTGCCCAGTGTTGTAGTAACTAATGTTTCTTCCTCTGACTAATACCTTTAATGACTACTTTATTTGCATTCAGAATCCACTCCATAGGTGACGTTTTGTGATTACAATACGCTGAATTCCTAATCTTCATTGATGGACTATATTTCTGGAGATTAGTAACGGTTGGACTGGAAGAATTTATATGGTTTAAGAGTATCATTGTATTATGAGTGCGATATAAGTTACACATGTGGTGATGGATAATGTATGTATAATTGTACACTTGCTTTAGCATAAATAGCATCATCTAATATAAGGCAGTTGGGTGTAACACAAATTTGTTTCTAGTACTTTATTTGCATTGTCATTGTTTCACAACTGTAATTTCATCAGCTAGCTTTTCCCTTAGAGACACTCTGGAGCCTGGAACCTTAGGCTGATGTCTCAAATTATTAGACCAACAACCCAACCATTAAGGTTGATGCCTGTCTCTTGTCCTTCCATAAAGGCAGGAAATCTCTTTATCTAGGGAGTTTAAGGATCACTCTGCATAACCTTGAGGGTCTATTTTTCCCTATAAGAATCCCACTCTCTGGACATCAATCTGTCTGTGATACTGTTCCTCCAGAGCTAAGTGTGGGTTGCTCAGTTCTGTTCATCGGACCAATCCAAGTTCAGGTGACTATAACTTTTATTGCCTGTCCCCATATATTCCTCATCTATTCCACCATAGGATAAGGATCATCCCTGACTGAAAGTAAGCAGTGTCTATACAAATTTTTAAACAATTTGTTCATTTTAAAAGGCATCCTGTTAAACAAAACTTCTGCCTGAGATGTTGAAGGTGGGTTATGCTAAAAGAGTGGATGGATTATGTAGTACAGCCAAAGATAAGCACAAGTTAATATATCAGCAGAAGTTTTCCATAAAGAACCATTACATAAGTTATATTAAAATAAGCAAACATAATTCATTACATTGATGCAAAACTTTGATAAGCTCTAAAAGTTTAACAAAATCTGGCCATTGGTGATCCAAGACTACTGGTCTGAGAGTAGAAAGGAGATATTTGATTATTCTAATCTATCTAGAATTTTTTGAGACTAGGAGTAACGAAATCATGTCTAAGATCACAACAAAAAGGGCAACACAATCAGATATTCCCAACAGTTTCAACTTTCCCACTTGCACAAGAGCATATACATTCCTACTGTGGTATATCATGGTAGCTCCCTTCCAAGAGTGCAGAAGATAGGACAAGAAATTAAGGCAAGAAAGGCCATTTATGCATGCATGTGGATGTTTGCTTTACAGTGGGGTTTCTTGTGGTTCTTTGTTTGTGCAGGGATTCTCCTCCTGCAAACTGTTCCTAGCCAATTCAATCTGCCATTTTGCCCACTCACCACTTCCTCATTGTTTCTGTGCAACCTCCCCCTCTTTGATCTAGCAGTAGTTCCTATCTATTTCACTTAGCTTATCACTCCAGCAAAAGACCTTCAGTGTGAAAAAAGAAGCTCTTTTTTCTTGAATTTTTTTTCATTTTACACATATACACAAAACATACAGAAAGAAAGAAAATTAAAAAATCCCAACCAGTCTCCCCTCCACCACTATAGTAATAATAGTAAAAACACACACACACACATACACACATATTTCAAAGGCAACCCTACATATATGGCAGTGGTGGCAAACCTATGGCACCGGTGCCAGAAGTGGCACTCAGAGCTCTCTCTGTGGGCACGTGCACACGGAGCTCACCATGTGGGGGGGGGGAAATCGCCCCCACACACACACATATCTGGGCTGCTGGGCATGACATCCGTGCACTGCGGCGAGCAAGGAGGACTCGGCTGGCAGGCCTAGTGCCTGTGCTCTGGGTGGCTGCTGCCCGAGGGGGAGGCAGAGGCAGAGGCGGCAGAGATGCTACAGTGGCACAGAGTGGCGCACACAGAACTTGCTATAGGCTAGAGCAGGCTGTCCCTGCTTGAGGGAGTGGAGAGGAGACAGAGGGGAAGGGCGGAGGCGCTGGAGCTAGAGCTGTGCAGGACCTGCTGGAGGCTGGAGCAGGCTGGCTGCTGCTGCTCGAGGGGTTGAACAAACAAAACATGTGTCTTTCCAAACACTGGGGAAATGCTCAGACCCAAGTTTTTTGCCAATTGCCTGAGCAGATCAAGCCTAGGGAGGAGAAACCGAGATGCATTTAGGATTTGTTTTAAAGCACATTAAGGTCTTTGCTAGAACTGCTTTTATTTTTTTCTGTTCCTGTTGCATTTTTGTGGGAAGTCAAGTGCTGTGATGACATGTGAAGGAAAAACCGCAGATCAGATGACTGCTTCACCAATTTAGCTTTCCTGAAGTTATCCCACCCCTGGCACAGCATTCTTGCTTAGAATTGCCTTCCTTGACTGCCTTTTTACTTCTATTTTGTGGTGGGGGGGTTATTGGGTTTTGAAAAGTGAAAGTTTTACTTCCCTCTCCCCCCACAACCCTCCCCCTTCTCCTGCCAGGCCCCCAGTGTGATAATAGTGTAATTATTTCAGGGAGATTATTAGCATTAAACCTAAGACCTAGTTTTGGGGAAGCAGTGTAGGTAACCCTGTTAAGCGCTGTTAAACACTGATTTTCATGGGAAGAACTAAAGCGTGATCCTTTACCTGGGAGTAAGCTCGGTTGCTGGCACTCGGAATTGCTTCTGAGTAAACCCATTCGAAGCATTGCACAGTTTCTTCAAAACAAAGCCACTGACTACTACCAAGCTTACTATCGAGTAATGCACACCTCAGAGCCAACCATTTTTTCTAAACTAAAACCTCAGTATTCAGGTTAAATTGCCGCATTGGCACTTTGCGATAAACAAGTGGGTTTTGGGTTGCAATTTGGGCACTCAGTCTCGAAAAGGTTCGCCATCACTGATATATGGTGACTTCCAGCTACCTCATTATGGATCTGAATGCAAATCTAGTTTCATGCTTATGGTTATGAATGCAAATCTAACTTTATGCTTCATGCTTATCTGCATTTCTTTCACTTTTAGTCCTTCTTATAAAACTATTTTAGTCCAATCCACTGTTTTCATTTATATCTCAAATCCTACCATTATTTCTCTATTTATATATGTTTTCAGTAGGTAGTCTGCAAAGGATTTCCAGTCCTTAAGGAAATTGTCTGTATTCATTTCTCTTATAAACACCAATAGCCTTGCAATCTCTGCATATTCTGTGACTTTTAAAATCCAGTCTTGTTTTGTTAGAATTATATGCATATAAAATCCTTGCTGCAGTTGTCATGTACATATTGAGCCAGGATATCCTCCCCCATCAACCCCAACAAGAATGCCTCAAGTTTTTTCTCAATTGTTATTTTCATAATCTTTTGCATTTCTTTTAAAATCATATTCCAATTTTTTTGCCTTTTTACATGTCTACCACATATGAAAAAAGAACCATCCTGTTGTTGACATTTCCAGCAATTGTTTGATAGTCCTTTATACATTTTAGACAATTTTTTGGTGTTAAATAACATCTATACACCATTTTTAGTAATTTTCTTTCAAATTATAACAAGCTGTACATTTCAGATCTTTTTTCCAGAACCTTTCCCATTATTCCACGTTACTAGCCCATTTTACCATCACTGATTTTATTCCCTCTTCCTCTGTATCCCACTTTAATAACATCTTATACATTTTGGTAATCAGTTTATCATCATTTATACATAGGTTACTTTCAAACTCTGTCATCTGCATAACAAAACTTATATTGATGTTATCTGCTTTGAACGTTTCTAGTAATTGATAACAATGAAATCAATTTTTTTAAAAAGAAAAGAAAGCTCTTCTGATATTCTGAAATGGTGGCCCAAAGACTGGGAGGAACTGCTGTGATGTGGACAGTAGAAGACAAGAAAGAGTGAGAAAATCCAAATAACTAATCTCTGACATCGGTTGAACTAATCGCTGTCATCTGGAGATCTGCTGTTATACCAGGACATCTCTGCCCACCATCTGAAGGTTGAAGACCCTATGTTCAGCCAGTGGAATGGATGGTGCATCACTGCTTCCAGATCTCGTTTTGTTTTTTGGTTATCCAAACCCTTGGTAAGATGAGATCAGATTGTCCACATTGTTTGTCATTGGTGTCGGAGAAGAGCATCTGCATCACGCTGCAAGATGGCTTAAGTGCCAGGTGCCAAATGAGATGTGCCAAATGAGATGTGTGTCAACTATCTGCAGGACATTACAAGGTGAATGTGCTTTTAATCACTGGTTTCCTGCTGCTTGCAAGCATTTTAGCCTGGAAGGCTGTAATATTGCAAACAATAAGGCAGACAGCAAACAATGCTCAACGCCTGCCTTACTTTGCAAGTTTTATACAAGAAAGTTGTGTCCACAGCATATGAAAATACAGAGAGATGCATGGGAGGGATTTTTTTTTTTGGCACAACCTTCATCTGTGCTGCTTCCTATGCGAAGGAAGGTTTTGGACCTTTGGTGTTTCTCCAACAGCAGCCCCCTGTGCTACAACACTATTTGGGGAAGCTGCCCCAATTAGTGACAGGATCAAGTGCAAATTCTCTACAAGAGTTTTCTCAGCATCTTTAACTGACATATTCAATAATAGTTTTTCCCCCACAAGCCATTTTTGTTTAATTTCATTTCTTTTTTAAACTTGCTTTTCATTTTCATTTTGCTCACAGAGGCTATAACCAACCTGCTCATTTTAAAAAAGATTAATTAAGGGATTAAAACTGGAATGACAGCCACAGGTAAATGGGTCTCTAGGAACCTAGAGTTCAGGAAAAGAAAAAAACAGATACTTTGGAAACAGTATTCAGCCTGTATTCATCAGTGATCAGATGGGGCTGTTCTTCAAGTCAGGAGATGCAGGATCTAACTGACAATTATCTCGTTTACAATCTCCATTATTGTGGTGAAAGAGTTCTTGGGTAAAGGATGAAGACCTCATTCACCTCTTTTCTTTGCCAGATTGGACAAAGATAGTTAATGAATACGGTATGTCAGTTTTGTTCTCTAAAGCTGATCAAATATTTCTGCTCAGATTTTGTAAGGAAGTAAAAGAGTTTCCAATTCTTCATTAAAATGCTTCTTCTGTAACTACCTTGCTAGTACTTTGGGGCTTGACATGATATATTATCATGACATATGATTAACTCTGCATCTAGAGTTGCCCACCTCCTTGTTGGGCCTGGAGATCTCCCAGAATGAAAACTGATCTCTAGATGACAAAGATGTGTTTCCATGGAGGAAATGGCAGCTTTGGAGGGTGTACTGCATGACATTATACCTTGCTAAGGTCACTCCCCTCCCTAAACCCCATCTTCCCCAGAGTCCACTCTCAGGTCTCCAGAATTTTTTTAACCCAGAGTTGGCAGCCCCGTCTTCACTTTCCCTTTTCACATGTGGAAAACAATAAATTATGCAAAACTGTCAGAGTTTAACGGTCTTCACTTCTCTCCTCTCTTCTACCTCAAGATTTTTAAAAAAATTATTTCAAAATGGTGTCAGTTTTTAAAGTTATTAATAAGAATGTGCATTTTGCTTTTGGGCATTTTGATGCATCCAGTGTCCAACATTACAAATCTTTTGTTACAGCCACCCACAACCAAGTGACTGCTTCTCCAATCTGGGCAGCGGGTCATAAACTCAATACAGTAGTAGCAGTAGTCGTGTAGGCAACCTGAGCTGCTGGCAACCAGCTCAACTTGCCCTGTGGGTCTGACACCATTGGTCTCCTCAGTTCCTTGCTCATATTCTTCAAGAATATTCCAGATATACTTGTGGTGGTCTTTGTAAAGGTCACTTGAGGTGAAGGTTCCACTGTACTACTCACTTTCATTCCACGTTTGCAAATAAACAAACTTTTCTGAAGAAAAAAAGGTATTCAGGGGAGCCATTTCAGTCAGGGTAGGCAGATAAATTTTAGAAGTTGGAGGGAGGAGTCACAGCAAGCCTCTTCCTGTGTTCCTATGCAATGGTGAGTAAAAGGAATCTCCACATTCAAAGATAGTAAACCTCTGGAACCCAATGGTAGAAGACAAAATCAAGAAGAGGTCTGTGGTCTCAGTACCCTATGTATTGGCCACTGTATGAATGCTGAACTAGATGGGCCACTGGTCTGAGTCAGGAGGACTCTTCTGATGTTCTTCTTGTGTTCTTATATAGTGTAACACTACTAACCCAAACTATGTGCTCTCTGAAAACTATCATCACATGGTAAATCTGTGAGATACCCCACAGAATGGGTATATTTGCATAATGTACACTTTTAAATATATATATGTACACACCCAGAAAGAGAGAGAGAGAGAATGAAAAACAAGTGTTCTATTAAGCACTACTACTATAGCAAGTTGAAAAGAATTGCATCCTCTATCAACTGTTAACAGTATACTAAATGTGGACTAGAAAATATTTGCCTTATCAACTACCTATTCCTATAAAAGCCATAGAGCTGGGTAATTTGCAGGGCAATCAAAAGCAGAGTTACATCCTTCCAAACTCACTGACTCAATGGCTGCAGAATGGTATAACTCCGCACTGTCATACAGTATTTTCACGTGACCTTCTCCTTCTCTGCCTCTTCCCTTCATATAAATGTTGTCTCTGCAGCTTTCTTTGCTGCACAGCACCAGTACTGTCATGTTTTGTAGTAGTACTATGCATATAAAAGTATGCACAATTTAAAAAAAAAACTTTCTAATTTTGAATATATCTGGATGCCATGTGAAGGACAGATTCAGGGGAGGAGGAGATTGGGACTAGAGATGGCCTTCTTGTTAGTTTCTCCCTACAGTAAAGTAAAAAGTCCCTGGCTAGTTCTACGATAATAAAAACTTCAGCGTAGTAGGTCAGGGTGCCACCATCAATTTGATCGCCTTGCACCAAAACAGTACATTACTGATATATCTTTATGGTAGGCCATAAGTCAATTTGAAAAAGAAAATAGCTACACAGGAGTAGTGATGCTGGCAAAATTCAAAATACTGTTTGGGAATACCAATCAGATCTGCAAAAGATCTTCTCCAGTTCTCTCTGATTCTACGATTTTACGATTGTGCATAAAATCTCATTTTAAGAGTGCAGTCAGTTTTCCACAGTACAAGTACCAAATGTCTGCTTTACAGATGAATGCAAAGAAATTCTTAAATGATAAACCCTCATTTTTCACTGAAACTGATTA
This sequence comes from Sphaerodactylus townsendi, assembly GCF_021028975.2. Classification (NCBI taxonomy): domain Eukaryota; kingdom Metazoa; phylum Chordata; class Lepidosauria; order Squamata; family Sphaerodactylidae; genus Sphaerodactylus; species Sphaerodactylus townsendi. The sequence continues at coordinate 84,884,797 of NC_059429.1, forward strand.
AATGCTTTGAATTATTTGACCAAAATACCTGCAAAAACAGCTTTTATTTAGTAGATTATTTAGTAAACAGCTTCTATTTGGTGAAATATTTTCTCTCCTTTAGGGTCGTCTCTCTCAATATATTTCTTTAGAAGTATTTTATGTACCTGTACCATTTAGATGCCTGTACCATTTAAATGCCTGTACCATTTAGATATAAACCCCTTTGTTGTTCCATGTATTGGTGTGGGGGGGGGGGGCACGAATTTAAAACCCCGTCTTGTCCTGAAGAGTTGGGTTGAAGTCAGTTGATTTTCAAGGTCTCCACTAGTCTCCATGGGGTTGTCAACCATAGTTCTCAAGGAGGCAATGGAAAACCTAGGTTTGCAACAACATCTCTCTAGGTGCATCAACATTATAAGCCAGGACAGAATTCTTAGACAATATATAAGGATTTTTTCTGAATGCTCACTAAGAAAGCTCAGTTGCAAAGGCTGTTCCATATGAGCCAATGGTAGTTTGCCTATTGTTAAACACAAGTAATTTAATATGTTTTATTAAAATCATTATTAAGATTTAATAAAATAGAAAATACAAGCAAGTGCCTTTGTGATCCTTGTCCAGAAAACCAAAACTAAGATCAGAATTACTTCTTATCCAACAGATGGATAGAAAACTGTTCATGCGGTTTTCCTTATACCTTTGCAAGCAAAAGGGATCTTTTTTGACAGCTGAAAAATCAGGCAAGAGTCCTTGAAAATGTCTGAACAGAATTGGTCCTTGCAGCACTCTGTCTTTGCTCCTAGACAAAATACCTGGTCTTGAGTAATCTCTCGTTCAGTTTCACAAGAATTGGTCATCTTTCACTGATTCCTGGAATCCTAAATATGCCTAATTAAACAGTTTGGATGGTGTTTTTATATGGACTGGCACTGAAACGTTTGATATTTATCTGTATTAATCTTATGCATGTTTTATATTTGTGTTCCTGTCATAACAACCGTGCATATTTTCCTTATTTTCTAATTCTGCTCATAACCTACCTTTGTTTATTTAAAAAATATTTAAAATATACAACATTCCACCTGCCATTTCTACATGAATACCACTTCACTCTTGGAAATTCAGTTTGCCCTGCTGGCCAGGAGGAATGCTCAGAATGAGACAAAGCTAATCTGTTTTGCCACTTGAGGGTTGCTGCCAATGAACGTGGCCCATTCATCAAATTTAGCTGTCTTACTGTCCAGTTCACAGCAGCAAACAGAAGCTGTGAAGGCCATGGAATTAAATATGCACTTCTGGCATACCTGCATGTGTGTTGATCTAGCTGATATTAATACTCAAAAGTACCATTCCAATCAATTAAAAGTTGGTTAGCCTGCTAGGCTTAATGAAGTGAAACAGCGGGTTAATAACACTCTAGCCTGAAGACCTAATTTTGGTCAGAATGCAGCATGCTTTCTCAAAGGAGATCCAGAATCAGCAACAGTAGAATTGCTAAACAGTACTTAATCATGGTGGATGTACATCTGGCAATAATCATTTTTATTATTTTACTATATCAAAGTTTTAGAACATGCATGCGAGACTGAAGAATGCCTGCTTACAGTCAACAGCTTCCATTCTGCTACCTTGAACAAAATGTCCCTATATAATTCATTTCCCTATATAATTTTTATAGTTGTGCAGTGTAAAAATGCACAACTAATCCAAGTTACAAACAAACATTGCCCCCATTGCTCTCCACCTCTTACAGTCCCTATTGCCATAGCTATTATGCTTTGGCTATGAAGAAGGGCTTTATTTAGTGACAATCAGGAGACCCAGAAGGACTGGCAGAAGCTTTGCATTCTTCCCTTGTTTCCCCATCATTTCCCCTTTCCCTTCCCTGAAAATCCTCATAGCCTCATACCCTTCTCCTGTTTTCTTCTCACCTTCCCACCCATCAGCCAACCTAAATTTATCTGTCCCTCTGTCTTCAGTTTTCCCTTCTTTTCTTCTCCTGGCAGCCCCTCTGTCTGGAAAAATTCTGCACAGTTCCAGCCACAGGACTGGACTCAGTTGTCCAGTGGTCTACTTGAAAGGACTTGGGAGGGGCATCATTTTCCCCTGTGTCAAGACATTCAATCATTGTCAGAAATTTGGTCAAATTGTTCAGGCTGTGAAATGTTTCTATTTCCTTTGATTGGAGGACCCTGTCCTGATTAGCTTCTATTTCACCTTTTTGATGTTTTAGCAGGGCGTATTAGCTACCCATCTCAGTCTCTCAAAACATTAAAGAGATGCTGTGATTATCTGTGCCAGGCTGGCCCAAGTCACTAATTGGCTGGTGTGTAAGTATGACCAGAATCTTGACTCTGGAAAGTTCCAGTTAAACTTAGCTCTAATTGGTTGAATTAGATTCACCTGGCCATGACTTATTTAAAAAACTTACTATGGGGTTCAAATTGGTATTCTATTCTGAACCTACCTGAAATGTTGTAACTTTTCTTTGACCTGCTTTCTGGAAGAATCTAGGGCCAACGCTAAATGGATTTCAAGGATTGTACTAATATTGGCATATTTGTGAGTGCTTTGTTCTGTTATATGTTTCAACTAATCTGCTATAGCAGATGTAATTCTTCATACTGAAGGACTTTTCATGTTGACTTTTTTTAATAAAACTTTTTTAAAAATTATTTGGTCTGCTGTGTGTCCTCTTGCCCTGCCATGAGAGCTGAGTGGCAAAAGCCGCCCTAGGTTGTTTTTCTTGACACCCTGCATCCCCTTTCCCACACTATTTCCTCTTTTCCTTTTTCTCACAGCTCCTATGTTCTCACCTCAGTGGCTTGGGAGCCATATGTGGCTCTTTGACATGCCACTTGTGGCTTTTTTGAACACTGTTCTTCACTATGGAAACTGAACTATGTTTCAGGAAGATAAGCAAGCCCTAGTGGGGCTTGTTTGGCAGAATAATGAGCAAACTATGGGCCTCCCTGAGGTACAGGCCTCATGCTACAGGTGGAAATAAATATATGACCCTTTAGTTGATGGTATAGTGAACTGGGGATAACGATCAGCTCATGGCAGGGGAAGGTGACTCCCCTTTTCAATAGACCTGTTTGCCCTCTGGGTTAGCTAAACTTCCTTGGCCCACCCTTGATTCCTTCATAAGAACATAAGAAAGAGCCTGCTGGATCAGACCAGAGTCCATCTAGTCCAGCACTCTGCTACTTGCAGTGGCCCACCAGATGCTTTTCAGAGCTCACGTGCAGGATGTGAAAGCAATGGCCTGCTACTGCTGCTGCTGCTCCGAAGCACCTGGTCTTCAATTCAGATAACTGCCACCAGCAGGACCCTATTTTGTTTCCTAGAAAGGGACCTGCACACTTCTAGATAAAAACAGGGGGAATGGCTGCCTTATGGCTGAGCACACTCCTCTCCCCAAGTAGGTGAGAAAAACTCCACTCTCCACTTTATATCTGCATGGCCACGGTTGTAGATGGCTTGAGATCTAGGTCTCACTTATGAGTATGAATTCTTCTCACACTAAAGGGGTTGAATTAGCTCAGCAAATCTATTAAGATGATAGTAACACATATTGCTGCTGTGAATGATCATTATGCTTACCTTCCATGCATTGAGATTTAAAGATGTTACAGTTTATACCTCTTGAATTTAACCATTTACTTTCCATTCCCTTTCCTTCCTCTCTCTCCTTTCACATGTCTTTCTCAGCCAACTGAAGCCACACTACGTACATCTCATAAATAAGCTGCAGTCCACAAAAATTTCTACCACACTAAATTTGTGTGTTTTGAAGATGTCACAAGATGCCCCTTTCATTTTGCTGAGCCATAGATGCACTGAGTGATCTTGGGCAAGGCATAAACTCTCAGGCTCAGCTCTGTATCTGTAGTAAAGAGAATAATCATTACCTATCTTCACAGAGTTGGGAAGGAGTAATGGCTGCAGAGTACTCATTATCCTTAAAAGTGCTACAGGAAACAACCAATAACGTGTGTACTTTCTGCAATATTCTAACTGCATTCAATGTTACGGGTACCCAAACTTATAACCTTTGTTTCTGAATAATTCATAATAATTCATTTGCATAGGTTCTTTATTATGATGCATAGGTTTTTTATTATGATGAGAATGGCATCCTGTCAGCCGTAATGCCAAGGGGCAGTGAAAGCTAGTGAGTCACCTTTCTAATAATATTTCCAACCAATTTTTTTCACTACAGTGCTAGGTATATATGCAGCCAATTCCCCCCAAAGTAATGAACACTGGTTTATCCCATTGTAAAAAGGGCTCACAACTGTTTCAGCTGTAGCCCCTGGAAATAAAATCAGTAACTTCTCTATGGCCTTCCAGCATAACCAGAAGTTATATTTGTTCTGGAAGGTATTGAAAAGTAACTGGTTGCTTAATGTGTTTCCAGAGAGTCTTGTGTTGCTGTTTTTGAGTGGTTGATTTGAAATTTACTGTATTACTGTATGTCTCACTATTATCATTATTGCTGTTAATCACTTTGCATGTTCCTCTAAATTCATATAATAAATGTGCATGACATCTCAGGATAGTTTCCCAATTTTTGCTGCTGCTTTCCTTCTTCAAATTAATTGTTCTTCACCCCTTCTTGAACTATCCTGAATACAGTACAGTAATGTTCTAAGAAATCCAATTTCCTAAAAGATAAGCATGTGCTAGCCCAAAGAGAGTCATCAGAGCTACACAAAGGTGTTTCTGCCAAGTATTAAGCAGCTGAGACAATTCAGACAAGACCACTGGACCAGCTTTGCAGAGGTTTGCCAGGTGCTGCTTGCATTCTACTGGAGCTGTTCAGGCTTGATAATATGCTTTCTGCAGGGGAAGCATTTAAACTCTGGTCCAGGAGGGGAAAAGACATTCCCTGCTTGCAAAATCATGTATCTTGCCCACTCGTTGATGGAACTGGCTGTTTATCACTCTGAGGTTGTCTTGTCACAATGTCATTTCTCACTCAGGTAAACCAAGGGCACCATTTTCATTGGCTTTCAAGGTCAGCACCAAGCCTGCAAGTCTGCCTTTCCTTTCATCCCTTTTGTACTATCAATTGTATCTGCTTCGGCTAAATACTTGGGACAACTCTCATGCAAAAAACTGCCAGGCATGAATAAATAATAGCAAATGTAGAAAATGCCAATGCCTGCAGAGGGGCGGGGGGGGGGGGCGCGCAGGCTGGGAGAATGCGAGCATTAGGAAGGGGACAGAACACTATAGGATCTAGTCAACAGAAAGCCAGGCTGGCTGCTGATCAGTATCATAGACAGAAGCTGAAGTGACTTGGTTTTAAATCCCTGCTTTGCCAGGCACTCCATGCGTAATTTCATGTAAGTCTTTGCCCTCTTCTTGCATCTGCTTTGCATTTCTAAAAAATGGAAGTAATAAAATTTATTGCACCTTAGAGATAATGAAATTATAAAGATGTGGCCTAGATAGTTGGAACATACTTGTATCAATTATTGCTTACGCATGCTGCCTGATCCATGTGGTTATAAATAATACTTTGTATTGAGAGAGAGAGAGAGAGAGAGAGATCATTGTAGCCAGATTGTTTAGTAGGTCAGCTTTACTTATATTAGAGTTTTGCAGGTTGAGGCTGGACAATATCTAGGTTGGGTCAAGACACACTGAGGTGGTCAACTCTGGGTTGGGGAATTCCTGGAGATTTGAGGATAGAATCTGGGGAGGGGAGGGACCTCAGTAGAATATAATGCCATAAGGTTCACCTTCCAAAGCTGCCATTTTCTCCAGAGGAACTGATGTCTGTAGTCTGGAGAAGAATTGTAATTCTGGGAAATCTCTATGCCCCACCTGGAGGTTGTAACCTACTTATTCTACTGAGCATACTTTGACAGATATTTGTTCAAGTTTAAAAGCAAACCTCAGAATATATAATATCCTGTTAGCTGTGGTGGTGATGACTCACTTCCAGCCACTCACCATGCAGACTCACTTCCATCCAATTGCTACGCACATGTGGCTTGGGGTGGGGTTACACAGCATGGGAAAAAAACACAACGAAACAGATAAATGAGGTGGTTACTCTCTCGCATGCTCACCCTTCTCCCCCATTGCTGAATAATTACAGTCACTGCACTGTCTGCAGTTGTCTGAGAAGGAGCAAGCGCAGGCATCAGCGTCAGCCACTTCCCATGGGAGGGCTGTGAATGCAGGCAACCACAATTGTGCTGTTAACTGTTGATTGGTGATACAGGCGTCTGGGAAGAGGAGCAGGCACCCAGGAACAGGAGGAGAAGGAGGAGGGAGCTAGTGACATGAGGCTGAGTGGAGAGGAAAGGCAGGAGGGGTTGTCCCCTCCTTGGTGGCAGCCATTCATTCTCACATGCTGATGCAGGCATCTGGAAAGAGGAGGAGGGAGCTGGTGATGCGGGGCCAAGGGGAGAGGAAAGGTAGGAGGGATTGATCTTCACAGTGTGTACTGTTAACCCTCCAACAATTTTCTAGAGCCACAGTTTGTACAATGGGCTTTACTGTCAGTAGAAATGTAAAAAAACAGAAATCTTTTTAAAAAGTCAGCCAGCCACAATCTAAAAGATAATAAAAAAGTAATAACCAGAGTAAAAATCAGTGCATAAAACCTTCAATACTAAAGTCAGCAGTAAACTATGCCTGCCAACTCCAGGTTTGGAAATACCTATTGATTTGATGCTGGAACATGAGAGAGTGGGGTGTATAGAGCAGAGGGACTTTGATAGGGTGTAATTACATGCAGTCCACTTTTCAAAGTGGCCATTTTTTCCAAGATAATAGGATAAATGTTTTGAGAAAATAAACAAATAAGAGATGCATTTAGTCTGGAGATCCCTAGCAATTCCAGAAGATTTCCACCACGCACCTGGAGGCTAGTAACCTTAGTAAAAACCAACATTAAATATCCAGTCATCAAATTCTGGTGCAACACATTCCAGAACTGAAAGGTCTTAACAAGCATCAGGAAGGTTAGGAGTAAAGAAACATAACAAGCCTTCTGAGGCTGAGAATCCTACATTGTAGGAGCCACAGCTGAAAAAGCCCTGCTCTGTTTTGCTGCCAACCTCCCTCCAACTAGAATAGGCATGTGAAACTGGGAACCAGAGGCCAAACTCAAGACAGTTAAGGGTTTCCATCTTAATATCTAAAAGCTGCATGTTGGTGAGAATTCTGGTTCATGGCGTTTTATGCCACAATCATTGTGGTTTGTGACATTCTGCCTTTGGTGGTTTTAGCAACTTCTGTTTAATTTATTGGTATTTATTTATTTATGGGTGTTTTATTTATTTACATTGTGAGACACTCAGATGAATTCCTATAGAGAGGCTGTATATAAATATTTTAACTCAGTACATTTGTTAGCCTTTAAGAGACTGCAAGCCTGTGTGTTGCTTGTGGCTGCATCAGACTAACACATCTACCTTTCCGTGAACATACATGAAGCCGCCTTACACTGAGTCAGAACTTTTTGTCCATTAAAGCAAATATTGTCTGTTCAGACTGCTAGAAGCACTCCAGAGTTTTAGGCAGAGGTCTTTCACATCTTCTCTTACCAGATCCTTTTAATTGCGGGCACCAGAGATTGAACCTGGGACTTCCACTAAGCCACAGTCCCTCCAGACTGGAGACGCCTGATAGTCTATACTGCAAGGTATAATCACAGCATTTACTAATCTTGCTTGTGCAGAATACCAAAAATGCATTGTTTTTCAAAGGATGGAGGAAGAATATGGGAAATGTTCCAAATATGACCTAAGCAGTTCTGGAAGAAGGGCATGGGAGCACTGTGATCTGTACAGAGCCCCATCCTTCTTTTGCTAAGAAAGAGAGTTTATGTCAGGAAGCTATGGAGTCTGGAACTGCCAATTATTCTAAAGCACTGATTGTTGAATCTCCTGGTGCACTTGAAATAAGAGAACCAGGAAGAACAACAGGCACTGTGCCATGTTCTTCCCAATCTCCAGCCTGCTGCTGCTTGCATTCTGCCATCTCATCTGCTCATGCTTTTTTTGCTTTGAGCTGTTACCTGAAGATATATCCAAAGCCTGGCTCCATAGTAAAGTGATAATGGAACTGAACTGCCTGTACGGCACAGCTGCAGACTGGATTATTATTTAGATAGCACTGAGAGCTTTCATGTTGTTGGGTTAAGTGCACTAAAGCACACAACAACCTGTGGAGCATTGTTTCATTTCATTAATTAGGAACTAGGGAAAAATGGGGAAGTCAACCCAAATTCCTGGGTCAGAACTGTTTACTGTGCTGTGCCAGAGCAACACTGAACTCTTTTTTGCAATATAAATCCCGTGTAGCTCATACTGTTCAAATCATTACCTATCTTTCCAGCTGAGCAGTTGACTCTCAGTCAGACCCATGAACTCTGTGAGTGACTCTGCACTTCACAGGTTTGACTGGGGGTGGGAGGGGAGGCAATTGCATGAATTGCTTGTTCAGTCATGAGAAATAGGCTCTGGGGAAAATTGGCATTGTATGGCAGGAGGCAAGGGGAACGCTGAGAGTTGGTCTGTAATGTACGCTGCTATGAGTAATTAGTGAGTTAAGTTTAACACAGCATCTAGCCAAATGCATACACAAGAGAACTTATACAATCACAAAATTCACCTCAGTCATAAAATGCCCAATGTAAACCAAGGATTAAATAGCAGATGATACAGGATACAAATTACAATGTAAATTTAAAGTTTAGATTATTCTTAATAGCTAAAAGGTAATTTTTAAATTATATGATAAAAATATTTAGTTTCTCTTTAATCCTGCAGCATGATATGAATTTGCCATACCTTATACATTGTTGCACAATATTATCAGAGGCCCACTTTTGGCATTGACTTTTTATAAATCAACACAAAAATCTCATAAAAATATGATAACAATGGTGGCAAGTTTATGCATAAGCTTCTATAAAAGGTTTACAGATGTCTAAAAATAAGTTCATACATAATTGTTACCAATGTGTCATGCATTCAAATGTGATTAAGTTATAAAGTCTTCTATCCACTGAACTATGGCACATCTTCTGATATTAGATGACATATATCCTTGAGTCACATTCAGCACTACTATGTGGTTGTTGGCAATGGCTTCCCTAGGTCTAAAGCAAATTTACAACCCACAGCTATCCTCAAGACCTACCAATAAAAATCTTCTTTAAATTGAAAAAGAAAATCTTGCTAAATCTGCAGGAGACCAAAACTTGTAGGTGATAAGAAACTATTCATTTAAAGTGAATTCTATAACCTCCAAAGTCCTTATCTGATGTAAATTTGTCTATGAAGAAATCAAATCTCTAAATGGTTACTTACAGCCCAATCCATATTTGGGGAGGGGGGGAGGAATCACTCTGTAAAGGCAAGGCTGCTATAGCAGTTTTGCCCTCCCCAGGGCACTTACCCCAGCAGAGGGGCAAACATGCTGGCAGGTGACTCCAGCACCCCTCAAGGATGCCTTGATGTGGTGCTGAGCACTGAATCAGTGCTCTTGCACCACCACCAGTCCCATCAGTGCAGCAGGAACACAGCAGAAGCATGGCAGGGGTGTTCCTGGAGGTGGAGGCTGGCTTACACCCCCAGTTTGCAGGAAAGTGTGCAGTAGCTCGGCCCTGGTCTTATTCCATCCTTTTGGGTGACATAAATCCATTGAGCTGACGGGCTTTCTGGCAGCAGAAAGGTTTTTGGGGTTTTCCTCCCTCTCTGTGCCACTGGCAAGCCTGTGGAGGTGGTGGGATGGTGCTACAGTGGCACCATCCCTAGCTATTTGGGACTCTGGATTGGGTATGTTTATAACTGCCTTTTGGAATTTGTAGGAAGAGTGCCCCAGTTTTATTGCCTGCCAAAGATTTATCAGATCCATTCTTTTACCAGGATCACCTATTACTTCTGGATGTGATTCCATTTTGTCGAACCCCTCACACTCTACATTGATCACAAACTTTATTAAATATGTTTGTTATCTCTTCCTAGTCCTCAACCTCTCCCTCACATTAGCCCTTTCCACACAGTAAACCCACATATTACCTATATATCATGTACACTCAGTTTTTCTTAATATACTATTTCAGTAATTCTCATGTTACATTCCATCCATGTACAGCTAAAACACCCATCTATTCAGGCACTGGTCCCCGGTTTCATTTGCAAAGTGAACACAAGTTAACTCTTCCTTAAGAACAGATATGTATACAAGATGAATATATGTTCACTATAAATTTGAGCAGGGCTACAGTTTTAGCCTACCCTTATACCAACCTGATCCTTACACCCTTACCATCACTTTTGGACATGAAGCTCAGAGTAAGCTACTGACAAATAAACCAAACAACCTCATAATTTGATAATGAAAGGAGGCAGTGTTCCATTAAAGGGGAAAATTCATTTCCTGAATTTATCCAAAACAACTGGATAAACCTTCAACAGCTAGAGTGGTGGGGGCTTCTCTCTTTTGAATCAAGTCTGGCTCTGCTTCTGGCAAACAAAGGTAGCATGAGCTTTTTACAGGGGAGCTATCTCTAGCACAAGCCTGTCTGTCCATCACTTAACTTGACGGTCTTTATTATATTTGCTTCACCTCGACATTTATCCATCTGCCTTGCAAACTGTGACAACAGCAAGCCTTGCCATATGTTTGTCTTCTTGCTTCTAAACACTATCCATCATTTCATCCATCCATTTCTATCTATCATATAGCTGGACTAGTGTCATAGTTCTTTACCTTTCTCATGCAGACATCTATCTGTCTCAATTTCCATCTACCTAGCTATAGCTGTGCATAAATAGTGTTTGCTATGTCAAGAGATTTGGTTCCCTGTTTTGTCACCCAATTCAGAACCTTTTACAGAGCTGCAGAAGTCATTCCTTCTAAAAGGGGGGATTTGGCAGTTTCCTGTATTTTGAGTACCATACCATCTAGCCTCTGCGCTTGTAACCTTTGCCAGGGGTAAGGGCAGGATTCCTGACTTATTGTGGCCCTGAAGGAACTAAAGTGAGTTGTAACTCCCATTTGAACCCCTGAAATATAGGATTTTAGTTTTAGGCCATTGTTTTCAGACAGAATAAGTCACAACTAATTGTATCTGTATTGTCTGGATGCTCAGTTTATACAATATATCTGATGCCATTTTGGACCAAGGAACTAGCAAAGGATTTTAGTGGCAGAACTATTATTCTTAGATTATATGATCACTAGGAATAAAGCCCATTTTGTGAAAAAAAACAATGGACTCTGGAAGTGTAATCCTCCCTGGGCAACAGGAATAGACATGGTATATCTACAGGAAATGGTGCCTGGATCCTGGCTTTGCAAAAGGTGTGTGCCTGCAAAGCAAACGCCCTGGGGCAACCTTCAGCAAATGGCAGCAGGGAGAATCTCTTCAGCTGCAAAATGTTGGGTGCAAGATGAAGGTGAAACTGACCAGACAGCAAAACATTCAGTTGGGAAACAGCCTCTTTTCCCCTCTGATATCTTTGCTGTCTGGAAACCACACAGAAGCCACCTCTTTTTAAGACATCCCAAGGACATCTTATTTTGGGTGTGCAAAGAGGCAATTGCCTCTTTTTAAGACGTCCCACAGATGTCTTTTTTGTGCTGTGTGGTTTGGACCAATATTGATCTGCATGCCAAAAATGCATCCTCCAGACCTGCAAAGTCTTTTGGCATCTTGGTGTCTCTTCTCCACATGAGAAGACTAATTAATAGGGGGGGGGGGGGGACCGCAGGTAGAAGAACCTTGGCAAACTTGCCTCAAATCACCTTACTTGCCTCATTGAATTACTACAGTGAGAGCCAAACCAGGTGTGAAGCTGGGAGAGTGGGATTAAGCCTCCCCTTCATTATTTTTCCAACTGACATAGCCCTGGGGTTATTGCTCCCTGGAGCAAATATGCATGTACCAACACCAGTACTTGTATATTTCCACAACAGTGCAAATACCATCTCCATTGAAACGGATTCTGGTCAGGAAAACAGCCAGAGGGAAGACTTGAACCTCTTTATGCTATAGTCAGCCCTTATCTACCTGCTATGCAAAGAGAGATGCTCTGGGAGCTCCTTTCACAGAACTCCCAAAGCTAAGTTTGGTTGGCCTTAAGTAGTCATTCAAAATAGTCTCTGTCATGCAGGCAAGTTATTTATCCAGTGAGCATAAGTGGCAGTTGAGAAAGGTCCACAACTATCAGAGCCACCACCAAGGCCTGTAACTGTGGAGGGTGCAATGGAGCAAACTTTTCCTAAAAACTGAAATGCCTCTCTAGCAGCAAAACCACCTTGACTCCCCCAGTTTCTTCTGCCCATTGCCTCTATGGTGCCCTGTGATTCTCACTGGTCCTAGGAGCTTCTTACTTTGCTGGCCATGGGCACAGTTAGCGAATATCAGTTGGGGAGGTTAGGTGTCACTACCATGTCAGCAAATATGCTTTTGACCAGTCATGCAGCGGAGAAGGCTGCTACTGCAAGGCTGTCTAGAGATGAAGCTTAAGGGAGTTGGGCTTGCATCCCCAGATTACACTTGCCTGCTGTGATTATGCTGAACTGTTCCTATGCAAATTGGACCTCCTGAGAACCCATATGGAACAATGCTAGCTGCTGTCCAGGTGAAAATGTGGGCATATATGGAAGAGTGGGGAAGGAAAGCCAGGCAGTCCTTACCAGTCCTCCAGTCTCCCTTTGAGTTACCTTGCCCCAGAATTTACTCTTTCCAGCAGCATAAGGCTGCTTGTTTTTGTTGCACATGTCTATGTATTTAGAACATTTCTATTCCCCTTTTTCCACAGGTCAGTTGAAATAAGAGGAACCCCAACAGAGGCCTATCTAGGCGAACTGGAGCTCGGGGACAAAACCTGAGTTTGGTGCCCTCCCCAGTATTGGTGGCCACCAGGGACATAGGTATAGATTTTTTAAGGGGGGGTTCAGGGGGGTGGGGCCCCGCCCTCACCTGACCCCGCCATGGGAGCAGTGGGATTTACTGCCCCCCCCCAGTCTTTACAAGCCAAATAATAAACAGAAATACCCCATGTGCCACCTGGCTCTCCTCACACTTTCAGCCATGGGTGGGGTGGGGTGGGGGAGGAGCTTCAGACATGTAATGGGGGGGTTTGAACCCGAGAACCCCCCCTTACCTACGTGCTTGGTGGCCACCCTCCCCCACCATGACCAAACAATTATTTTTGTACCAGCTCACAAAACACCTCCCACCCCCAGCAAAACATACATGGCTCTCTCCCCACCAACTCTCTTTCCAAATTTTTTCCTCACACCAACCCTATGAGGTACATTGTTAGCCTGAGAAACAGCTCCAAGCCAGTGCAAGTTGGCATTAAGCATGTAAGTCTCTCACAAATTACCCCCAGCAAAACATTTACCAAACAAATGTCAGCATCATCTCTCACAAATCATCCCCTCCACTTCCAGCAAAACATACATGACTCCAGTGGCGAAGTCACCAGGGGACGGGGGTGTGCGCGACACACTGGGCACACCATTTCTAGTCACGTGGGGGTGGAAAAATCCCCCTTCCCCTCCCCCACCAGGCCCAGGCAACGCAGGCAGGCTTCTGGCTTTCTTCTCTGGCCTGCTCTTTTCCTAAAAGTAAGTGGGGTGGGGTGCGTGGGGGGTGCCATGGGGGCGTGTTGTGGGGGGCGCCGTGGGGGGAGCGCAAAAGCCAGAATGTGCACCGGGCACACTCTGGTCTAGCTATGACTCTGCATGACTCTCTCCCCACCAACTCTCTTTCCTAATTTTGTCCTCATACCCACCCTATGAGATAGGTTGTTAGCCTGAGAAACAGCTCCAAGCCAGTGCAGGTGGGTATTAAGCATGTAAATCTAGCACAAATCACCCCCAGCAAAACATTTACCAAATGTCAGCATCATTTCTCACAAATCACTCCCCCCTCCCTTCCAGCAAAACATACATGGCTCTTACCCCAGGACAGTTAAGTTCTGTCGTCTTATCTAAAAACCTTGGTCAAGTAAGGAAAGAACTAGAGAGACAAGTACTTTTAAAAAGTCAGATTTCACATGAGGACAGGGAATGGGCAATTGCGGCAACCATAGATGAATATTTGACACGATTAGTCATGAGGTTTTTTGTCTTCTTTGATGACATAATTGGATGAACTTTCTTGTAATGTTAAAAAGAATCTGCAGCTGAAGGGCGAGGAACATCTGATTTTCAACAAGGGCCATGTTTTCAGTTACTTCAACATGTGAAAGAATAAACAAAGGAACGCATTAGTTTAAGCATCACTTAGGGCCTACCAGGGCCTTAATGTGAACCCACAAACAAAGTCATACCACTGATGTATCTTGTGCAAGAAATCGGTTCCCCTGGGTTTTTCCTCTGGAAGTCACAAAGATTATTAACACCAGCTAATACAAAACAAGGAAAATTAAATCTATAGGAAGTCATGGGGAAAACAAACTGGGTTCTCAGATAAATATTTGTATGTGTGACTTTTAGCTGGATCGAAAATGAAAATAATATTTCTATCAAACAGATGCAACATGGGCAGCATGTCATGGTACAGAGAATTACAATCTGTCTTAAACAGGAGGTGTTTGTTAAATATGAAGGAGATAAATGCTGTCAAACAAGCTCCCGTGCTGCTTGGATTCCCATTTCTCTTGTCTTCTGCATTCAGCAGGAATAGCACCCACACTAGAAGTTTACATGTCATGCAGAGCCGTATCAGCTTAGGGTACAAATTAGTACATTTTTTGTTTGTTTGTTTGCTTGCTTGCTGGTGATAAGCTTTGCAATGGCAGTGTATTATGGCTTGCCTTCATGACAGTGTGCAACTAATGAAAATTTATCATCTGTCTTATTCACCTTGATCCTGGAGACAGGCCAACACTGATACTTTGGGTAGAAAAGCATTACTACAAACTCTGACCTATCTCCCTGCCACTTTGAGATCCTATCAGTCACTTTGTAATTTGCTCTTTTATTTAGTCAGTGTCTTTCTTTCATGAAGGTTTCTTAAATAATGGCCTTTTTGATGCTGGAGTAGATGCTAGGCAAGGTAGAATGTACTGGAATAAATTTAGCTCCCTTTTGTTCCTTCATACATAAAAAAAAAGTTTCCCACCTGCCCACTGCTTTGTATCTAAGCCTTACATCTCAGCAGGGCAAATATTAAAGAGACATACCAGCCCCCATCATGCCTATTTCAATAGTTAGGCCCGCTTTGCAGAAAGTGGGCTATTTACTATGTAGGGTGGCCAACTCCCACTCAAGAAATTCCTAGAGATTTTTGGGGGAGGACCTTTGGGAGGGTGAAGTTTGGGGATGGGAGGGATATCAGCAGGGTATGTCCACTCTCCAAAACAGTCCTTTTCTCCAGGGAAACTAATCTCTTCAGCCTGGAGACCAGTTGTAATTCCAGATCTCCAGCCTGTACCTAGAGGTTGGCATCTCTAACTACTACTTGGTCAAAACTCAGCTTTGCAAAAGAATCAGAATATTGTGCAGGCTAGTTAACACAAGAAAGGGAAGTCTTGAAAGAGTATTGTAGCAGAATACCTCTCTCTGGTGAACTCTCCCGGTTTTAAAATGTTAAGTATGAGGTCCTTACTGTTTCTGCTTCTAACATAACTTTATGAATACTGTCTCAGTCCAAGCTGAAAGTCATTTCAAGCCATGGAAATTGGGAAAAGAGGGAATCAGCATGATTTGGATCAGTAAATATAATTTACTCCAGGTGCAAGGGGGTTTGTAATTAGCTATGCAGAAAAAATGGACAGTCTGATGAGCCCGGTCTGATGATGAAGTGCAGGAATACACCAGAAGGATACAGCTGTATTCAGGGGTCATAAACATAAATTTGAGACTGGAATGGATTATTATACTTTCACACTACCTCTTGTCTCACCTCTTATGCAGAGTGCAATTGAAGGCTTATTGGTTTTGGAATCCTTCCATCAAATTCTTCTTGTCATAAGGTTGAAATGTATTCACTACCTGGAGAAACTAAAGTTTGATTCTTCCAGAAAAACCCTGGGTTTCTAATCCAGAAACTGAGGGGAGGGAGGAGAGAGAGGGGATGGGTGTGCATTGAAACAAACCTGGTTTGGCCCATCATGAACAAAACTTTGTTTGTTCAGCAGAGGCGTAGCTAGGGGAAATGAAGCCCGCGGCAAAATCTGAGTTTTCTAACCCTCCCCCCCAATATAGGCAGCCGCCCTCCCCCACCACAACCAAACAAAGTTTTTTTGCATCAGGTCATCTCAAAGTCACCACCATCACATTATAGAACATGCCCCAACTCACAAATCTGGGTAAAAGCTGGATCCAGATGATTTTAAACAGATCCTCATGAACTCATATGATTTTTGCATTGGATTGAAATGAATCCACCATGAAACTACAGAACATGACTTAGTCTACAGGCAGCACCAAAACAATCAAGGGGTGGCAAGGGGTGGCTAGAGGTTGGTGAAGGTGGCAAGGGATGGTTAAGGGTGGTGGAAATGGAAAGGGGGCAGGGAAGAGGGAAGGCCTCTGCTGGGCCCCTGTAGGTTTGGCTGGCCTTTTTGGGTGGTGGGGGCAGAGGAAAGGTCTCTGCCAGGACCCCGCGGACCCAGGCTACACTTACCCTGCACTTACTCCGCCTGTGCCCACTTACCTTTACAGTGCGGCAGTGGTCTCAAGCAGCCTGTTGGGGCCGGGCTGAGGGTGGAAAAAGGAGGAGTGTGGGGCAATTTTCCCCCCCACGTGACCCAAGACAGCCTGCCCAGGGCATTTGTCCCCACCCCATCCCGTTATAGCTTCACCACTGTTGTTCAGATGCCAGCATGCAGTGTAGATGTTCAGTTATGTTACTTGTACTTAGTCTTTCTCTTAGTAGGTGATGAGGACCTGAAAGACTAGGCAAAGGACTTTTCAGGAGAGAAGGGTTTTGAGAACAGATCTGAAAAAGAGAGGCAACCTCACATACTGTATAGACTTTCTTCTCATACAGTCAGTCCTGTGTGTATTAAAAGTCTCTCTCTCCCCCCCCTTCCTTGTGTGTACGCATGTGTGCATGCGTGTGTAAAGTGCCATCAAGTCACATACAACTTATGGCAACCCAGTAGGGTTTCTGAGGCAAGAGATTAACAAAGGTGATTTGCTATTGCCAACTTCTGCGTAATGACCCTGGTCTCCTGTCCAAGTACTAATAAGGGCAGGGCCGTAGGTATAGATTTTTTATGGGGGGGTTCGGGGGTGAGGCCACACCCCCACCCACCCCTAGTGCATGGCCACACCTCCCCAAGCCCCGCCCCTGGCCTAGCGCTTATAAAAGCAGCTCTCCGAGGTCAGGGATGGCAGACTCCCCTGCCCTGCCCTCCCCTGCCCTGCCCCTCCCCTCTCGGCAGAGGCATAGAGGGAAAATGGAGCCTGGTGCAAAATCTGTTTTGCGCCCCCCCCCCCACCCGGGCAGCTGCTGTGATGCTGGAATCCACCCCCAAACACCATCACTTTCAATGGCATTTAAACTAGAGAGCTCAAATTCTCCTTTTAAATCCACCTTAAGGGGAGAATCTGGGGTCCCCAGTTAAACAACATTGAAAGTGATGCTGTTTTGGGGTGGATTATCCCCCACTCTGAAACAGCATCATTTCAATGTGGC
The DNA here is from genome assembly GCF_021028975.2 of Sphaerodactylus townsendi. Classification (NCBI taxonomy): domain Eukaryota; kingdom Metazoa; phylum Chordata; class Lepidosauria; order Squamata; family Sphaerodactylidae; genus Sphaerodactylus; species Sphaerodactylus townsendi. Next base: position 84,902,420 of record NC_059429.1, read on the forward strand.
GTAGTGGTTAAGAGCAGGTGCATTCTAATCTGGAGGAATCGGGTTTGATTCCCTGCTCTGCCACTTGAACTGTGAAGACTTATCTGGGGAATTCAGATTAGCCTGTGCATTCCCACACACGCCAGCTGGGTGACCTTGGGCTAGTCACAGCTTCTCGGAGCTCTCTCAGCCCCACCTACCTCACAGGGTGTTTGTTGTGAGGGGGGAAGGGCAAGGAGATTGTCAGCCCCTTTGAGTCTCCTACAGGAGAGAAAGGGAGGATATAAATCCAAACTCTTCTTCTTCTTCTAAACTGAGGACCTCAGATTCTCCCTTTAAATCCATGCCGAAGAGGGTGGATTTAAAACGAGAATCTGGAAAAATTTGGGGGGTGCCTGCTGTCAGGGGTGAAATTGTTAAGCTAGAAGCACCAAACCTTCAGGGTATCTTTAGGAGTCTCTCTTAATGATACCACCCAGGTTTGGTGAAGTTTGGTTCAGGGGGTCCAAAGTTATGGACCCTCAAATGTGTAGCCCCCATCTTCTATTAGCTCCCATTGAAAACAATGGAGAATGGGGCACTGGGAGCCCATAGCTTTGGACCCCCTGGACCAAACTTCACAAAGCCTGGGTGGTATCAGTAAGAGACTCTCCTGATAATACATCCCAGGTTTGGTGAAGTTTGGTTCAGGGGCTCCAAAGTTATGGACCCTCAAAGGTGGGGTTTTATACGTACTTACTATTTCAGCCAATTTGCGTTTTGCAATCCTGAGCAAATGCTGTGAACTTATCATAGGTTAATGTGATCTGCTCAAGACTAGGACCCGTGAGGAAAGTTGCATTCAACACATTCAGGGTTTTAGCTCCCATTGGAAACAATGGAGGATGGGGGCACCCCCTTTGGGAGTCCATAACTTTGGACCCCCTGAACCAAACCTCACCAAACCCGGGTAGTATCATCAGGAGAGTCCCCCAAACAATCCCTGAAAGTTTGGTGCTGCTAGCCCAAACAGTGCGCCCCCTGCAGGCCAAAAACCTAAAAAGCACTAAAATGTTTTTAAAACCCACAAACGGGTGAGCGGAGCTTCGGACATGAATGGGGGGGTTCAAACCCGAGAAACCCCCCCCCCTTACCTACGTGCATGAATAAGGGCCAACCTTGCTAACCTGCTGAGATACAATGAGATCAGCCTGGGCCACCCAAGTCAGGGCAGATTAAAACTAGGGATGTTGCAAATTTTGGGTTGAAAGTGCTTGATGCTTGTTCAACTGTGATCATCACATGGACACATGAAGCTGCCTTACAATGTATCAGACTTTTGGTCCATCAAAGTCAGTGTTGCCTGCTCAGGCTGGCATTGACTCTCCAGGGCCTAAAACAGAGGTCTTCTGCATCCCATATGGCCTGATTCTGTTAAATTGAGATGCCAGGGATGCCCCCTCTCTGTCACTGAGTCACAGCTCCAGACATGAGCTGATCATCCGGTCTATTTGGTTCAGCATCAAATGACTCAAATGCCTATTGAACAAGAACTGTGTCATTTTGTTGTTGTTGTTGTACACAAGTGAGCACGCATTAAAATGATGTTGATCCAAAGAGACTGGCAGCTATTAACATTGCTAAGGACTCCATAGATGAACACCAAGTGATACATTTTTTTAAAAAAATCATTTATTTATGACTGATATATATGCTTTATGACTAATTTAGCTGTCATTTTAAGCAATTCCTTTTCAAGTAAAGCAGAAGAACAGCAAAAGAGGAAAAAGTAGAACTCAGGCTGAAAGAACATTCACTCTTCCAAAAACTAATTATGCTGAATGCAGTGTTCGGAAGGAATACAATGACATGAAGCAACCTGCTGAACAGCCAGAAACTGGTAAAAAAAACACCAAATGGTCGAACTGTACACTGAATATAAATATAACCAGAAACACAATGAAGATGTTATACAGATGGTGTTTAACTCCAGATAGAATAATTAAAGTAGGGAAGACCATCTCAAAGGGGTGCTGGAGATGAGGTAGCAAAGACGGCTCACTTATCTTGCCCAGTGCCAAAGATATTCCTGAAAGAAGTGATGAAAATTTTAGGAGAAATACTAGGGATTACATTGTAAATGGATCCTAAGCTTGCCTTACTAAGTTGGAATCAGAAAGCAACTGGTAAAAAATTTACTCACTGCAGCCAGCTTTAAGTCTGACACAACATTAGAAAAAAACCTAAGCTTTTTGAAGCCATGGTTTGGATGCATAAAGCATGGTTCACCCTGTTCGTGAACAAAATAACTATAATTAAAAATTATGGGATGGACAGAAGGATATCCAAGAAGAATTTGCAAAAACCTGGCAACCATTCTTTACTGGAACAAAATCAAGCCTGATGAAAATTTAAGAGATGAAATCCTGAGATATATTTGAATTTATGTGAATTATCTGGAATTTTATTTATGTATGGTTTGTTTGTTTGTTTGTTTGTTTGTTTGTTTCATTAAACTGTTATGCTGTCCTTCCCCTTGCAGGTCCCGAGTGGCTCACAACACATCAGAAATTACAGTATAAAACATGGGGTCAAAAGGCCACATACACTTCAAAATAAAACCATGAATAGTCCATAAAAACCCAGATGGCAATTTAGTATTTCCTGCTTTTGTCCCATACCTACCCTCATTAAAAAAAAAATTCCACTGAAGTGACAGAGAAGAGGGAGGCATCGAGTCCCACCAGGCCCAGGCCTCTTCAGACACAGTGTTCCACCAGACAGGGATCAGAGCTGAGAAAGCCCTGACCCTGGTTGAGGCCAGCCGGATATCTTTCAGGCCAGGGACTACCAGAAAGTTAATATTCACTGAATGCAGCACTCATTGGAGGACATACTGGGTTACAGTGTACCTTCTATTTATATTGAGTAAAAACTTGCATTTATACTGTCTATAGATTATATATGTTAACTAATATCTATTAATTTTTATAATACCAAATGCTCTGTCAAAAAATTAGCTCCCTGTTTGCCATGAGTCAGCTGTTTTTCAAACATCCTTAACTGAAACTAGGCTGACAAAAATAGTTGAGGTAGGTTGAACTAAGTGCAGAATTTACTGTTTAGTACTGTTTGTAAAAGCACTGAACCTTTGTCAGAAAAGAAACTGCACTGAAGGTTCTGCTTCTGTGGCGCATGATATTCTACATCTACTTTTCCCTCTGTACCTTTAAAAAACTACATGATGGGCACAAATTTAACAGGTGCAATTTTCTCAGGCAAGATGATACAGTTATAGGAAGACTATACACACTGAATATACATCAGTCATGCAGCTGCTAAAGGCACAAAGTCTCAGGAAAAAATGTCAGGAACCTTGATGGTCATTTGAACACTGACAGCTTTCTCCTCATTGATCCATGTAATGGACCTTAGCCATTAACTGGAGGCTATACTGGCTACTGTTACTTTGATGTTACTGTCACTCAATAGGGACAAGAAATGTCCAGCATTTACAGCACACCTCACCAGGTAAGGCAGCTGCAAAATGTGTTGGGTTAATTTGTTTCTCCATTCTTTCTCAAGGCTAGAGCACCCAAGACTGATAGAGATAAGATTCTGTTATGGCCCCTGATACCCCCAGAATATTAGTAAATATATTTTGCTTTAAAACCATATTGGCAAAAGCCAGGTGGAAAACACTCCTCTGGGTGTAGGTAGCCGCATGGTCACTTGACCACAAGCCAAAGGTCAAAACTGCCTTAACAAAAGCTGAGTTAAGATAATGAGTTACTCCTGGCAACCTGGAGGTCTCATTTGAGTTAATAGCATGCTTGATTACCACACCTTGCTATAGGAACTATTAAAGACAAAGGATATGGAAAGTCACCCTGCCAGCAGATACTGTATTCTTTATCTCTCTCGGAAACATAGGTCAGCAGCAAATACTTACTGCTCTGCAGTTCCCCCCTTCTTTTGTAATGGTTCTCCTAAAAGTCCCTTTACCCTCTCCCAGGTCCTCAAAGGCTGGGTTCTCAGCTAAAATCTGGAATATCTTGGGCAGTGACCCTATAGGGTTAATCTGCATGGGAGCATTGCAGCCCTCCCTCATTTAACTTAACAATGTAATTCTGGCCCTATTGTCGCGGGGTTTGCAGGGTAGGTGAGCTGACTCCATCGAGGTCAGCACCCCAAATCCAGCACACAGATGTTGCAGAAATGCAAACTTACTTACCTGGATTGGTTCCCTTTTCCCCACCAAAGAACGAGATCTACCCTCCATAAAGGTTTAGTTCTACCTGGAGCACCTTGCTTCCATTACTAGCCTGTACTTCCCTTGGTCTGGTCAGTATTGAGACACAAATTCGGCCTTCATTGGGTTTCTGTACTGACGTGGAATCCTTGCCTTCTACTTAGTCTACTCTTAGGAGTCGTTAACGTGATACTTCCTGCAAACCCCCATTCCCTCTCTATCCCTCCCATCTATATTTCAACCCTTTTTACATACTAGAACTTGAATGTGTGTGCTCTTGTGCCTTACTGTATGTGTGTATTTTTGAACTAAATTTATATAAAACATTTAAACTCAATTGGACTCTTGCGTTCCTCTGTGGAACATTGTTTGCCAGAATCCCTTCCCCGTATTATACAGTCCCAAAGGTCCCCTCTGGCCAACCTCTCGTTGCCAACGTGAGTTTTATTCCCCTGTGCTACTTAAAAACCCAAAAGTGTGCTGTTACACTCTTAGCAGCTGGTGGAGAATCCCTTTCCAAAAACCCCTTCCCCTGTTAGGCCAGTAACAGATTTGGTGGAGCAACACGGGCAGGACCTGGTATGCCAGCTGGAGTGAGTGGACGCACGACTCCTCTGGGAATCAGACGTAAGGAAGTTTCTGGCATTGGAATTCCACAAGAGCGTTATTTAAACTGTGTGTGTGTGCGTCTAGAGACGAAAAACGGGAAATTTTGGGTGGTTTTTCCTTCATCTCCTGATCTGCCTCATCAAGATGCCCACAACTGGCCACTAGCTCCATCAGTGAGCCAGTCTGTATTGCAAGTGGGTGAGGTTAAGGTCGTATCCTGGCAATCTCTGCCGTGGGAGGTAGAAAACCATACTTTTAGTCTAGGGGATTGTGCGCGGCAGGGACAATCATACTGTTAGGGACCCTCTTTTGTGTGTTAAAGATAGCTTTCCTTCTCCTTCCCCTCCCCATTTTGAGAAAGGTACCAGTGCTCTATAGTTCAGTTCAATTTTTGCCCACCTGGCGAGGTACTCAGTTTTGAAATAGTTCAGTTCAGTTTCCGCCTGCCCAGCGAGGTACTATAGTCTGGGAGACTTAAACCCTGAAAAAAGAATCGTTGCTAGTTCAGTTTAATTTTCCGCCCACCTAGCAAGGTACTCAGGTTCGATATAGTTCAATTTCCGCCCACCTGGTGAGGTACTCAGGTTCGACATAGTTCAGTTTCCACCTGCCCGGTGAAGGTACTATAGTCTGAAAGACTTAAACTCTGAATTTCAATATTGTTCTAAGAGAAAGCTCCCGCGAGCCGCTTAAGTGAAAGTTCTAGTGATAATACTCTAAAAGTATTTCCAGTGTCTCAGAAATGAAAGCTCCCATGAGCTACGTTAATTGAAGTCCGAATATAGTTCTCTGTCCGATAAAGCTCCCGTGAGCCATTTTGTTAATTTCAGTTCGAAATATAAAGTTCAAACAGTAGTGCTGTATCTTTAATGAGAGCTCCCGCGAGCCGCTAAAGTGAAAGTTCGAGTGAAAGTACTTTGAGAGTGATTCATTGTATCCATTGTGAAAGCTCCCGTGAGCTGCTAATTACAGTTTAGTCCTAAGGTCTAAAAAGGCTACTTGTCCGTTCTAGAGATTCTGTGTGTGTTCAAGCCATTCCAACTTTCGCTGTCTCTCACCCAAGCTCAAAGCAAGGAAAGAGACCAAGCTCAGTAATTAGGAAAAATAAAAGTGAAAATTCTGAGAGCTCTGGCCCACAGAAATGGTGAAATCATGTGATTTGTTTTCATATGATGTTTGGATTGGATTTTGTTATTTTGATGGAGTATATTACCTGGTTTTGAACACACTATGGGGTTGTTACACATTACAGTTGTTGGCTTAGTCAAACCTGGCACTCCCCATCTATTACAAGAGTTATCTATCTTAGCATAACTAGTGAATATTTCTTTATATTTCTTTATATTTCTCTGGATTAAATTTCTTTATATTTCTCTGGATTAGATTTGACTTTTACAGAATTACTTTTCACCCTGTGTTTGCTGCATTTGATAACCCCTTGACCCAGCTGCTGTGCTGTTTTGCACAGTAAGAATGCACTTATTGCATCTGAAAGAAATATGCTCCACTCCATAAAGGTTTATGCTGGTATACAATTTTGTTAGTCTTTAAGGTGCTAACACACTCCAAATTGGTTTTTCTAAAACAAACCAATATGGCTAATCCTTAAAGTGCTTTAAGAATCGATGTATTTCATGATTTAACAAAATCCATATAATACCAACCAAATAATGAGACTGACCAAAATACCCAAACAACCTATGTAAGCTCTTTAATTTTCTAGAACTCTTCATCTGGTTGGATTTGATTTCTGGAATTTGTTATGGACCAACACAGCTATTAACAGCTTTTGTGTGTTTTTATCATGACATTATAATTAAGGCTTAGTTGGGCAATGATAAGCACGAGCATGATAGCATAAGTATGAAGAAAGAAACAAGGATGCCCTCCCAAGTGCTCCCAGACACCAAGCCAGAGTATCAGTCTGATGGATATGAGGCAGGTGATACAGGTAAATGGAGCTGAAGGCAAAAAGACTGACTGCAGAGCTAGAAGGAAAGTAAAACAGGGTTTGCAGGAACCAAAGAGGAATAACAAACCTAAGATGCTGGATGTGTTTGTTGAACATCCAATTAGATATTCTTCACCCAGAGGCCTTTCTAGAATCAAGCTACCATAACCCAATGCAAGATTTGCCTTATGCTGCAAAAAGACAATGGAGGAGAAAGAAAGGAAGAAAGAAAGAAAGAAAGAAAGGAAGAAAGAAAGAAAGAAAGAAAGAAAGAAAGAAAGAAAGAAAGAAAGAAAGAAAGAAAGAAAGAAAGAAAGAAAGAAAGAAAGAAAGAAAGAAAGAAAATCAAGGAACGTTGAGATGAGGTATATCTCCCTACAGCAACTGCCACAATAAGTGATCCTGACAGACTGTGGGAAAGTATCTCCTCATCTCTGCTAGTGACACAGTTTAATCAGAATAGAGCAAGCTAATTTGTAGGGAAGTACAATGTGGTGAATGTATGGTCCACTAATGCAGAATGCAGATATAGGCCCCTTGCTCAGCATAATGGGGCAGAAAATAGAACTGACAATGAAGCATGTTTTAATGCAAGTATTCCTTAAGTACTTTTAGACCCTTATCACATATTTGTTAAAATCTTCAAAGCTATGTGTTTCAGTAGATTGGAATTAAATAGTATTCTCTGACATCAAGTCACAGCCAACTTATAGTGACCAGTAGGGTTCTCAAAGGTGGGCTGCCATTGTCTTCCCCTGTGTATGTTTGCAATGTTTGTGTGTATAATTGAAGAATGTAGCAAGCTGGCTGAAATGAAAAGCTCACTGATTCGTAGACTGCCATCAAAGTTACCAACAACTGCTGAATGCATAAAACTCAACAGTTTCCACTTAAAAAAAATTTAAGCCCCATTGTGTACTCAATATGCACAATGTTCACATTCGCTATATTTGCCTCTTTACTCACAAAAATTGTGGTTTGAGATTGATTACCTGTAGATATTTGAGTCATTAGAAATAGTTAAAACTTCCTGTTCATGACTCTTCACCATGTCAACAGAATCAAGCAGTTGCAAATGTTAGAATACAAGGGGGTGGGGGGGGAATCCATGGTTAAAAATCCACATCACCCATCCCAGTTTTCAAAATGTCTAGTTATCAAATGGCTTTCAAAAAAGCATCTGAACTTCAGATCAAAAGCAGTTTGAATAGTCAGAACTAAACAGATATTCCAAACTGTTACTAGAAATACACAAAAGCACAATCCATAATTTGCTGCTGCAGCATAATCTCTACTAATGTCGATAGATCTGGTACAGGGCAAATGTAGCTCCAGGCTGGCAGGCTGCCAAACTCCAGATGATTGCTAAACTACCTCATCCTATCTTTCTCATGAATTATTGACTTTCTCATGAAACGCCATCTTAATTATATATTTACACCACAGCCCAAACAGTTCCACAAAACAGCTGCTGTGTGCTTCAATCAAGGCAGCAATCTATATTCTACGAATGCCCTTGCCCAGATTAATACCATACCTCTAGGGCACAATGGGCACTGTAGGGCACAATGGTCGGCATTAGAAATAGGTCTAGGGCTACGGTGCAGGGAAATTGCTCTCTAAATAAGGCTGCTTTAATACTGTATAGATTCTGGTGTACAAGATACAGACATTTCTCTGTACTTCAGCCATGAAGAAATTCAATTTGCATTTGCATCTATTGTTTCCTTCCAGTATTCCCATGTTATGAGCTCATCTTTTATCTATATACATTAGATCATTACAAAGCAATAGACCACTCAATGGGATTAGTGGTCCTTGCCCTTCATGGTCATCTTAAGATTTCCCTTCCTTCTCATTCTGAAATATCTAGTGCAAATTGTACAAGTACATACGAATATTATTTGGTGATCTCTGAAGGTGGATTTGTACCCCAGCTAATGATGATTTAATAGGAGAAGGGAGATAGTAACAAGAGAAACAAGAAGTGTGTGGTATGAAAAAATAATGTACTGAGAACACCATTGTGAATGTGGCAGCAGCTGAACTGCTTCCGCAATTATGCTGGGTCCCCTTTTTGATACTTTCTGTCAGTCCAGCTTGGAACGATTATGTGGTATGGATTCCCTGGAATGGTTTTGCATGGGGCCAAAGGTGCAGGGAAGTTGTGCATATTCATACTTCCCTGGACTGCAAGTGATCATGTCTTATTGGTCTCTAAAACAAAGCAGTGTTTTCTTGACTGACACTGTGTGACTAGCATCATACGGCATGATGTTTTATAACCTGTGGGTCAAGACCAAACAGTGGGTACCAAAGCCTCGGAAAGTGGGTCACAGGTTTATCCTCTATATGGGCTGTCTCTGCCCTTTCCACTGCTCTCTTTTGCATTTTGGGAACCAAGATGTGACCCTGGAAACAATATCTTCCATGCCATATATTAGTTGAATTTTTTTCATCACTCTATATACATTATGATCAAGCAAAATGTGTCCTGATCGTCATTACAGTGAGACTCAGAGGATGTTCAAAGACTAGAATATAACCTCCATATGCAAAGGCTGTGTATGTCAGAATGCCACTTGATTGGAGGTCATAGTGGTGGCAGCTGTACCATTTGTGAGTGAAGGTTGTTGATTTCTCAAAAATATGATTAGACACTGTAGAAAATGGAATGCTGAACTAGGCAGGTGCCAAGGTCACAGCTTGTCTTTGACACTAAAAAAACCTTTGGGACAGCTGTGGATGTGTCATTGTACCAAGTAAATTGTGGGTTGTCATACCAAAAGGGTCAGAAACCACTGGTACAGTGTTTTTAATGAACTTTGATCTGTGAAGTTACCAGTTCAGATCTCAGCTCAGCAATGAATTCATTGGGTAACTCAAGTCTCGATTTCTCAGCTCTCACCTGCAGGGGCATAGCCGTGTGAAATGGTGCTGAAGGCAAGCCCAACAGCTCACCCTGACCACTGTCCCCTCCCTCACAACTGCATCTCATCTCCAAACTCCCCATGGAGTTCAGGGCAGGGGCACAATTGAATACTAGCCAGTGGGGCTTGACCCACCCTGAACTCCATGTGGTGTTTAGGACCAGAACAGGCCCGTTTGATGCTGGGCTCAAATCACCCCAGTCCACCTTTACACTGCAGACTTTGAGCAATGCTTAGCCTACCATTGAACTAAGCAGTTGGGCTGACTGGCTCCAACTTTATACTGTTGGCTCTGCCCCCAAGCCCCAACTGAACTCAGCATTAAATGGGCCCATCCCACCTCTAAACTCCATGTAAAGTTCAGGGACAGGGCAAGCCCCACTGGCGATGTTCAACTTATTGTTTTTATTTAATTTATTCTGTCATGAATTGTTCCCAAATTGTAACAAAAACCCAAAACCTGAAAACCACCATATCCCTATTATTGGACTGCACCCTACAACTCAGTGTAACACTAAGGCAAGCCTGAGCCCCTACACTTGCCTTAACCCTAACCCTAATTTATTATTGTCATTTAATTTATTCAGTCATAAATTGTTCCCAAAATTGTAGCAAAAACCCAAAACCTGAAAATGATCATAGCCCTATTCTTGGACTTCGCCCTACAACTCAAAGTAACACTAAGGCAAAACCCGGGGCCCTGCCCTTGCCTTAACCCTAACCCTAACTTATTATTTTCATTTAATTTATTCAGTCATAAATTGTTCCCACAATTGTAACAAAAACTTGAAACCTGAAAATGATTATTCTATTCTGATCTCCTCAGCTTCTACAACTCAACACTATAGGTTTTGCCCCTTTGCTCTTTAATCCTTAACCCTAACTTTTTATTTTCCTTTAATTTATTCAGTCATAAATTGTTCCCACAATTTTAGCAAACAATAAATTAAATAAAAATAATGAGTTAGGGTTAGGGTTAAGGCATGGGAAGGGGCTCGGGTTTGCCTTAGTGTTATGTTGAGTTCTAGGGCACAGTCCAAGAATAGGACTATGGTCAGTTTCAGGTTTTGGGTTTTTGTTACAATTTTGGGAACAATTTATGACAGAATAAATTAAATTAAAATTAAAAGTTAGGGTTAAGGCAAAGGCAGGATCTCAGGCTTGCCTTACTGTCATGTTGCGTTCTAGGGTGCAGTCCGAGAATAGGACTATGATTAGTTCCAGGTTTCGGGGTTTTGTTACACTTTTGGGAACAATTTATGACAGAATAAATTAAATAAAAATAATAAGTTAGGGTTAGGGTTAAGGCAAGGGCAGGGGCTCAGACTGGCCTTAGTGTTACGATGAGATCTAGGGAGCAGTCCAAGAATGGGGCTATGGTCAGTTTCAGGTTTCAGGTTTTTGTTACAATTTTGGGAACAATTTAGGACTGAATAAATGAAATATCAATAAAAAGTTAGGGTTAGGGTTAAGGCAAAACCCTGAAACCTGAAACTGACCACAGTCCTATTCTTGGACTGTGCCCTAGAACTCAACGTAACACTAAGGCAAGCCTGAGACCGTGCCCTTGCCTTAACCCTAACCCTAACTTAATATTTTTAATTTAATGTATTCAGTCATAAACTGTTCCCAAAATTATAACAAAAACCTGAAACCAGAAAACCACCATATCCCTATTCTCGTACTGCTCCCTACAACTCAACGTAACACTAAGGCAATTTATGACTGAATAAATTAAATAAAAATAAAAAGGAAGGGTTAGGGTTCAGGCAAAGGAAAGGGTTAAGGCAAAACACAGAAACCTGAAACTGACTAAAGCCCTATTCTCGGACTGGAACCTAGAATTCATTGCAACACTAAGACAAGGCCTAGCCCCTGCCCTTGCCTTAATTCCAGTTCCTGGGGAAGGGGCTCAGGTTTGCCTTAGTGTTACTTTCACTTCTTGGGCACAGTCCAAGAATAGGGCTATGGTCAGTTTCAGGTTTCAGGTTTTTGTTACAATTTTGGGATTAATTTATGACTGAATAAATTAAATAAAAATAATAAGTTAGGGTTAAGACAAAACCTTAATGTATAAACAACATGTTGACTTCCTTCTAAGCTAACAGTAAACCCTTTACACTGAACAGCTTCACTCTAAAATCTCTTGGAGCTTCATAAATATGCATTGCATTCATACTCATGTTCTGTCGTGACAGAGGAAGCTATTTATGATGTGTTCATTTTTCTTGGGTAAAAATGTACACAACCAAAGCAGCCTCCTCCTCTCCAGAACTGAAAATAAATGAATACAAGGGTCTCTTTACACAGGTAGTTATTCCCAACCTGCTTGAGCCAGATACCCTCTCCTGCTATTTTACCACTTCAGCTTGAGGAACAGACTTTTGCATTTAACTAGCCATCTACCCAGAGGCTAAAAGAAAAGCAAGAAAAGTCTTTGGCTGTATGTAAAAGTGCCTCCAAAAGAGCCTTTTTGGGGAAGCGTCCCAGTTTGACACTTCTATCCTAAACTGCAACCAATGAGGAATGAAGCCATTCTCTCTGATTCCTCTTGGTAATGTATCTGGTCTGCAACCTTGTAGTTCAAACATTTGCACATACCCACCTAGCAATGTCTTGGGTTTTCAGGATGGATTAAATAATGACTTTGGCCCTTTCCGCACGGAGGCAGAAGGGCTTGGGTCGGCGTTTCTGACGCAGACCCGATGACGCTGGGACCGTCCGCACTGACGGTCCCAGAAAGAACCGGGGAGACGGCGCCACTGGGCGCCGTCGCCCGGTCAACTTACCTGCTCTCCGGCCCTCCGGCGCGTCGCCGGGGCCTGGGGACACGCCTCCCCTGCCCTGCGTGCCTGCATCCGTGTCGCAGACAGGGGGCATGTCCCCAGGCCCTGGCGACGCGCTGGAGGGCTGGAGAGCAGGTAAGGGAAGGGAGGGAGTGGGGGGGGGGGAAGCGCCGGGAAGCCGGTGTTGCCAGAAAAGTGTGCTTCCCAGCGCACTCTGGAAACGCTGGCTCGGCACTGGTCGGGGGGTGCAAGGGCGGCGCAGCTGCAAAGCAGGCAGGCCGCCATATCCCCAGGCCGCCATATTCCGCCCGTGCGGATTCGGCCTTTGATTTCACATGCAAAATAACTGCTTCTTTTAAAATTTTATTCTTTGTTACAATTTGTAAGAGTGCTATAACAATAATCATAAATATTCCCTGCCCAAATGACCTGAGAATACCTGGCAGATTTCCCATTTTTGATAAATGAATTCCCCAATAATTGACCAGGTTTATATATTTCCTTAGCAAACAAATTATGCATTGTCAAAGGCTTTCATGGCCAGGCTGTAGGAGCATAGGAGCTAAAACTGTAGGAGCATAGGAGCTAAAACTATAAGACCATGGTCACACAGCCCAGAAAATCCACAACAACCAAATTCTCCTAAATAAATTATATATATAATTTATTTATTTAGGAAATTTTAACGCCGCCTCTCCATAGTCCTTCTGCATGGCTGATTCTGCATGGGCCAAAAACAGCGGCGTGAAAACGATGTGAAAACAGTATAAACCCTTATTACATCATTTTAAACCCTTTTACACCATTTTCACACCGTTGTCACACTGCTGTTTTTGGCCCATGCGGAATCAGCCTATGTAAAATGTCCTCCTAAATGACTAACTATTATTGTTCATCACCTAGCCAAATTATTTGGAACACATTTAGGGAACAATTATTAGTGATGACAGTGATTAGTTGATATTTGCAGGCTCTTAACACGCACCAGTAATTAGTTTGTGTATGCTTTGATGAATAATGAAGTGTAATTGATGAATGATGAATTAATCCCTGTTGCTACTCGGAGGAGCTTAGATGCATATCTTCGTGCCCAAGTCTTTATGTGATGCTGTGGTCATATTAGCAGCAATGACATAGCATATTACCAGGCTGAATGAGTATCTCTTTATACCACATGATGCAATGCCTGCAATGCTAGTTTATTTGAAGAGGTTTTAATAAAAGTCCAGAGTGGGATGCTCCAGCAGCTTCAGGTTTTAGAATGTTTTTATTTATTTATTTGTGTCAGTACACAAATGTGATCTTGTGTTATTTACAGTACATTCCTAAAGAGAGGTGGATTCTGCACCGCATAAATATAACGGGCTGAGCACGTTATAAAAAGTGTTTTGGGGAAGAACTTTGCACAGCTCTCTTCCCCAAAACAACTTCAGCCCTTTCTATTTCTCTCAACCCGGGTTTTTCAAAAATTGCTACACTAGCAATTTTGTTTTAAAAATCCGGGTTGAAGATGCTACTGCACGAACATGACAGACAGGAAGTGCTTTATTTTTCCCGCCTGCTGGCCAATTCCCCCCCTTCCTTCCCCCCTTTTACTTTTGGTTCTGCTGCCATCTGCCATTTCAAGATGATTCTCCCTACCCATCATTTTGTGCAGTTTCTCCAGCATGTTGTAGGCTGATTCTTTGACCACCGGCCACTTGCAAGGTCCCCCAAGCACATTTTCTCTCCATGGCAGTAATTATGTCTGCCGTTTCACTCATAGATCTACAGTAACACATTCTGGCCATTGCATGAAAGTCCCTTTTTCTCTTTTTATTTTTTGTGTAGAAAATGCAAAGGTACACAGATGCACTCAATTATAGCCCAGACTGAGCATTTGTTAGGTGGACAGGCCAGATTCTTGGGTTCATAATCATCATATTTTATTAATGACTATATAAGAGAAGGGTAGGCAGTGGGGAATTGTTTCTATTTTGTAATAGTGATTTACTATACTGGAGAAATAGGAGGGGAGAGGACTTTGAAATGTATGACTCAACCCCGCCATGAATACCATGAAAGCAAAGGAGATAGGGAGCACTGGATACATCCAATTAGACCATGGGCGAAACGGAACAGCCAATCACAATGTGGGGAAATTGCCATGGCTGCAAGGATTCATTTCTGTATGCCTTCAAAACTACCCATGCGTTGTAGAATTTTTTTTAAAAATCAGTTTTCATGCGAAGGGACCAAAACTACCTTGATTGTTTTATGAGCTCAAATCACTTCCTAAATGGGTAAAAGGCACAGATGCAAACATAAAAAGAGAAAATAAGTTCATTTATAATGACTGCAATTCATTATAAATATGCTGAGCGGAATCCACTATATCCTTCTAAGTCCACTGCAGTCAAGGGTATAACTACAGTTTCTCAAGTCAGAAAATCTGCTTGTTGCTTGACTGTTAAAATTGCTACAGGTCCGCTGGCTGTCCTTTTATCAAAAATCAGAAAATATATCTAATCATTATAAGAGCTGTAGGCAAATTTAGAATGCTGTTTCATGTTGTCCTTTTCCTGAGCAGTAGGAAATTTAAGGGAAATTTAATAGGACTCATGTCCATGGGTGATTGAACACTGAAGGAGACTTATAATATCTCTATAATAGAGTTTAACTAGATGCAGGGGCGTACTGCTCAGGGGGACATATGGGGTCAAATGTCCCAGGGCTGTGGCCATTTAGTCACATGGGGGGCGGAAAATAGCCTCCACATCCCTCCTCCTTCCCCCCAGGTCCATACACTCACTTCAAGACAAGATCATGGTATGGGATTGTGGCTGGCTATATGGGGGTGGGGCGGAAAACTCAGATTTTGCACCAGGCTACATTTTCCCTAGATACACCTCTAACTAGATGCAATACTGTGAGATCCAAACATGTTTTTAAGCCTGTAAATTGCAGCCACGCTGAGGAGGAGGAGGGTTCAGTTAATGGCTGTGCCATGTGAGATAGTGCTAATAACCCTTTCACCTGGATGGGATTCCAGATGGGTGTGATGACAGACCAATCATCTGTCCATAGTCCAACTGTCCAACAGTGACGATGCCACTAAGTAGGGGGGAAGTTATCTTTCCCCTTTTCATAAAATGACATGGCTTGCAACAATACTGAGGATGTGGTCAGCAGGAGGAACAAAATCCCTGTGGTCTCCCTTGTGAGTAAATATTAGATAACATACTGGTTTGTAAATTGTGCATTATTAGTTACCGCAGTTCCCCATAACTTGAATCTATCCTTCCTTCTTCTAGACTACAAAGACAATATGTTAAGCATATTCACAGTAAATTGAAAGCTCTCCTGAATCAGAATCTCAACATACTGCATTTCTCTCTTGCACTTTTGTGTTCCCCCCATGGTTTGTCATCTGTTACTTACAATCTATTTATTCCTAGAAATAAAAAAATCATAGAAAAAAGTAACAACAGTGTATATGAAACAAAGATAATAGATGAATTGGCATTCTGTCTGAGACAGCCCATGCAAGTGTGTCACTGCTCAGCCATCAAAATTATTCCTAAGTGCCCTTTTACTCTGTCACTCTGATGCACAACACAAATCCATTTCTTTCCATATCCTTTCATTGTGACAGATTTAACACAGTCAGTTAAAGTAGTTTTATTCAACAGAAGTTATGAGGTTTGCCTCATATACTAAAGAATAAGACAAATAAAGGCAGGGATGGGGGGGTACATTTTCAGATCCTCTAGCAGAGACTTTGGGGTTCTCAATAATGGGAATATTTGTGGTGCTGTTTGTGTTGTTTTATGTTACTGTGTTTGCAAGAGGATCCTCAGCATGCAACTTTTGCTGATACTGTTTAGCCCAACTAGAGAAAGTGCCCAGTCGTGACTTTTCACAGAAGGAACACTCTTCTACCACACCCTCCTCACTAATATAGCAATTAGCAAAAAGCAGAAGCTTGTTCTTTCCCCCATCAAGTCTGAATGAAATTTTCCAATGTAGAGTATTTTTGTAAAAATACAAATGTGATGATTATTCTACTTCTTCTGCAATAGTTTCTGTTTTCAGAGCAGCAGAAGTAGAATTCGGTGACATCTCCATTTCAGCTGAAGAGCTGTAGCTTAATGGAAGAACTCATACTTTTTGTGTTGAAAGTCTCATTTTCCAATTTTCTCTCAGTATCTGCTGTTGAAAAAAATCCCTGCTAGCAGACAAAAAAAAAATCTCCTTTGGAAGGCCGTTGGCAGTCAGAGCACACAACACTAAGGCTGTTTCTGCACAGCCAAGGGAGAGAGCCTGCATCGACATTAATCATGCCGATGCAGGCTCTGGGGCCATTTGCACAAATGGCCCCATGGGATGTGCAGCTGTTGGAGCAAGCTCTGCACAGCCACGTATTCCCCTCCCCGGCCCCAAACGTCTCCTTACCTTCTGCTTGCAGCCATCACTCTGTCGTCGCTCTGAGGAGGGAACGGGACACACCCCCATGGCCAGAGCGACGGCTGAAGCACCGGAGGCCAGGGGGCGTGTCCCCTTCCCTCCTCAGAGCAACGACAGAGCAATGGCTGCCAGCAGAAGGTAAGGAGACGTTTGGGGCCGGGGAGGGGAGGGGAGGGGAGGGGAGGGGAAAACGCCGGCTTCCACCCGCTGCCATTCGCATGGCAGCGGATGGAAGCCAGCATTTGCAGGAAAACTCGCTCCCCAAACGAGTTTTGAAAACACCATTTTGGCAGGCACAGAACGCTGCTGCATTGATTTGGCAGCGGCGCCTGTGCGAAGGGTCCCCGCCAAAACGGTGTTTTACTGGGCTGAAATTGCTTTCAGCCCGTGCAGAAACCGCCTGAGCTAAATTGACCAATGGTCTTTTTAGTGTAAGGTAGCTTCATATTATCTATATAGGTGACAAAGCCATGCCTCAAGAGTAGGACTGCGAACCTTCAGGTGGTGACTGGATACCTCCTTCTATTACAACTGATATCCAGGTGACAAAGATCAGTTCACCTGGAGAAAATGGCTGTTTTGGAAGGAGAATCACATGGCATTACACCCGATTGAAATCCCTTCCCTTCCCTATCCTCACTCTCCTCAGGCTCCACCCCCCAAATCTTCATGTATTTCCTGATCCAGAGCTATCAACCCACTCAAGGGTAGAGCATCTGTTCTGCATGCAAAAAGAAGTGAAAGAGCCATGGCTGATAGACCACTTTCTGACTTATTACAAGGCAGCATCATGTGATAAGTTATTTGGCAGCATCAATCCTTCATCTGAGGGAGGAAGAGAAAGAAATGGATTAAAAGATTTTAATAAAAGCATTTTCATTACTCTTGCATGCTTTTTTAAAAGGTTCCTTTGGTGGGGGCAGAAGAGTTTTTAAAGAATTAGAAATCCAAAGTTACCCTCCTCTCATCATAGTAGAAGTTATGAGAGATCGGCTTTTCTTCCTCAATACAGCCCTGAAACAGAAAGCTTAACTATTGCCTTAAAACTTGGTTGATAAAACTTGGGTTTTCTGGGCTGTCTTAAAAGATGGAATTAGTGGCTGGGTGGAGGAGGGCATTTTGAGATAGCAAGTATTACGGGAAGCCAGTTAGGACTTCTTGCTGCATACTGTATACACAGCTTAGGAAACTTAGAACATTGTACACAAAATGTACATGCTGTGCAAGAAAAGTACCCTGTGTGACTGTTATTAGTTTTCTGAGCTATGTGACTGTGGTTTCTGGTAGTTTTAGTTCCTAATGTTTCACCTGATTTTATGACTGGCATCTTCAGAGGCATATTGCAGTAAGATGTGTTTCTCTCCACACTGTGCCATGGAGAGAAACATATCTTATCATGACATGCTTCTGAAGATGCCAGTCATATATGCAAGCGAAATGTTAAGAGCTAAAACAGACTATGGCCACACAGCCTGAAAAACCCACAACAACCAGTTGATTCCAGTCATTAAAGCCGTTGACAATAAATCCTGTATGAATCAGGGCTCCAGATACTTTCAAATGAAGGACTTTTGAAAAATTCCTAGTTGGAGCCGCTGCTGAGCGAACATTCAGGCAGGAGGCACTTTATTTCCCTGTCTTCCACCCCATCCTCCACTGTCAGGGAGAAGCCGCCTGCCACTGCCCGGCCATTGCAGGGAGGTCCGTTTTCCTTTTTAAAAATTATTTTGCAGCTTGCATCTGCATAGCTACGCAGGTTCAGCCGGTCATATTATGGGACATCAGTATGGCTGTGAGGGTTCATTTCAACATGCCTGCATAGCCAAGAATGTATTGCAGGATAATGAAAAAAAAGAGAAGCATCTCCATGTGAAGGCTTGACAGCAACTCAGATTGTTTCCATGGCTTCCAATCCCTGCCTGCAGGGCACGCAAGTGAACTGGAAAACAGGGAAATGGGTCTCTTTATCACAACTGCAACCCATTATAAATTTGCTGTGCGGAAGGGGCCTGAGAATAAGTGGGCATTAATGGACCTGCTGAGCAGATAACAACTGGCATTGTGGTCAATGTATGCCCTAAAGGAGAAAGAAGAGAATGGGAAGCTAGGGCCAGAAGCCTAACTACTTGGTGAAGGGATGGAGGTCTGGGATTGGTTGTGAAGGTGGTTTTTGACACCGAGGTTGTACTGAATGAAAAAGTGTGAATTTCAATGTTCCCAACTTCAGACTGCATCCACTGTACAAAACACAATCAGATCAGGTCCATAATGAAAAAGGAAAGGACTTCTTTTGCCCCACACATTGTTTTTCTGATGAAAAATCCCCCCCCCCACCGAGTAGATATGTGCCTTGGTGCAGTAAAGATGCAGGCATTGAATACAGTAGTTGCACCAACAGTACCTCTGCAAGGCTTTTTCATGTCTGACAAATGGGATAACCCTCCTTCCTCCTGAGCTATAGTCCTGATATGATTTAGGGACTCACATGGCTGGAATTTACAAAGAAAACACTTTGGAGTTTTGAACATGGATTTCTCAGCACCTCACATAGGCGGATTCTGCATGGGCCAAAAACAGCCGTGTGAAAATGGTGTGAAAATGGTGTAAACCCTTTTACCCCATTTTACACCATTTTCACATGCTGTTTTTGGCCCATGCAGAATCTGCCATAGTTTTCCTTTCAGTGTTCCTGGATGTGAGAATCATTCTGCCACAGATTCTGATTTCTGAGAATTAAATGTTGCTACAGAAAGTATGAGACCTCATTTGCCTGTTTATGAGAATTTGATTTACCCTTGCCCAACTCACTTGCTGATTGCCCACTCTTAGCAGTCTCTGGTCGAATCCCCACTTGAAATTTGCACACAGATCCAAACCTATTCGTTGTGAAACTGTATCCTCTTCATAGGAGTTTCTCCCTCCCCACTGCAGCGAGCACACAGCAGACACACCCATTGCAGAACTCTTAGCAATCCCCACTACCAGGCAAGCTCGCTTTGCCGGTCTTCCCTGATTGGCTGGCATGACTTGATGGGGCGGGACCTTTTCCCACTGCGGAAACGTACATTGTAGGGGCATGATAAAAAAAAACCAGCGTGTAAAAATTTAATGTTTAACTGTTTAACTGTGCAAACAGTTAATCGTTACCCATGTAAACCATTAATGATTCAAAGTTACATGTTTGACTGTTTAACGTTTGCATCCCCTTCTGCTGGCTGATTGCAAAAGCGGAAACGAAACCAAGGAAAGGCTACGTGCACATCACAGTGCTGATTGGTTGCCCAAATTCCGTGTCACACTCCAGGGCGGGAAACAAGTCAGGGTTTCAACCCTCATCCCTCCCCTCGGATCAGCTCTGAACCATGTTAATGGGGTCTATGCCACTTGCAACCAGGTCCTGCCGGAACGTGGATTAACAGGGAAAATGAGCACCAGAAACGGAATCTGCCATGCAAGCAATGGGGAGGCCGTCCCTCAAACCTGGTTAGCTTGTGTTCTGAAACCTGGCTAAGACAGTAGTGGGGATTCGACCTCTGTTGATGTTCTCATTTCTTCAGTCCACACAAAGTCCTATTGGTAGGGGAAAACCATAGGTTCTTTCAAATTCTGTTGATGGGTCACGGGTGACAAAAGGGCAAATGACCTGGCAGCTCCTATGCCTTCTTGCCTGGTGCTCAGCTCCATTTGGAGAGCAACAAATATGGGCTCTTTCTTCAGACACATCTGCAGCCTTGCCATTTTTTGTGTTCTGTACAGCACCTGAATCACCTGTACAGCACCTGTGGTATCCCCAGCTGCCTCCCATCCCAGCCCTCATTCTGTTTGGTAGCTTCTTGTACATGCTCAGGCACTTCAGTTGTATTTTCTCCATAATCATCCTAAACTACAGTAATATTATGTCCATTTCACAGATTGGGAGTATTAAGAAAAGCTGACAGAAGAACAGTGGCCTATTTAAATGAGTTCATGGCTGAATCAAACCAGGGACTTCTTGGCTCAGAGCCAATTACAAAATTAAACATGATGTAAATTCTGTGATCCTTTCTGAAGAGTTTTTTAATTCTATACCATGCAGCCACTCGGAATGAAACTGGAGAGAGATGGGGTGTAAGGAATTCCATAGACGCAGAAATAAAAGGCTTTGGTAGTAAAAGTCCATTTATTAAGACATCTTAGAAAGCTCAAGTACACGCAGTGGCAGGAATGACACTTCCCGCCAGAAGCACAGGTTATAATGCCATTCACCCCATCCCCCCTTCCTGCTTCCCATGGGAACGGAGACTTCATCTCCCGCGCAAAGATAAAGTCTCCGCCGATGCATCTGGCCCATCGCCCGGGCTGTGGAATGCACTCAAGGTTACTTCACCATCAACACCATTGAATCCTTTACACTCTGCCTCCCCTAAAGAAGACCCCTTCCCCCCAGGTTTATGAAAGGCTGCGGTGGAAAGCAGAAATAAGGGTGGGGGCTTCAATGTTTTCGAATAAAACCCATTGATTATGTACCCAGAGGAATATCCCACCCAAGAGACTAAAATATTGCAAGCGGTTGCGATTAAAGCGCAGAGTCCAGGATAGCGCCAATTTCGTGAGTGCTTGTATTATCAATAATAGTTCGGAGGGGCCTCCTCCGCTGGTCGTACAGGCATCGGAAGCGGGAGCCTCCTTGAGCAAGCTGGAATGGAAGACAGGATGGATGTTACTAAGAGAGTTAGGGTAAATCTAAGCTGGCAGTGACATCATTAATCACTTTAGTAATCTGAAAAGGTCCTACAAATCTCTTTGCCAAGTTTGGAAAAATTTATGCACGCCTTCTTGAGATTTTTTTGTAGATAAATACACCCAGGAGCCCACTAACGCAGAGGGGAAATCTGAGCCGGTAAGTTTATCCGCTTTCTGCAGTTTTTGGGAGTCCTTTGCTTCGCTGTTAAAGGCGGTCTGGACCTACTTCCATCCTCGCTAGGGATGAAATCCATTGTTGAAATTCTGGGGTCCAAAGCTGCTATGGTAGTTGTGGCAACGGGCGGAAGGAGATGACCAGACACAATTTCAAAGGGGGGGCTTTTCTTTGAAAGCTACTATGAACTGCATTGTTGTAGGCGCTACTCCGCAAACGAATAAGCTCGCACCAATTGTCTTGGTGGTAGCTGGTGTAACAACGTGAAATACTGCTCTAGGGTTCTGTTCGCTCTTCCCGCCTCGCCAATTTCACTTTGAACGTGGTAGGGGGCGGCGACGGCCGGAGCTGCCCCCAACAACCCCAAAAACGCTTTTCCAGAACTTTGAGATGAATTGGGGTCAGCGGTCGGAGACCAATCCTTAACGGGGGCTGAATGGAGACGGTAAACATGTTGAATAAACAGCCGCGGCCAACTTAGGAGCCGAGGGGATGGAAGCACATGGAATAAAATGGGCTTGCTTAGAGAATAAGTCTACCACCACCCATAAAACTGTAAGTTGCCATGACTTTCGGCAAATCTGTAATGAAATCCATGGAGATGACTTCCTGCAAGGGCGGAAGCTACCGAGGTTTCAACAGTCCATGGGCTTTCCCGGGATGGTTTTGGCTTCTTCTGCACAAACCGAAAGCAGCCTTTAATGTAAGCCTCAATGTCTTTATGAAAGCATTGGCGCCGCCACCAGAACTGCCGCCAGCGGCTAAGTGCAGAGTTTTCAAAAGCCAAAAATGTCCAGCCGATCGGGCATCGTGGCAAGCTTCAAGAACTTGCTTGCGGAGGGGAGGCACGCATTCAACATTCCCTCCGCCAAACTCCATTCTCCAAACGAATTGGGAAAGTCCCCTTCAGTCGCTGGAGGTTTTCATGCAGCCCTCGGCCTCCACCCCGGCGAGGGAAAGCGAGAGACGAGACTGGGAACGGGGGGTGGAGGGGAGGCGGACGCTTGAGATCGGGTGACAGCCAACCCCAACTGGGAGGGTGAAAGGACAGTGCGTGGAATGTCTCGCGAAGGCAGCTCCACCCTCCTCGGTAGGCTGAGAGCCGCCAGCCAGTTTCTTGTTGGTTTTCCCAGGGAAAAAATGGACTGTAAAAGAGAAACGAGAAAAGAAATCGCCCAACGGGGTTGTTTCGCGGACATCTTGAGGGGGGTGGAAAGAGCTTTCGCCAGGTTTTTATGATCCGACCAATTAGTCCCTTGAAAGGGTGCTTTTAGCTCCCTCCAGCCACAGTGGCTTCAAGTGGGAGAGTGCTGCTTTGATGGCCGCAGTCTCCCTTTGTCTCCCCACAGGTGTCCAGTTGAGTTCGCAAACCAGAGAATTTTTTTTAGACAAATAAGCACACGGAACCAGTCTACCATTTCATCTTTTATTTTTTTTCTGCAACAGGGCTGCCCCGTGAAAGTGCTTTTAATATCCGTAGGCGCCTACGTGAACCACAAACGGGAGATCTGGGTTGGGGTGCTTTAGATAGGTCTCGTGGTAAACGAGATTTTAACAGCGCTGAAAGGCTGTTTGACATTCCTCAGACCAGGCAAGGGGGGGCCCGGGCTTGGCGGACAGTGAATCTTTTACCCTTAGTGCGTAAGAGGTCTGTGAGAGGGAGAGTCAGTTCAGCAAATTGGGGTATAAAATCACGATAGAAATTAGCAAAACCAAGAAAACGACTGGAGTTCTTTGCGGTTGGTGGGGCAGGCCATTGAGGACTGCGTCAATTTTAGCAGGATCCATTTTTAAGCCCTCACGGTGATCCGCAAACCCAAATAGTCAATGGAGGTCTGATGAAAACAGCATTTGAGAGAGTTTGGCATAAAGAGAGTTAGTCAAGCAAGCGCTTCAATACCTCTCGACCAATATTTCATGCTCTTTCTATAGTTTGCAGTAAATTAAAACGCCATCTAAAATATACAAATCAACTCCCTTTGTACAGTAAATCATGGAGAATCCTTCTGTTGATAAGGGGCTTCATGAAAGCTCCGGGGCCCCACTTCTAACCCGAATGGCATTATTAAATATTCAAACTGTCCAAACTTTGTATTAAACGCGAGTCAGGTGTTCATATCCCTTCCAGCAATTCTGACTTCTTGTAGTAAGCTTCTCTCAAGTCTAATTTAGTAAAAAATGCGCCCTTTGCCGAAAGTGCATCTAAAAAAGCTGGGTCCTTTGGATCAAAGCCGCAAAGTTGATATTTATTGGACAGGGAGACCGCATTGAGACTCTCGATAATCTGTGCAAAGCCGTGAAGAAGACCCATCTTTCTTTTTGACAAAACAAAACGGGAGCAGCGTGCAGGTGTTTGGTATTCGCCCGCACATGAAACCGCGAGCAAGGTTCTTGTCTAAGAAAGCTACGGGTTCCTTTCCTCCTCATTGGGACTCATGCGGTAGATTCTACCCTTGGGTAGTTGCGCCCCTGGTTGTATGACAATTTTACAGTCAGTGTCTCTGTGGGGTGGCAATTGATCGTGACATTCCTGCTCCTGAAAAAAAACTCTGGCTAGATCCTTGATATGCAGGTGGGGATGTCAATAGAATCGAGTTAAATCACCGAGGAAGCCAGAGAGGGGAGTGTCAGGAGACGCTGGGTTTTCTTCCCAATTCATGTGTTCACCGCAGGGGAGTGGTCAGTGAATTCTAGGATCCTTTCTTTCCAAATGAATTTTGGTTCATGTAACAATAACCAAGCGCATGCCCAAAACTATGGAGGTTTAGCCACTGGCGGCCAAAATGAAACTAATTTCTTCCCCCCAATGGTCGGCGCGAACGGAGGAGAACCGGCTGTGTTTTGTATTGGGCCGGTCCTTCGTTTCCGAGGGGGCTGGCCGTCCATTTGGGTGAATGGTATGGGCTTAGCCAGATTCGGTCCAGACCTAGCGCCCTCTGCCACCTGGGGCCGCGATTAAAGCAGTGGGAGCAGCCGGAATCCACAAGGGCCGCAGGCTATAATGCGAGTGTGTTTAGCGGGGTTGGCCAGAAATGCTTGAACAGTAATGGGAGCGCCGCCTTCACTCACCGGGCCAGGGGAGTCGGGCCCATGTCCATGGGGGGGCTGAAGAAAGACAGACAGCTGCTTCCCCTTCCTCTGGGTCGCCTTCGGTCACCGCTTTAGATGAGCCAGTGGGAGGCGGCCCTGACTCTGGCGTGGGTGGTTTGGCATGGCACGGAGTATCTATGTGGAGCTGGAGCTGCTGGTTTTTGCTTCTGGGACAGCCATGGCGCTAGATGACCTGGCCCTCCGCAGAGTAAAGACACAACCTGCTAAGTCGGGCGACGGCTGCTCAGAGGGTGGTTTCGGCAGGAGCCGCTGGGCTTGACTTTGGTGGACACAGTAGTGGTTTTCGGCTGCGCATGGCCTCCCTTGACTTAGCCAGAGTTCCAAACGAAAGACGCCACTTGAGACCCCAACTGATCCAATCTGCAATCGGTACGCAGGAACCCTCGAATTAAAACACCGCTTTCATCGCAGCTTTGCTATCCACAGCATCCGAGAAGTATTCGCCGCGATTTCATGCGCTTCAGGCCTTACTCTATAGGAGGAAGCCCAGCAGCCGCCGCATCTTAAATTCACGGACAAATTCTGCAAACGGGCGGTTGCCTTGCTGGATGGTTTTGATGGTGCGGATAGCTTCAGTCTCGGCGCCTGGATCTTGAAAGCGCCGGGCCTCAAAGCTTGGAGGAATGCGGGCACTGTGCGAGAGTCCTCATCCTGCAAATCCAAAACAGTCACTTTAACCAGTCAATAGCTGCCGCCCCATCTAGGACTGAGCACGTATGTCCCGTATTTTTTCTAAAGTGTCTAGACCGGTATAGATCATCATAGTCTTCCAAGTGGGCATTGAGTTGCAGGATGAAGTAGGGAAGCTTTGGAAGCGGTCCCATCAAAACGGGCTGGTATCGGGGGCCGGAAGTAGCCCCGCTCGACGGCTCTTGGCGCTCGCTGGGAGGTGGTTCGGCGCCTGGCTGAGCAGGTTGGGCAGGCGGCTGTTGTGTACAGGGGGGGGTTGGAATCGGGGCGCTGGCGGTGCCCGGCTGGTGGCGTTTGGGTGGCAGGACCCAGGTACGTGGCCCCCCCTTGGCACCGGCATGATCAGTAACAGCATAGGTTCCAACTTTGCGGGCCTCCCCTGGTCTGCTGCCTCCTTAGTTCCCTCTCCAAAGCAGCAGCCAGCTCCCTCCTCTTTGCGAAGTCAATGCATCTTGGTGCGCATGCAAAAGCAGCTTTTTCTCGCCCCTAATTTAAAGCGTAGGTTCGGGTTCCGCCTTTAAGGCGTTTCCAGTGAGTTCACTTTGGCGTGCGCAGAGCCTGAACGCTCAGCTGAAGCCGCTTGTAAATCCAGTCTGACTGTTCCAGGACTTTATCATGGACTGGACAGATTCCTGGGCATATTGCCGCTGGAGCGCGTCTTCTGGCACGGTCCAACCTCGAAGCTGGAATTCCTTATGCGTTGCTGTTCCCGGTCCCTCCTCTGCAGGGTTTCCTGCGCTCTGCTGCAATTGTGCCTCGTTCCTCTCCCTCCCATATAGCTGGCGCTCTCACGGGTTCCATGCCGCTTACGGCGGCATCTCGGGTCGCCCTACTTCCTCATCCCAGTCTTCTCTCGATGGGAGGAGGAAACCGGTCCGGGCTGGGGAATGCAGGCTTTCTTCAGACTCTTCGTCCATCAGGAAGCTGAGCCCTCGGAGACACCGTGAGCCGCTGTAGCGCCACCAGGTGGCTCCTCGAGGCACCTTCAGGTGCGGGTCGCCGGACCGGGATGGGGTCCGATTGGGAAGCGGCACGGATACCCTCCCAATTCCAGGTTGAGTCCCGGTGTTCCTTTGGATTTCGGGCCCCAGTGCTGTGCTACACGGTAATTCTTGGGGAGCATCAACCAAAATACGAAGTCCAGGAATCGCTCAATGGATTCCTGCTGCCGCGATGAAAGGTGGTCAAGCCCGCCTCCTCCATGACAGGTAGGTTGCATCTGAGGTTTGTAATCCACACGGTGAACGGGTAGAAATCCGATCCACAGGCGCTCGATCCATAGACAGCTCCCCAAACGCATCTACCGGAAGTCCCCATGGTCGTCAGCCACGTCCCTCGCTCCAACGGAGTAAAGGAAGACTCAGGCTGTGGGACAACGGTGGGACGGGAAAGAGCCACCATGAAAGCCTGTTCTCCTGCTGGTTCCTCCAGATCCAGAAGGGAAAGGTCGGAGCCCTCCTTTGGGGCTACCGCATCTTCCGCGAGTAAAAATTCAACCTCTCCATCGCAAGACAAGAGGTCCACTGCACAGGAATATAGATGAATTAGGATTCCTGCCACAATGTAAGGAATTCCATAGACGCAGAAATAAAAGGCTTTGGTAGTAAAAGTCCATTTATTAAGACATCTTAGCAAGCTCAAGTACACGCCGTGGCCGGCCTGCCAATTCCAGCCAGAAGCACAGGTTATAATGCCATCCCCCCCATCCCCCCTTCCTGCTTCCCATGGGAACGGAGACTTCATCTCCCGCGCAAAGATAAAGTCTCCGCCGATGCATCTGGCCCATCGCCCGGGCTGTGGAATGCACTCAAGGTTACTTCACCATCAACACCATTGAATCCTTTACATGGGGGAAGGTAAGTTATTTTACCTTTTTCTTTAAACCATTTGCTCAATTTAATTGTCTTTCTCCACCCCCAGCTGCTTTTATCCATACTGGGGAAAACTTGCAGGTACATATAATTTATATTTTATATTTTTATATTTCAAACTTATAGGCCGCCTCTTCCCCAAGGGGCTCGAGGCGGCTTCCAACATGGCTGTTCTACGACAGCAACTCCAACAACATGAATCAACACATTTAAAATCCAGCAGCAATCATATACAATTTAAACAATAACAGTAAACCAATAAAACGGTAAAAACGGGCGCCCGATCCCAAGGCTAAAAGGGAGAAATAAGTAATAGAAAGAGGAAAGGGGGTAGAGCGGCAACGCAGGTGGAATCAACAACAGTGGGCCCGACCGAAATAACAAGGGATGTAGAATGGCAGCCTCAGCTCTTTAATTCCGCTTCGTTTCCAGTGGGGGGCAGTAAAACCGCGGCCAGCCTCTCCAAAGGCCCGGTGGAATAGCTCTGTTTTGCAGGCCCCGCGGAACTCACCAAGGTCCCGCAGGGCCCGAACTGATGGAGGTAGAGCATTCCACCAGGCAGGGGCCAGAGCCGCAAAGGCCCTGGCTCGCCGAGGGCTAGTCGCATCGTCGCGGGGCTGGGGGTCACCAGCAGTTCTGCCACCGCTGAACGTAGTGGCCTACGTGGGACATAAGAGGTGATGCGGTCCCGTAGGTATGAGGGCCCCATGCCAGTAAGGCCTTAAAGGTTATTACCAACACCTTTGAAGACTGATCCGGAACTCCACTGGGAGCCAGTGCAGACGGCATAGCACAGGGGTGATATGATCTAAATAATCACCACCTGCCAGAAGCCGTGCCGCTGCATTCTGGACCAGCTTCAGCTTCTGGATCAATCGCAAGGGAAGGCCCGCGTAAAGCGAATTACAGTAATCTAGCCTCGAGGTGACTGTCGCATGGATCACGGTGGCCAGGTCGGGCCGGGAGAGATAGGGGGCCAACCGCCGCGCCTGGCGGAGATGAAAAAACGCAACCTGGGTTACATGGGCCACCTGGCTCTCCATTGTCAAGGCAGAGTCCAGGCGGACCCCCAGGCTGCGAAGCCAGGACAGCTCTGGGCCAGAATGACCCCCCTTCTAGAATAGGCGGCTGGAAATCCCTCGGCCTCTCCCCCCGGCCTAGCCAGAGGACCTCAGCCTTTGTTGGGTTAAGTTTTAACCTACTCTGCCTCAACCAACCAGCCAATCGACTCCAAGCAATGCTGTAGAGCCACAAGAGGGCAGAGGCCGTCCCTCTCTCCATCAACAGAATGAGCTGGGTGTCATCCGCGATATTGGTGACAGATCAGCCCAAAGTTCCGCACCAGCTGAGAGCAAGGCTCTGATGTAGATATTAAATAAGAGCGGGGAAAGCAAGGCTCCCTGGGGAACCCTACAGCTAAGTGGGGAGCTCCCCTGGGAAGCCTCGCCCCCGCACCACACACCTGCTGACCCCGACCCTGGAGGAACGCAGGCAATCCATTGAGCGACAGTGCCCTCAAGCACTCCAGAGGCTGCCAGGCGGTGGATCGTGTTGTCATGGTCGACTCACATCAAACGCTGCTGTGAGGTCAAGTAACACAAGCAGCGCCGATCCGCCTTTGTCTAGCTGCATGCGGAGCATATCTCAGATGTATGAGGATCGTCTCCGCCCCATGCCCAGCACGGAAACCGGACTGGAAGCGACTCCAGCACCGATGCGCCCTCCAGGAAACTCCTGAAGCTGCTCTAACAACACTCTCACCATTACCTTCTGGTGAACGCATAAGTTCGAAACGGGACGGTAATTGGCCAGGTCGCCAGGATCTAAAGATTATCTTTTTAAGAGTGGGCGGACCACTGCCTCCTCCTCTTCCAACCCACCCGGAAACACTCCCTTGCTCAAGGGAGCAGATATTCAACAGGTAATACCGTAACTCCTCCCTCGCAAGCTTTTATCAGCCAGGAGGGGTACCGATCCAGAGGACACGTAGTAGGTCTAACAGCAGCTAGGGCCCTGTCAACATCGGACTCGCAGAGTAGGGAAAAACCGGGTCCAGGTTTGGACCCAAAGACGGCGAAGGAGCCTCGAATTCCTTTTTTTTACTGTATCACTAGTGGTCGGAAGGTCCCGGGCGGAGGGACGCCACTTTATTCCGCGTAAAAGCTCTGGAATGCCTCACAGCCAATAGCCAATTGAGAATTTGTAGACCCCTCCACCAAAGAGGTGAGGGATCGAACAATCCGGCCACCATTGTGCCGGGCGGGAGCTAGCAGATGCGGTGGGAGTGCATCGCAACAAGTATTCTTCGCCCTGCACGCCGCCAACTCATAGGCTTTCATAAATGTCCTATAAGTTGTTTGGCGCTTACTTCGCCGTGAGACTTCCTCCACACTCGCTCTAGCCGCCTGAGTTCCTCGCTTGCATTTGGCGCAGCTCCTCGGTATACCAAGGAGCTCGCTGCGTGAACGGGGGCGCAGAGGGCTTGGGAGCAATTTCCTCGATGGCGCCGGCAAGCCTGGAATTCCAGCCCGCCCGACACCTGCTCATCGAGGGTGCCAGGGAGGCTCAGGGTCCCGCAGAGCATCGGTGAACCTGTCCGGTTCCATAGAAAGTCTTCGCTGGGCAGACAGAAATAAGTCTGTCGCCTAGACAGGGTTGGGACGGGCGGTCCACCTCAACCTTTCAGGGCAAAAATGACGGACCATGGCACTCTGCTAACAGAGGATACGACCATATTCACTCCTGCCCCAAAGACCAGATCCAAAGTGTGACCAGCTTCGTGAGTGGCGTCGGTGTTTAGAAGGGAGAGTCCTAGCATCGCCATGGATGACACCAGGTCCACTGCCGCTGAACAAGAGGCGGCGTCCACATGGACATTGAAGTCCCCCAAAACAATAAGTCGAGGGAATCGCAACGCTTCACCTTCGGCCACCGCTTCCAGCAGCTGCGGCAGTCCGCCGCCTCTGCGCGCTTAGGCTTAATCGGGTACACTGGTGAGAACGGCCAACCTCTCCCCAGACAGCCACTCCAATCCGGCACACTCGAATCCGGGAATTTGAGGGGCAGGGACTGCCCTGAAGGCGATAGAATCTCGGATGAACATCGCCACCCCTCCCCCCCCCGGCCCTGTGTTCGAGGCTGGTGGACACAAGCGAAACCTGGGGGCGTGATCGCATTCTGCTTAATTGCCCTCGGGCCTTCTCGCACTCCAGGTCCTCGGTGATGCAGGCCAGGTCCATTAGCCGCGTACTCGAGAAAATTCCTCGAAGCCGCCGCAGTCTTATTATTAATGGACCTGGCATATATCAACACCAGGCCCGAAGCAGGGTTTACCTGAGTCTCTCTGCTCTCTATCTTCTTCTCGATAGGTCGGAGGCCAGAAAGGGGACGAGCATAAGTGTATCTCCTCCCCTTTCTCTCATATGGCCCCCTCCTACCCGCATATCTACCCCGTCCCCACACTACTGGGGATCTCCTCACCAAGCACTGCCTCCTCGCCGCTCTCTCCTCCCATAAAGCAGGCCTAGTAGACTAACAATTTCCTTATAGTAGAACCTACTCTAGCCTAACCTACACATATACAGATAAATAGATAATAAGTTATTTAATTATTTAACTATTGATTGATTGGCTGCCTAGGGTCATCCAGCACATATAAGGGCTAAAAGCAGCTTGGGAGTGGCAAGTTTAATCAGGAAAAAAGTTCAAGAGGGAAGGGTTGAACAGTCCCTCTCTCCTTGTGCAGTCTTGCCTTTCAACTGCAGCTGCACTTTATAAAACGTAAAAAGACAGTAAAACTGATTGTGGAACTATGCAAGAACATATTGTGAGTTTCCATCTTGATTGCTGTAAATGGGCAACAGATGAGTGATTGGAAATTTTAAACTAAAGGACTTTAATGTCTTATAATGACTTCGGAATGTTTTTCTAATGGTCAGAAATCACCATCCATCCCTCAGAAGGTGATACCTGCCAGCTGGAGAAAGGAGAAAAGAAACCATCTGAGGCCAGTTTGACAGTTTCAGTTTAGAGAGCAGCGGGCAGAGAGTGAACTTTTGATGTGGAATTAGATAGATGATTTGGCTTCAGGGGCAGGAACTGTAGTAACTCTCTCGGAATCTGATGCAGGACCAATTCTGCTGCTTGTTTGTAGGAGAGTCCTGGTTTCCAGTAATCTTTACTTTATTTGTAAATAGGATAGATACTAAAAAATACACCAAAGGAAACAAAACCACTGTCCTTTGACTTCTTGCCACTCAGGAAATGGGGGCTGTTCATAATAAAATACACAGGCAATTCACCTTGGGACACTGGAAACTGAGCCCTATAAGGAAAGGCTGAGAAACCTGGGAATATTTAGTCTGAAAAACAGGAGGTGTGTGTGGGGATGGGGATATGATGACTCTTTTTAAGTATTTGAAAGACTGTAACTTAAAGAAAGGCAGAGAGCTGTTCCCGTTGGCAACAGTGGATAGGACTTGCAATATTGGGTATAAATTATGAGTGAAAGGTACTGGCTGGATATTAGGATTTTTTTTTTCAGTAAGAGTACTTCAGCAGTGGAATTAGTTGCTTAGGGAGATGGTAATCTCCTCCTCACTGGTGGGCTTCAAACAATGGCTGGACAAACACTTGTCGGGGACACTCTACTTGGTAATCGGTTCCTAAATCAATATATTTCTTCTCCCACACATAACAAAAATATTAAGTGATCATCTCCTGATCATTATTTCTAATTGAAAAAATAGCTAAGCAACATTAGCATTCTTGTGTCAAAGGCACTGATTCCCACCAGATGTGTCATGTGATGGACTGCAGTAGAAATGTATATTTTTGTAAAGAGCAGTTCTGTTAAAGTTAAATATTGTTTACCTTCAGAGTGAGGCAGGAAAGGCCTAGGAACCTGGGAACCACCTGATTGGCTATGGCCTGCACTGATTGGGCAAGTAACTGCATGATGCAGAGAGAGGGAAGAGGTTAAACTCCTTGTTAAAACAAGCTGAAAGGCTTTTGGTCTGAATCCTTCATGCTGTTAAGAACTATCTGCCTTAACTGAGTGAAAACTAAACATCTCTGATAGTTCTGTCAAAGTGTATGACAGGAACTGTTGTTAACAGCCTGTGTGCTGAGTGGAAGAAATCAAATACGTAGACAAAGTGTACTGGTGGGAAGAGTTTAATAATAGGCTAGCTGAAGAGCCTTTATAAACTAGATTAGAAATGTCTTCTAGGACGAGATGTGTTCCAGTGTATCAGTGGGCCTGAAGTAAGATAATTTGCTTTGCTTTACTTTGTTTTATTTTTGAGGATTTTACTTAATTAGAAGGGCTGTGTGAATGTACCTAGCCTAGGTTAGGACCCTGTATGTGAATAGCTATATGCCAGAACATCTAAGCAAAGAAAATATACAAAATGTAAAACATCTTTGAAACATCTAAACTAAACTGAACTTAGTAACCTTAACTGCTGTGCTGAAAAAAAAAGTTATGTCTCTGTGCCGAACTCTCTTGTGAATAGTGTAAATATAATCCCCTTGCCTTATTTGACTCATCCAAATTCATCCCCAAGTTAACATTCCTAACCCTTCTTTTTCAGTTTCCATGATAAATTGGATGTTTGGGTGGATGCTGTTAAGGTGGTCCAGAAAATCCAGCAGTTCTTCCTCGCAATGGCTCCAGATTGTAAAAGTGTCAACCACAAATTGGAACCAACTTGTGGGTTTTCTGGGTGCAGTTTTTAGGGCTTGTTTCTCGAAAAGTTCCATGTAAAAATTGGCTATCATCGGGCTGAGGGGACTTCCCATGGCTACCGCATGATACTTCCAATGGGACAATGATTGCTATGAGCAGACAGATGGGGTAGCCATGGGAAGCCCCCTCAGCCTGGTGAAATAGGAAAACTGCCTTTTTTAGATGTCTTGGTCTTTCACAAACCCAACCATCAATTGGGCCACACAGTATACAGAAAACCTACACACACCAACTGGTATCTACATAAAAACTCCAACCACCACCCACAACAAAAAAGGGATATAATCAAAACGTTGACAGATTGCGCAAAATGACTTTGTGAACCTCACCTCCTCCCTGATGAAATCAATCATCTAGACTAGGCTCTGCAGGCTAATGGCTACTCCACAACAGAAATCAGAAGAGCTTTAAGACCAAGAGAAACCCAGAGGACTGAGGAGAAACAGCCCACCACAGGAAAAATATTTCTACCATACCTCAAGGGAATTACAGATCAAATAGGGAAACTGATGAAAAAACATAACCTACAAACAATCTTCAAACCTACCAGAAAAATACAGCTGATGCTACGCTCAGCAAAAGACAAGAGAGACCCCCCCACTTCTGCAGGAGTCTATCGCATACCCTGCAGCTGTGGAAAGGTCTACATTAGAACTACAAAACGCAGCATTCAGACTCGTATTAAGGAACACGAAGGACACTGTCGGCTTAACCATCCTGAAAAATCTGCAGTAGCAGAACATGCTCTAAACAAAACTGGACATAACATTCTATTTGAAAACACTGAAATTCTGGACAACTTGAAAAGTTACTATGTCAGACTACACAGGGAGACCATTGAAATCCATAAACACCACAAGAAGGAAGAGACTCTGAGAATTAACAAAACTTGGCTACCAGTAATTAAAAACACCAGAATCAAAGGCCAAGGGCATGCTAGGTTCATGGACAATGGACTCCACCCAGACACAGTGTTTGCATTCACTAAGACTGTTGCTGCTGCAGAGAATGCAAATGGGAATCACTCCCTCCACTGAAAACCCCCACCCACAAATACAATACTATCAACCACACCTTTGCATAGCAAGTTCCACCCAAACAATTACTGATTGGTTCCCCACCCTGGGACATGGACAATATATACCCCATTAAAAAACATTCCCTTCTCACTGGACACAGTGTGTAACAGACTTCCCTCTGTGATACACCTCTGAAGATGCCAGCCACAGATGCAGGTGAAACGTTAGAAACAAGATCTACCAGACCATGGCCACCCAGCACGAAAAACCCACAACAAGAAGGTAGTGTTTGTTTGAAAACACTTTCCCACAACAACCAGTTGAATCTGGCCATGAAAGCCTTTGACAATACATTAAACACTACCTTATTTCTGAAGCACCTCAGTTCCTGAAGAGAAAAGGTGAGAAAAACCTGAGTGAGTGGTTTCTCTGCCTTGGTGATATAGGAGGTAGAAGGGGGTATCTGTTGCATGTCAGTTAAGGCCAAGCCCCCATAGTAATAGACCCATCATAACAGTTCAATAAATGACTTTCAGTTTGATCAAAATCTGTGTCTTTTATCTGTCAGGAGTTTTTTTAACTTTCTCAACTTCCAAAAAAAGTGCAACATATATAGAATTTTAAGCAAAACTGTCTAAGATTCCTCTGCAAAAAATTATAAAAGCTGACAGTATTGGTGATGGTAGCTGAGGAATAAGAAATAGGGTTACCTCCAGACTGGGGCTGGAGTTCTCCCAAATTACAACTGATCTACAGAGAAATACTATGCTCTATGTCCTCACATATGCTCTATGTCCCACTGATCTCTGTCTCCTCCCTACATCCCCTTCCCTGGCCATTGTTCTGACAATTCCAGGCATTTCCTAAGCCAGAGACGGCAACACTAAGGAGAGGCCAGTAAGCTCCTCTGAAGTCATTTTCCCTTGTCAATAAGGGACCAAAAATGTAGGAAGGACCTTAAAACCTTCAATATGGACAGTGGAAAGTGGACCGTGGAAAGTGTTTGACTGACATGGAGCTCTTTGTACAAAGCCTTACTCAGCTTTGAATGGGGAGGTTCAGCTCTAAATCAGGTGTTTCTGGAAGCTGCTGTTTGGTCACAGTATAATTTGTTTATCCATATAATATTTTTCACAGGCAACAACAACTTCTTCAGGAGTTTGACCGTAGGAGCAATAGCTTCTTTACCAAGCAGCTGGACATGTACAAGAAAGCCTTTAGCAATGGAGCTGAACACCCAGACTCTTCCAGTACTCCCATGTTCTTTCTTCTCTACCTCCCCTTCTTTTCTCTTACTTTGTTTTGTCATACAGCAGCACTTAATGATGAAGAAAAGAATCTATTCTTCACATGCTATGGCTGGATGATGATATCTTCACCCAATTTCCAGCTTCACGGAGCAGAATGATTTCTATTTAGCTCAGTAAAGAGCATTGAAAACACTGCTCCCCAAAGGTTATGTTCAGATTGTGCAGTCAATTGCAAGCATTCAGCTTCTCCTGTTTTGAGAACCACTGGCTTAATAAGTCTGAATAGGGCAGGGTACATCCTTGCCCAATGCTGCCATCATCCCAGAAACACTATCTAGCCTCACTTTCATCCCTCATCTTTCTCACAAATCCATCCTGAAGAAGTGAAATGCTGTTTGTGGATATGAAAGACCAATGACTACATTTAAATGCCAGGAAAGAGAGCACTGTTGCAAAAATGCAGCCAAGTCAGATCCTCTCTTCTTTCGTTCACACAGTGAATTCTAGTGGTAAAAGCCAGCATGGTGTAGTGGTTAATAGTGGTAGTGAACACTAATCTGGAGAACCAGGTTTGATTCCCCATTCC
Organism: Sphaerodactylus townsendi; assembly: GCF_021028975.2. NCBI lineage: Eukaryota > Metazoa > Chordata > Lepidosauria > Squamata > Sphaerodactylidae > Sphaerodactylus > Sphaerodactylus townsendi. The sequence goes on from NC_059429.1 coordinate 84,938,525, forward strand.
ACCACCTGAGCAAAGGACTCTAATCTGGTGAACCAGATTTGTTTCTCCACTCCTACATATGAAGCCTGCTGGGTGACCTTGAGCTTGTCATAGTTTTCTCTGAACCTTTTGAGGTGTCTGTTTTGGGGAGGGGAAGGGAAGGTGACCGTAAGCTGCTTAGAGGCTCCTTAAGGGTTGAGAAAAGTGGGATATAAAAATCAGCCTTCTAAAATGGGATGCTCTGGAAATTCTGTGTCACTAAATCTGATCTGTCCACTCACTGGAACTGGACTTCACAATGGTCAGGTGGAGCTTTTCTTCTTCTTTTCATTTACATAATTTCACTGTCTATGGAATTATGAAATATACACATCATGCTGAAATGAATATTTTCAGCAACAACATATAAAAGCTACATTCACTCAGCCAAGCGCAAATGAAATATTGAAAGCAAAGTAAAATATACATCCAAATACTATTTGGAGGGGTGAAATGTTTTTTTCCCCCTCTGGAGAGGAGTAGTAGGCCAGAGGAACTGAAACTTAAGCCCAGACAGTCAAAGATAAGGTAACAGGATGAAGTCCAGGGAATTTGCTGGTTCCTTGTGGCAAACACTGGGCAATTTAAATATTTCATTAAATTAGTTTGCCTACTTTAACAGAATCTGGGCTCATATGAAAACAGATCTGCATGCCTGTTTGCTGCTTCATACATCTGAGTGACAATGAAACAACTGCATTTATAAACATGGCTGTATGATTGGGTTCAAAACATATTTGCACCCCTGGAAAGAATAATTTCATTCCTCACCTAGAAAACATCTATTACTGCTGCACGCATACACACACATGCCCAATTATATTATATATGAAAAAAATTTCTGACTGTATGTGCCACCTCCGTAAATGATTTATTTAATTTATTTATTTTATTGAATTTCTATTCCGTCCTTTCCTGAAGGGCTCAGGGTGGTGTCCATCAAGTATATAAAACAGTTAAAATCCATTCCGCATTCATCCCAGTTAAAACCATATATAAATTATAAAAATTCAAATGGCGATTAAAATTGTTTCCCCTTCCCCATTCTTGTACCCACGAAGGCCAGATATTTGTCACAGAAATGTGGTGTTATCCCGGCTGGCCAAATGCCTGGTGGAACAGGTCTGTTTTACAGGCCCTGAGGAAACTCTGTATGTCCCGCAGGGCCCTGATCTCACCTGGGAGCTTGTTCCACCAGGTAGGGGCCAGGGCCGTAAAAGCCCTGGCCCTTGTGGAGGCCAGCCGGACCACTTTGGGGCCAGGGATCACCAGAAGGTCTGCCTCCGAGGAGCGTCCGCCTCCGAGGAGCGGAGGGGCCTAGTCCTTCAAACTAACATTCCTTTTCCTCCCGGTCACTTTCCTTATCCCTATCACCATCCTACAAAGCTGCTACGGTGCAGCTTGCTAAAACTGGCAGGGAAGGAGAAAAAGGCAAACAAATGGTCAGTGGACTGGGGCAGGAGAAGTTATTTCTGAATCATCTCCTACTTCTTCAGAATTTTCAAATCGTTATGCAGTATCTTTGGGTTGCAGTCTGGCAATCATCCATACCACACCTCTGTGTACATTACACCAAGCTAAATTTCCAGTAACGGTAGTTTTCAGAATTCAGTTCTATAGCCGCAAAAACACTCATATATTAAAAAAAAATTGTTCTGTAAACTTTATTGGAACATCTGGACAATCATGTTATTTATGCATTTGGCACCCAGTAGTAATTTGTACTCTGTGAGAAGATAGGTTGTATATGTTACTAGGCTCACTTGGAAAGTTTGCTCAGAAAGATAATCTTACCAGAGTCATGTGAATATCAATTATATAATGCATAATCTTCTCACCCACCTACTCATGCTTATACTTCGTTAGGCAGATGAAGAAACCAACTACATATAATCCAGTTCTTTGCCACATAATCATCTCTGATATCTCCACATGTTACTCTGTCATCTGCTAACACTCATATGTTTTCAGTATGCCAATTTGGCCTCACATCCATGCCATCATACAACCTATACAGAAGAAGAAGAAGAAGAAGAAGAAGAAGAAGAAGAAGAAGAAGAAGAAGAAGAAGAAGAAGAAGAAGAAGAAGAAGAAGAAGAAGAAGAAGAAGAAGAAGAAGAAGAAGAAGAAGAGTTTGGATTTATATCCCCCCTTTCTCTCCTGCAGGAGACTCAAAGGGGCTTACAATCTCCTTGCCCTTCCCCCCCCTCACAACAAACACCCTGTGAGGTAGGTAGGGCTGAGAGAGCTCCGAGAAGCTGTGACTAGCCCAAGGTCACCCAGCTGGCGTGTGTGGGAGTTTACAGGCTAATCCGAATTCCCCAGATAAGCCTTCACAGCTCAGGCAGCAGAGCTGGGAATCAAACCCAGTTCCTCCAGATTAGATACACAAGCTCTTAACCTCCTACACCACTGCTGCTCCTATATACACACATATATACACACCTATATACACACACACATATAAAGGTCTCCACTAATTCTCTGTCTCATAATATATTCACACAGTCAGACAAAGATATGTTTAGTAACAGGATGAACCACAAACATACCAATGCAGAGTAAACAGGGGCATAATGCCCATTGGGCAAGGTGGGCAGCTGCCCAGGGCATCACCTTGTGGGGGGCATAAAAATGCTGGGTTCGTTTTTGGGTATTTTTAGTGGTTTTCCATTTTTGGCCTGCAGGGGGCGCAGTTTTTAGGTTAGTGGCACCAAATTTTCAGTGTATCATTAGGAGACAGTCCTTATGCTACCCCCCAGGTTTGGTGAGGTTTGGTTCAAGGAGTCCAAAGTTATGGACTCCCAAAGGGGGTGCCCCATCCCCCATTGTTTCCAATGAGAGCTAATAGGAGATGGGGGCTACAGTTTTGAGGGTCCATAACTTTGGCCCCCCTGAACCAAACCTCACCAAACCTGGGGGGTATCATTAGGGAAGTCTCCTGATGAGACCCTGAAAGTTTTGAGACTGTGCCTTCAGAAATGTGCACCCCCCCAGCCTGCAACCCCCATGGACAGCAATGCAGAAAACTCAATGCAGAACAAAGATTCTTGGGCAAATTTCTAGGATGTTCCTGCAGGGGGTGCATTTTTTGATGTATCGGCACCAAAATTTCAGGGTATCATCTGGAGATGATGGCACCCCCAAGTTTGTTGCAGTTTGGTTCAGGGGGTCCAAAGTTATGGACCCTCAAAGGGTAGCCCCCATCTCCTTAGCAAAGAATGGGGGATGGGGCACCCCCTTTGAGCATCCATAACTTTGGACCCCCTGAACCAAACTGCACCAAACTTGGGGGGTACCATAAGGACAGTTTCAAGATGATACCCTGAAATTTTGGTGCCTATACATCCAAAAATACGCCCCCTGCAGGAACATCCCAGAAATTTGCCCAAGAATCTTTGTTCTGCATTGAGTTTTCTGTAATGCTGTCAATGGGGGTTGCAGGCTGGGGGGGGGGGGTGCACATTTCTGAAGGCACAGTCTCAAAACTTTCAGGGTCTCATCAGGAGACTGCCCTGATGATACCCCCCAGGTTTGGTGCAGTTTGGTTCAGGGGGGCCAAAGTTATGGACCGTCAAAACTGTAGCCCCCATCTCCTATTAGCTCCCATTGGAAACAATGGGGGATGGGGCACCCCTTTTGGGAGTCCATAACTTTGGACTCCTTGAACCAAACCTCACCAAACTTGGGGAGTAGCATAAGGACAATCTCCTGATGATATGCTGAAATTTGGTGCTGATATGTCTAAAAATGCACCCCCTGCAGCCACCAATGTCCTGGTGCAAAAAAAAAATTTGGTCGTGGTGGAGTGGCTGCCCATGGGTGGGGGGGGGGGATCCAACTCAGGTTTTGCCCAGGGCTACAGTTTGCCCAGGTCTGCCTCGTTACGCCCCTGAGAGTAAAATGAGCACGTGACTTACTTTTTTCTAGATTCTATGCTCTAATTGTATATTGTACAAGAATGGGCAAACTGGATTTTAAGACAGTTTTGTCTCCCAGAGTCCAAGTATGTGCAGATGGAAAAAGGGACAAATCATCCTCACATGTGAGGGACAGGCAGGGAGGTAGCAAGTGGCACTGACAGCATTTTGGTCTTGTGATGCTTGACTTGCAGGCAAGTCCGGGTGCAAAGTGGTTAAGAGAGGAGCAATTGTCTTTTTCTTAGGGCAAGGCTTCATTTCCATATTCCTCAATGTCAGCCCTGTCATCAGCAGCTGCACAACTAATCAAATGTAAGGTGGCTGCAGCTGCCTGTGGCTTGTCATTTCCAGCTGTGTAGTTGCAGCAACCCATTAACTAAAAAGGGTGGCTTTTTCAAGAGGACAACCAACAAAGGAAACATTACCAGACTGGAGCAGTGCAGGGACAAGAGTGAGGGGAAATGCTTGATTTGGAGTTTCAGTTGTGTTTACTTTTCCTTTCATAGTGGGTGCTCTGTGTTTACACTGCAATGGGGGGGAGCAGTGTAGCAGCTGCTGTTTGCCCTCTGTATTGGCTTTAAAGCATAGTGTGGCACTGTATAAACAGTTGTGTTGTTATTCTCCTGGAGTGTGATATAATAAACACTTTCACTTATACCAATATGGAAATGCTCTCTTATCCAAATACAGTCTGGTCTTTCCTCTCAGTTGTTAATGGACTGGATGATTTGCCACTCTCCACTTTAGAAGAAGAGTTAGCTGTGTCAGGAGGATGAGTTTTTAATAACCCAGCGTGGCATTTAGTAGCATATTAGAAGAAGAATACTTAGTTCTTTCTGTGTTCCAAATGTGTATGTATCTCATAAAACCTCTCCATAGTCCCTTCTCTCCTACCTAGCAGGTGGGTAGTAACAGCAGCACAACTGGTCTTGCCTAGGGGATCTAATAAGTAGCTTCTAGGCATAGGTAGCATAGGTAACAGAGTGTGTCACTCCAAATACCTTGTTTCTCTGAAAATAAGACATCCCCTGAGAATAAGACGTAGTAGATTTTGCTGAAGTGCTAAATATAAAACATCCCCTGAAAGTAAGACATAGCAAAGTTTTTGTTTGGAAGCATGCCCCTCGAATAGAACACCAGAGCATGCAGCTGTGGAGCGGAAAAATAAGACATCCCCTGAAAATAAGACATTGCGCATCTTTGGGAGCAAAAATTAATATAAGACACTGTCTTATTTTCGGAGAAACACGGTATTTTATACAAAAAGGTAGATTGGATCGATATTTCTATTCCAGGATTGGATCCATAGCAAAACACCATATAAAAGTTGCGGGCAAACTTTTGCATTAAATGCTTTAAGGCTGCAGGAAGAAGTTGGTGACCCTTTCTGTAAAAGAATCACAAGATAGCGCTGGTTGTATTTTTACTGGTGGCAACTATTCTGTTCCTGTGTGAGGACCATCCTGCTCTATAATGGAAATTTAAGCCCAGGTATTTAAAGATCTTAACCTGCTCAAGTGCTTCCCCATTCAGCATCCAGTTAGAAGAGCACAACGAGCTTGTAAAAACCATGATTTTTGATTTGGAATAATTAATTTCAAGGTTGTTGTCATTAAAGTATTCAGCACACCTGACTAATAGTCTCTTTTACCCCACTTTGGTCCATGATAACACAATGGCATCATCTGCATAAAGCAGCAGAGATATCCACAAGGTAATAAACAAAAGAAATTATTCAGCAGATGTGCACATAGGTACACACCAGGAGTGGCAGTACCTCAGATATGTAGACCCCAGGTCAAACATGCTTCAAAGATAACAACTAGCAATTTTAAGGGCAGAAATATCATTTAAGTGTCCTGAAATTTTTCAAGCAACATGCCTAGGAATGGCAGGCCTTTAATGTCCAGCGCACCCTTTATCAAATAAGTTTTTAGCACTTTAATTATAGTTACTTTAGGGGAACACTATTCACTAAAAATGTAATGATTCTCATTGAGTTGATCCTGATGTTAAGCACCCAGGAAGGATGAGGGTCCATCTCGCACATGGTGGCCTTCATAATCTTCTGAAGATCCTCTCTACTTCAGTCAGGAAGATTAAAAATTCAAGCAAAACTGAATGCCCCTTAAATCTGGCAAGAGATTTTTGGCAAACAGCCAACAGCTAAATCATTGCCATGATCAACTAGATTATCTTCCTTATCTAATGATTTAGTCGTTGGTGATTACAAATTACAAATAACCCTAAATAATTTCACTGGATGAGAATGAGTCTATGGAATGGAGGGAAAGAAGAAAGTTTTCTTCACCACAGTCATGACCTGCAAATAGCTTTTACAGCATCTGATTTGGTATAAGCCTTGTGCCATCAGTGCTCTTTTTGTTTTAGACCTCTGAGTACAATCATGAAACAGAATCAGAAGGCAGGAAACAATTTTATCTTGAGCATCTATCATACCTTCACCAAGGCTTCTGTACAGTCACCACTGTTTCTTCTTCTGTGTTTGGACCAATAAAAACCAGGACATCTTCTCAACCCTGAGATGCCACAATTTTTGAAATTTTAAACTGAAACGTTCTGTTAACAATAGGCATGAATGAAGAGTCAGATATTTGGACCATTTCTGTGCTCTGCCTTAGATTGGCTAACCAGTTAATCTAATATCTACCCTCGATCCAATGGTTAGGCTATATATAGAACACCTGGGACCATACAGACAAACTCTTGTCCAGGGCCATCCTAAGCAGTGGCCTCAGAAAGGTGTAACTCTGCTCAGGACAACATTTTAAAGTGGGAGAAATCCTCCTTCATTCCCTTCACACCATCAAGCACAATTTAAAAAGCAAAAGGAGGCGTTAGGATGCATTTGCCCTTATATCAATCAGCATGGTGACTAATGAAGAATTTTAATTAATTAATACAGAATTAAATATAAAACATAGAGTAATTTAGGTTCATGGTAAGTATACAGTTAGCTTTAGTCAGGAAGATTAAAGAAAACCACCCCTTTCACATCTTGTAAGCACCCTGACTGTGGACAGTCTGTAATGAGACAATGTTAAGGGTTAACAAAGCTAAGTGATTCTGTGAATGTGCACTGGGTCAGATCAAGACTCAATTGGCAACTTCCACCGACTCCTCCTTCCTGCAGCTAACACCCTTCATATTTTCCTGGAGAAGCATTTTATGGAGATCACTGAGCTGCTATGCAAGGGAGATAGGGTATATGGAAAATGTTGTCTGGATCCTTCCCAATGTATTGGAATAGTAACTGTAATTTGTAATGGCAGAAATTATGGGAGGCACATATATGGAGTTAATGAATCTGGAGTACAAGAGACAGATTTTGTGAATGCTTCTGTTATCCCACCACCTGACTATTTAGCTCTTATGCCATTTACCTGCTGGGTAATATTAGGATGCTATTTCCTCTTTTCCCTAATTCAGTTTCTGCAACTACAAAGAGACAAAATGCTAAATGTGACTGAAATTAAGACACCCACCCACCTCCAATTGCATATTCTGTACAACCTGAACCTGTTGATATAGCAATGTGGCAAACCCCCTGCCATTTTCTAAAGAGTCTGGAGGCTTTAAAGCCCTCTCATAAATCACCTATAGCTAATAACAAAGCAGTAATTTCTGAAAAATGAGTCTGCTCTGCCTATTGCAGATCTAGCCGGAAGCAATCTCCTTGTTTTCAGTGTGGGTGTTCCTCTTGGCAGATTCCTGTTGCGGAGAACTGCAGAGGAAATTAATAATTAATAAATCTCACTTGTGGAAGAGATTTTGAAGAGCAATAAACAAGCACATCTTAAGCATTTCACAGTCCTTGCCTATATACTCACATATAGAATTAATTTAAACACTTTAAGGGAGTGTTCTGTGATATCTGTGGTATACCTCAGAAAATGTCAGAAAAAAAATATTACCATGCCTTTAACTTAATGATTTGGTGTACATAGGAGGTCTAGGAATCAAGCACAGAAATCAGATTCCCAGCTCTCTGAGGACTGTATGTTCAAGAAAAAAATGGTTCTTCAAAATTTTCAAGCTCACAGGGTTCTAACAAAAAGATTTAAACCATATGGTAAATGTCCCCAACTCAAGAGGGGTTCTAGAAGGGTTTCTAATGGTCAGACATTAGCAGTCCATGCAAATCATAGCATACCATTTTTTCCTTTTCCCTAACACACACACACACACACACACACACACACACACACACACACACACACACACACACACACACACACACACACACACACACACACACACACACACTCCATGCCCTTTCCCTATTTAATGCTTTCAATTATCCTTAGATCTCTACAATCCTGTTTAATAATGAGCTCTATTGAAGGTGATGCTGTTTGTGGGGTGGGTGGGGAATCTATCTTGAGAGCCCAGATTCTCCCTTTAAGGTGGATTTAAAAGGAGAATCTGGGTTCTCTAGTCTAAACAACATTAAAAGTGATGCTGTTTCAGGGTGGATCCGCCCCCCCCAAAAACCCCAGCATCACTTTCAATGTTGTTTAAACTAGGGAGCCCAGGGTGTGTTCAGATTTTTGAGTTGGTACATGTTCTATAATGTGATGGTGACTTTGAGATGACCTGGTGCAAAAAATTGTTCTTTCGTCGTAGTGGGTGAGGGCGGCATTTGGTCATGTGGGTAGGCTGCCCATACTGGGGGAGCCCCCGCAAAACTTAGATTTTGCACCAGGCTCCATTTTTCCTAGCTATGCCTCTGCATCTAGGACAGGCGGCCTGCCTGTGTGCTAGGAAACCAGTACACCAGGACAGCTAGCCTCTCCAAGGCCCTCCACATCAGACCAACACACACTATCCCAGAGATTGATGGTGTAGAAATTGCCCGAAAGAGAATAGAATCATGGATGAAGACTGCTACCCCCCCCCCGACCCTGTATTCAGCATTTCTGAAGGCATGCAAGACCTGGGGGGGGGGGGCAAGCATGCTTAGAGCAACTGTCTTGCCCTCCTTAACCCAAGTTTTTGTGTTGCACGCCAGGTCCATCTGCTGGTCCTCAAGATAATCCCTGAGGATACTGATCTTATTGTTGATGGACCTGGCACCAGAGGTGGGATCCAGCAGGTTCTCACAGGTTCCCGAGAGTAGGTTACTAATTATTTGTGTGTGCCGAGAGGGGGTTATTAATTGGTGATTTTGCCACATGGTTTTTGCCTTAGTTATGTCCCTCCTCTCAGCAGTAGCGTGCAGAACTTGAAGCAGTCTAGCAGGAGGGTGCACTGGCGTGCGTGGCAGCCTGCGCCTGTGTGTATTCGTTTCCAGCCCAAGAACCGGCACAGTGGCTGCGTCCTTGCCACAGCCCCGCCCAGCAATGCCCCGTCCCCAGAATGCCTGGCCACCCCCCCCGTCATGCCCCGCCCAGTCCCATTGGCGCTACACCACAGTTTGAATCACACCACCATGGGAACCTATTACTAAAATTTTTGGATCCCACCACTGCCTGTCACTCATTAGCACCAATGATGAAGCAGGGAAACCCCTTGCCTACAACTCTCAGATCTGGGGATAGAAATGCAGTCAGAATGGGGACTACTCATATATTGTCTCAACCCCCTTCTCTCATTCGGACTCATCCTATCAGCATACTTTCCCCACCCCATAAGAACTGGGATCTCCAGCCCTTATCAGCCCCCATAGTAGCTAGTCTCTCCCCAGGAAACAGGTTCAGGTTGCACTGTTTAAAGCGGGCATCTTAGCCCTGCTCCATTGCTACTGTCATATTAATCCCCCAATGAGACCCCAAATGGCCCCGTTTGACCACTGCCACAGGCTGGCTGCCTTGGGCTGCTGCTGCAGTGTCTTATATAGCTGCCAGGCCCCACCCTCCACAGGTGTTCCAAATGGGGTGGGTGGGGAAGGACAGTTCCTCTCCACAACAAATTTCCCCCACTTCTTCAACCTAAAGTTAAGGGGACCCAATATCTACATTCAGAATTGCCGATAAGATACATTGGGATGCTTGCTTAAATGGGATATTTAACTAGGATTGTTAAGAACTCAGTTTTGTGAAAAACCTACTAATACAAGTGCCAATGTATACTTTTATCATAGGAAAAGTGTGGGAAGGATTTGTTTCAGAGAGAGTTGGGGCTCCAGGATGGGTATGCATCACTTAATGGATTGGCCCCAATACTTCATCACCAGCCTTTAGATGCACAAATCATGACAAGCCAGAATGGCTTGTCACTTCGGATCTAGCTTCTTAAGCGAGATATAACTGATTATAATTTTAAAGTTGAAGGCAATTGGAAACAGGGAGCAATGTCTTTAGTGAATGCAATAATCTTACTTATGCCTCTGAGAAAGAGGTTTTGAAGGTTTTTGTATTGTTTTAAAAACCTATAAATAGAGGAAACAGTGGGAAACAGAAATGTGTGCATTGCTATTGGAAACTGTTTCTATTCATTTAGGGATGCCAGCAACCTGCCTGTTTTCCCACTCACAGCATCCTTCAGATTTGCCTCATGTGTCGCTAGGAGGATATGGAGAAGGGCAAATGGAGTGTGTGTTCCAGAGGTGCTTTGGAACACTGATGTCACTTCTGGTAAAAATAGAGGTGATGTCATAAACATTATGTAAAATAGAGAGTTTTTGTAAATTCTAGAGCACTAAATGACATTACTTCCAGTTTGATATTAGCATGCTAGCATTACCACTGGCTTGCACTCCATTTCCACCATGGCTGATATCTCCTGGGAGCTGTCTGTATCCAGTCTTGTTGAGAAGAGTAGGGGATGTGCATTCAGATATACTTGAACAGAAATTACATCTGAAATTACCTTTCACTTTTTAAAAAGTAAATCTCTAGCTTTTTCCATTACAGAGATATACCTTTCCTTTATATCTCTGCAATGGAAGCTGATAGAGACTTACTAAAAAAAAAAGGGGGAATTCAGCAAACCTTTTTTCAAAAAAATATTTTATTGTAATACCAACAAAAAGCATATAGAAAAAAGTTAGAAGGCATAACAAACAGAGCATATAACTAAAAATAAGTATAATAAAGACTTTTAACCCCATCTAAAAGGGGGGGGGGAATCCGCCTGTGGAAGCAGCGCATGGCCGTGCCAGCAGATTTGCCATCCACAGAGCAATTGCCCCGATGGAAGGGCAAAACAGCCATCACATGGTTGCCGTGGCCCTCCTCAGCTAACATCAGGTGCCAGCATCTCTGCATCCCCACCACCTCTGGTGCAGCAGAGGCTGTCCGGGGTACGGTTGGAGGAAAAGCCACCTTTAGCCAACTTTACTTGGCTCCCTCCCAGCAGTTTGCCCCATGTTGTCAGCAGACGGAATGGCTGACTTACATCACCAAAAAACAGCATGTCTGTTCTGCCCAGTAGGGGCTTCCTGGTGGCAGGGAGGTTTTTTTGGCTTTTTAAGCCTTTTCACACCACCAGGAAGCCTCTATGGGAATGGCAGGGCAGTGCCACATTGGCACTGAAGCCCGCCGCGCCTGAGTTTGAAACAGAGGAAGGTTCTAAAGGACTAGCTTAGGACGGAGCCGGTGGAGAACATGCATTACTTACCTGGGAGGAGCACAGCACAAAGGCGAAGGGCATACCAGTATGAAGGTGTCGATCTAGTTAATAGCCAGGCCACAGCAAAATGAGTTAGGAAGTGGTTTCCTCTCCTCTTATAATGTTTCTTTAACTGAAATACAAAGAGCTACCATCCCCTTTTCACTCACGGTAGGCAACTCCATTTAAGAAAGTAGTCTGATTCTGAGGTAACATGACCTCAGTTCTTTAACTGGGTGATGGGTATTAAAAGCTGGTGAAAATAAGGGCTTGAACTATCTTCTTTATTACAAAAAAAATGAAGTGCCTACAAATAAGCAGTGTAATGAATTTTCTGGCTCACCAGATGTAGTTGTGAGTAGTTCAGATCTTCTGTGTTTTGGTCCCTGACTGATATTTTCTCAGCCAGTGGAAGGGATGGAAAATATGCTTAAATGAATATTCTCTAGGGCTTTCCACTCTCCATACATGATGAGGCAAAAGAGGCAGAACTCAGAGGGATGTATTAGAAAGCCTTTGGGAGAGCAAGCCAGGGAACAGGTTGGGGAAATTAGCTATAAATTGGTGTAGGCTACAGAACTGTGAAAGGAAAAAAATCTTAATAAGGGCTTTATTGGCGTGCTTTCTGTTGCATTGCTGAGCTTTAGCTTTTTATTCAGTTTTGCACTCAATCGTAATATCCTGTGCTGAAGGTCAGACCAGTTCTAGGCATGCCAGCTTCTGGGGGGACCTGGGGATCCCCTGGAATTACAGTTTATTTCAAGCCTACAAAGATTAGTTCCCTTTTTGTATATCTCGGGTGGAAGAGCATCAGGGCCAGGGGCCTTTCTTGATTTAAGCTGTTCAATTAGAGTTGTGCGGCGGCTTCTAGATCAAGAGTTCCAAGTTCTACAGGACAAAGCTCGAAGCAACTGTTCCCCCCTCTATTGTAACATCAAATTTTAAATTAACCAGATGACAGATTACTTGACCCAACTCTTAGAGCCCAACCAAAGGTGAGCATTTACTAGGGCACGCTGCAACTCCTTCCCCTCCACTATATTACAAGCGAGCCTCACTAAGATCGCCCCACAAGTTCGAAAATGCCCTCACTGCATTTCCGAGACTCAATCTATGGAACATATATTGCTCTACTGCTCTAAACATGAGGGAGAAGGCTCTTTGCTTTGTTCCTTGCAAAGTTTAAGGAATATACAGCAGTTGGGAAGGTCATATTTTTATTAAACAACTCTTCTCCTTTGATTGTAACCTCTGCAGCCATGTTTCTATCAGATATTTTAGAATAATTTATTCTGTACTGGTTCTCCATGCATGGAATAATCTGACCTGCCAGTGCTTGTTTTCTTGTTTTCTTCTTTTAATGCCTAATAAAGGAGGAGGTGGTGGTGGTGGTGGTGGTGGTGGTGGCGGCGGTGGCGGTTATTATTATAGATTAGTTCCCATTGGAACAAATAGATGCTTTAAAAAGTAGACTTTATAGCATTTTACCCTACAGATGTCCCTGTCCTCCCCAGGCTCTATCCCAAATCTCCAGGAGCTTCTCTCCTGGATCTGACAACTGCCCCTTCCATCTCCCACCAGTGGACAAAGGAACTGGCAACCTAGCCCATACCTTTGCTTTCAAGACTAGTGCCTTCCCAAATTCCATTTTTAATTTCAGGCCTTTTGAAAGAATAACCTGCAAAGTATGTTTCTATCTTCTTATTATTTGCCTCCATGCCACAAAAAGCTTCAATTGCCTATTTCATATATTAAACATCTATTAAAGGGGCACAGCCTTTTTCTCCAGACCTGGTGACCTCTGGGGATAACCAGATGTTCTTGAAACTAACAAAACTGCAGATACTCTATTATGTGTTGATCCGCTCTTTTGTCCCCACAGCTTTGGGTATGGCCTGAAACCTTTTACCAACCAACACAGTCTAACCTAACTAAGTCTGTATCCTACCTCCTGGGTTCATTTGAAGACATATTCTGCACACCAAGCAACAGTTTTTCTTTTCTTCACTCTTTTTGAGAAGACCCATCTTGAAGAAGAATTCAAGTGAATGAGAAAGCAAGCTCATTACTTTGTGATGCTGGTTCTAAGAAAGGCATTGGACTGGATCCAACCTGCTCAAAAAAAAAGGATAAGGAGACTACACACAAAAGTACTTCTGGGCATCAAGGGACCTACGTGAGCATTAAAAAATTTGGCTGCCTTGCGTTGCCTTACAGGACAGAAAGGTAGGGTATAAATCCATACTCCTACTCCTTTTCCTTTGCCTCTTCTTCTTCTAAGTCATCTGATATCCATGGTAGGCTGGCCCTTAATATACCTCACTCCTATATAGCTTTTTAATGTACAGGTTACATATCAGCACAAAGGCGGTCAGTCCCATTCAATCCCCTTACTGCTAGAAAGCTGAATGACTAACTGAAGGTGTCTTACAAAGTCAGAAAGAGGATGAAAACTGGCCCTGGCTTTGTGCTGTAGCTCAAGCTCTGTGAAAGTGCTATGCTATGTTTGGGATGGGGTAGACTGGCTTATGAAGAGCCACCATGGCCTCGTCTGCTGTTTCTAATCTCTAACTGAGTTTGCTGCATTTTCTGTATTTGCATAATTATGTTGCTAGCCTCCCTGCACAGCCCATCCATGTGCGCAAGTCCCCCCATCTGACATCAAACATTTATGATTCCCTACATTAAGACTGTTTCTCTAGCTGGCTCCCAGGGCTCAGCTGATATGCGACACACTCTTCAGGCGACACACTCTTCTAATAGGACACAGTGTGCAGCAAGACTGTGAGGAATAATTTAGATTTGGCTGGGGGAGCATAATGCTTTTTTAATTGCCATCAAGCGCCATGTCATAGGCATGTATTATTGATAGTGATTATCCTAGTAAAGCACTTTCTTGTGGATGTGGTGCTGGCATTTGATTTCTCGCTGTCCTTTAGTTCCTTCTTCTCAGCTTTATATAGTGGTGGGGGTCCCAATTCTTTTTTATTCTTACATCCCCCACTCTCTTTAGTCACATCATTTAACATAGCTTGTTTTATCTCTTCATTCTCTCCCTAGAACTTGTTCTTTCCTTTCTACCTTGTACCTGTAAATCTAATTTCTCCAGAATACTCTCATTTTACTTCTTCATATTTCAAACCTTCTTTCCCCACCACAGGCCATGTTTACAGGGAGGGACCAGGGTTGCCAACAAGCCCAGAGAAAACTGTCCTGTCCTTTTAACAGAGGCTTCATGGAATGTTATTTACCTGCATTCCATTAAAAGCTTCTGCTGCTTATTTCTACACATTAAGCCTCTATTTTAAGGTACAGGAGGGTGTTTTTCTGCAGTCCTGCTGGCAACCCTAAACTTCTGGATTATTGTGTACCATAAATTAATTGAAGCCAGGGGATAAATTTGGGAAACTGGACAGAATAGGCATCAAGCTTCTACTGTACCATGGGTGCTGCTATAAAGAAAGACAGGTTCAAAATTGAATAAATAGAAAATACTTGTGTAGAAGGAGGTATTTTTGCAAGTCCACTTTATAAGATCACACTGTTTCTAGAATGAATAAAACTTTATTTTATTTGCAAGGGACTTGCAATTTTCCTTGGCTCTAGCAGTGTAACCATGTGCATTTTTACTGAAAAGAAAGTCCCTCTTCATTCCTTTGGTCCTTATCTCAGGAAAGAGCCTTGTCACCTAGATCATTCTAGGTCAAATAACTCTTTTCAGCAATTTTGTGTGAAGTCTTTTTATTTCTCATAATTAGGATTATCAGCTTTTTTTCCTGGCATTGCTTCTGTGAGACTTTAACAGCTATACAAGCCAACATCTGCATGCAAAACTGCTAGATATGAACATTTAATGCTGTGAAAAGTTTCTCTCTGTATTTCTATCTATTGTTCAGCTGTTTAAAAAAGCATTAAGAAGTGGGCCATAGAAAAAGTTATCACCCTAATGCTAGGGCATTTTCATATACTCTCAATAATCTACTTTCAATTCACTTCAATGATCATTCACATATAGATTTTGCCATTTTACATAGTAAAATCCAGTTGCAAAGTTCAGTAAAAGTGCATTATTCAGCACGTGTGAACATGCTGATCTGGCACCATTCTGATATATGACTGCATGGACTCCTCCAGGTACGTGGAGACCACTAAAAATTTCAAGGTAACACACATTGGATGAATCCAAAGGGTCATATAAGTGGTTCACAGGTTGCATGGAAAGAGTCCATGCCTGGCTAGCTACATTTTCCCTAGTTTACTTAGGATAAGACCAACCAGTTCTAGTTTAGGGATTTGAATGTGCTGTTTCAGCACATTCAAACCCAGTTCTCCCCAATACAAGTTCGACACTCTTAACCATTACACCAGACTTATTTTGTTTATCCAACTCTTTTCTTGACAATTGGTATCCAAAGCAGCTCACATGATTCTCCTTTCCTCTAATTTATCTTCACAATAACCCTGCGAGGTAGGTTGGGTTAACAATGTGTGATGGGTCTAAGGTCACCAGCAAGTCTCCCAGATACTACTAATCTGACCTTTTTAACCACTGCACTACACTTAAGCTGAGATTGCTTGAGGTCCCCCAGGAAGCTTCCATGGCAGAGTGTTCAGCCCGTTCCTTCTAGGGGCAGGAAACATAGTTGTCACAACCGCAGACTTGTCCAATAAATGACTCAGTACTTTGAAAGTAGAATTCTTATTTATTGATTGCAAGCATAGAAAAGCTGTTGGCTTATACTGTCAGAACTGAGTACATTAGCACAGGCAATGCATTCTATCCCCCAACATAGATACGTCAGGCCCCAGCCCCTCCCCCCCTTACCATCCCGGTAGAAGGAAAGTACTGTCACCCATTCACATGCACATTCCTCAGATGGTGAGAACTTGGGAGGAAGACACCCAGTTCCAACTACCCCACCTTGCACTCCAGCTGCGGTAAATAGATAAGGGCAGACTGGTACAGAGAGAGTTGAAAGGCAAGCATTCTCAAGCCTGCTTAAGCATTAAGCCCTCAGTAGAAAAAAATATGGCAGGACTCTGGCTAAGACATTAGGGGGTCATGACAATAGTTCCACCATGGTAAAGACTGGGAATGCAGCATTATTCATATTGCCTTGCCTCCTCTTGTCCACCATAATGCTTGTGCCTCAGAAGGTAAGGTGATTCTTGCTGGTCAGGTGATGCCTTCTCACTATTCCTGTGTTAAACTTTCTCCAGTTCTGTGTTTTTTTTCCAGGTGGCTTTCAGGACTACAAATGGAGAAAGTTGTCTGTGCTGGCTATTGCCCAGTCATGATGCTGAGTGTTGTAAAATCAGTCTTCCCAAGAAGTAAATTGCAAAAAGTAAAACTTACATTCATTCAAGAAAATTGTGTTCACATTCTTGTTGCAGTTGAAATAAATCCTAATCTAAAGAACATACTTTCTTATATAACTGGCCACCTACTGCAGCATCATGTAAGTGCAAAGCAGGGGGTATTTGCTTCTGCAGGAGAGATCTGTAGAAGTGTCTGCCTCCATGCAAGTCCATGTGAAGAAAAATAAAGAGCAATGGCTAAAGGAGAAGGGGTCAAATGGCAGCTCCCACATACAGACAATATAGGAACATCCCAAGAGATAACTCTTATACACATTAAAAGATTTAGCACCCCCCAATGTATAGGCATGCTGAGTCACTTTCTCCAACTGTCTGAACATTCAAAAGAGACTTACTTTTTGTCCCATGTATTTAAACGTTGTTTCAGATTAATGTTTTTCATGGAAGACTGTTTAGGCACCTCTTAATGGAGCTGTCTTCATCTCATCTCTAAGTGATTGGCTTATATTTCCTTTCCCTGACTTTCTTGGTTTGCTGCCCCAGGTCCCAACCTTGACATCAGTGAAATCATATTTTAGACTTGTCAACCTCTAGGTGTGGCTTAGAGTTATCCTGGAATTATGACTGATCATGGAGATCAGGTCTCCTGGAGGAAATGGCAGCTTTAAAGGGTAGATTCTATGATATCACATCCATGCTGAACTCATTCCCCATCCCAAACCCTGTCCTCCCCAGGCACTGTCCCCAAATCTCCAAAAACATTCCAAGCTGGAGTAGGCAAACCTACTTTCCATTCATCTGTCATGTGACTATGAAGCCATCTCACTTCCTTTCATATACTTGTAGCTTATTGAATCTTGTAGCTCCCTGGGTCCTTCAGATTCCAGACAGGTTCTGAATTTGAAAGATTTGAAGACCATTGCCTTAATTTGTTCTTAAATTGTAACCAATACTATGAGACTTGAGTATATTCCCAGGGTTGCCAATACCAGTGCAGACCAGGACGGGGATCTTCTGCTTTTTTTTACAGGAAGAAGAATTTTCCTGAGTGAAACTTGTTGCAGCCATGCATGGTTGGGTCAAGAGAATGTGTCCCTGCCCAAGAGAAGAATACTTCTATTCCACATAGAGTTTGGAACTCAATTACTTGACATCCTGATTTTGTGTAGATCACATTCCTGAAAATAGGTTAAAAATATTAATTGCCATATATTAAGGCTATAGAAGTGGATTGAAGGCTTGTTCTGCCTGGTTTCAAGACAGCATCAGTTTTACAGCCTATCCATCTTATATTTAGCCTGATCATTTGCTTGTTTACTTAGAAGTAAGCACTACTGAATTCAACAAAGCTTATTCCTAAGAAGGTTTTCAAAGGATTACACCTCATATTTAGAATGTGTTATGGTTAGGCTATTATTATATAAATATTTATTAGCAAACTTACATTTAACTTCATGGATTTAGAACTAGGCTGTATACTAAACTGCAGACATCTGATCAGGAACTCTGCTTTGATACCAGATCTGCTTTTTATTATTCTGATGTTCTTTGGGAAGCCCAAGTGAATAAATGAACAATTTAATGTATTCGTCTGAGGCATTGAGAGCAAATAGAAACTGCAAGGAAGTAGGATGTTTACAATCATCTGACTAAAATGGTAGCATTTCAATGCAATCCTAAGCAAAGTTATACTCTTCTGAAACCATTAATTTCTATGGATTTAGAAGGGTGTGGTCCTGTGCATAGTTATAAGAAAAGCCTTACAGAATCAGATTAGGAGCCCCGCCCCACCCTCGGTCCGGCATCTTGTCTAATGTAATGGCCTATCAACTACTAAGGAGGGCCAACAACAGGCTTTCCCGATGCTGCCAGCTAGCACTGGCACTCAAAGGTGTGAGTACCTCTGAATGTCACCATGGGTAGTAGGCATTGATAGAGCTCTCCTCCAAGCATCTAACTCCTTTTTAAAGCCATCTGTGCTTGTAGCTATCACTACACTCACTGCTTGGACATATTACCCATCAATTTCATTGGATTAATTCACCCTAAGTGTTAATACTATGGGAGAGGGATAAAAAGTTCCGTAACCACTTTCAGCACCCTATGCATAATTTTATGAGCCTCTATAATGTTCCCCATTGTCTTTTTTCTAAATTGAAAAGCCTCAGTCTCTTTAGCATCCTCTCACAGGAAAGGCACTCCAACCCCTTAGTCATCGTGGTTGCTATCTTCTGTACTCTTCCAACTCTACAATGTCCTTTTCTCTTAGGATGCTAAGGGTCATTTCATATATACCATGTTTCCCAAAAAATAAGACAGGGTCTTATATTAATTTTTGCTCCAAAAGATGCATTTGGGCTTGTTTTCAGGGAATGTCTTATTTTTTCCCATGATTTTGTGCCCCCCCACATGACCAGATCAGCTGTGCTGGGGAATCTGTAACTAGGGCTTATTTTGGGGGAAGGTCTTATTTTCAGGGAAACGGGGTAGGTCCTGTAAGTGCACAGAAGCTAGGATTTGCCTGTTGGAGTGGCTGCGCATGTATACTAGCCATGACATACTAAAACCAGTGCATTGAAATGTCTACGTGTGGAAACGTCTGGAAGTCAGGATGTGCTAGGAGTTTTTGTTTCACCCACAAAGGTGATATATGGAACTGATCCTGAGAAGAGTCCTTGAATCTGTTGAACAAACTCAGGAAGGATATTAGTCCTTCAAGCCTAGCATGAGTGGCATTTCACAGTTTTATCCTGGAGCACTTTCTTCGTAGTGTCTACCTCTAGAGACTCAGCTGTGACTCTGAGCCCCTCTGTGCTGTATACTAAACAGGGGGGGGAAAGAAAACTGTTTCCTGCCTGAGACAGATAACAGTTTGAAAGTAGGACAAGAACAACATATCATAGATGGCAGAGCCCCAGGCAGCAATGAGATGGTCCTGATCTGTATGATAAGTGGTGGTTTTCAACCCCTTAACACTTCTCTGTGCTTCAGATGCTGCTTCAGTGCTGTCCATTTCCATTGGTTGGAAGTAGCGGTAATAGCAAGCTACTGGGACATGATTTAATTATACCATTTGGTGGTATAACAGCAGCCGAGAAGTTGAAGCTTGGGTAATCTCAGCACTTGAGATAGCAGTAGCGTTCTGAAGTCTGGGCTTCATGTGGTGAGGAGCAGAGAGAAAATGAGCATCTTCACTTCTTAATGATGTCTTTGGGTGGTGTAATGAATGCCATTGCCAAAAGGAATCTCCCCTTTGCTGCCAGGCATGGTTCTCTTCTTCTCCAGGGGAACTCGGAGAGGTGGGTGATAGGAGTAAGCTTAATGTTGAGAATTCCTTTAATTGTATGTTTCTAAGAGTTTCAAGAGTTTCAGAATAATGTCCTTCCTTTTCCTGAATTAACAGGAAAATAGTAACCATGCTGCAAAAAGATTGAGATAAAATGAACACTAAATTAGTTTAGACAACAGGGAGATGTGGACCAAATTGTTGCAAACTGTGTCTGGATTGCACAACTTCAGATTAGTGCGGGGAGGAGTGTCCCATGATGGAATCCTCCTCAATGACAAAAAAAAATCCCTGCATCTATATTTATTTAAAATATTTCAATGCCACCTCTTCAGAGTCATGCTCAAGGCAGCTTGCAATTAAGAACTGCAGTATAAAAGAACAAGCCATTTTTAAAAGCCATAAAAATAGCATCTAAGAAGCTATATTGCAGGGAGATGGGTTCTAGCCTGTTCTGGGACACCTGGTTTCATCTAGATAGGAAAGCTTCTACTTGGATTAGCATTCTATCTCATGAATCCCCTGTCTGCTGTTTTACATGATACTACCCAGGGAGAAATAGGCCATGATTGCCTAGAATTGCATATTCTACAGTCATCTTGTATGTCAAAACTCCCGGCCATTTTTTTCTGTCAATTCAGCTGTCTGCTCTGCCACAACTTCTTGTGTAACCTTCAGTGAATAGATTCAGTTGCTAGAATTTAAGGGTGCTAGTATAACCCCTCTACTGTGAGCATAAAATGAGCTGGTGGGTTCTAATGGAAGCTAACAACAAAGCTTTATAGAAAATTGAAAGCAGCTTTAAAGCTCAATCTGAGGGAGAGGGAATCCCCCTCTGAATCCGGTGCAGCCCTGCACCAGCGTGGTAGCACATGCGGCAAAAGCGCCAGCAGAGGTGCAACTTACCCAAGCAATCGGATGCTGCACAGTGCAAAACATTGCAAAACATTGTACCAGCAAGGCCAGGGGTGGGACAGGGCTGACCTTAGTCAACCTCCAGTGCCAAGTTAGCCCTCGGGCACCAGCAGAGATGCTGATACACCATGATTTTTGTGACATATCTCTATTCTCCCCTATCAGGAATTCAACAGCGACTTAAGAAAACTTTTCAGGCTTCTCGTGCTGTGGGAAAGCCCTTTGGATAGGTTGGGGTGGCACTGCAAAGGTGTCATCCTTGCCTGGCTGCCCTGTCTGGATTGGGATGTAAGAAATGTTTCCCTATATAATATGTACACATTTCTTCTGTTAAACAAGTTCTTGGATCTATCTATCTATCTATCTATCTATCTATCTATCTATCTATCTATCTATCTATCTATCTATCTATCTATCTATCTATCTATCTATCTATCTATCTATCTATCTATCTATCTATCTATCTATCTATCTATCTATCTATCTATCTATCTATCTATCTATCTATCTATCTATCTATCTATCTATCTATCTATCTATCTATCTATCTACCTACCTATCTACCTATCTACCTATCTACCTATCTACCTACCCACCCACCCACCCACCCACCCACCCACCTACCTACCTACCTACCTACCTATCCTCCCTGCAGAATCAGCTTTCCAATAGATGAAAGTGGAACTAGGCAATCCAGGAACATTTATTCACATCCTCCTGTTTGCATCAAACTTAGGATCAATCTGGGGTTTATTTATTCAGCCAAAGATAACGGATATTGGCAAAGGCAGTTAACACCTACTCCCTTCATTATCAGAGCTGGACTGGGATTAATGATCCATTTCACAGACTTGCTCTAAGGATAAATAATGATATGATAATTTTGCTGCTGAAGTTATTCATAGAAGCAAAAAAATTCAAGGGCAACAACTAGACATTTCAGTCTTATGCTCTTGTTTGCAATAAACTCAATCTCTATCCTAAATGGCCCACAGAGGAACCCCTACACACACTTCCAAGGTCTGTGCAATGACATGAGAATGATGTAGGCATATGAGATGCTGCAAGACAGATTTAATAGGCTGGCATTTGGTCAATGAAGGCTTCACTGGTAGTCCCCGGAAAAATTAGAATGTGGATCCTTCATATCAAGGTAAATAATAACATTTGCAAGGACAGGATTGCACAACAGCCAAGTATCTTACACCTGGACTCTGACATACAGTTAGGCTGCTAAATGTCATTGATCAGAATTTAAGCCAAAGTGAATAACCATGAGATATAACTGCTTTCATAAACCAAAAATTTGTCTAAACTCAGTCATCTTTATTTTGTATTGCCACCAACTCTGTAACGATATCTCTGTAACTGAAAATTAACAGCACTGTTAAAGTAATTGGTTGCAGTGACATCTAGCACATTTATTGTCGGACAATGGAATGGGTGGAATGTAGCACTGTTCTTTCCTGAGGCAGCAAAGTAATGTCACTAGATTTTATTAGAAATTTTTGTCTTGAAAAGGATGGAAAACTAGCAAAGCCTGGTGAATCGAAGAAATCAACCTTATAAACTATATATAAGTCCAGTAGCACATTAAAGACTGACACATTTTTGTAGGATATAAGCTTTCATAAGTCACAGCTCACTTCACCAGATACCACTTTCTCAGAAGCCTTGCAAACTGTGTACTCCCTACACAAACAGGAGTTGATTTGACATGTTTGGAGCTGAAAAGAGGCAGGAATGCCCACTACAGGATTTGAGGTTAGGTCTGCAGTTCCTAACACAACATCCTTGGCTACATCCTGATCAGGCAGAGAGCCTGAGCTTGTCTATTACCTAACCTTACCTGAATTTTACTATTTACTCTGATGCTAGCTTTTTGCAGTTACAGTTTTAGGACTCCAACCTTGATTAACAGGGGAGTGTTGCCTGCAATTACCCTGCTACATATGGCAGTCATTTTGTGTGAGTATGGTGATCTGTATTTTCCAGCTTTGGTATGCACAAATTCACACCCTCAGTTAATCTGGGTTTCCAGTCGTATTACAGTGGCAAGTGCACACAGTAAGAGATAACAATTAGCTATTGTGTTATAGTTAGGAACTTGTCCATTTTCCTGGAGGATTAAGTTATTAAACTGATGGCAAATAAGACCCCCAATATTCAAGTCACAGTTATAAAAACTTTTTAAAAATCATTTACAAATTGAACACAAAACTAAACCATTAGCTCATGACTTCTAATGCTGTCATCCAATAAATGTGCTTGATCAACAACTGCACAAAAGCATGCATTTTCTGTGGAACAGCCTTTCTGAGGCTGTCAGGAAAACTCCTTCATTTTTGTCATTCTGCAAACTATGTAAAGCAGAATTATTCAAGAGGGCATTTTTATTAAGACAATAGAGCTACATGATAATGGAATAATTCAGGAAAGAGCTTTTATAAAAGCAACATGAATGTAGATTACATCACTGTATGTTATGTACTCTGTTTTCTGTATGCATTATCCTGCTCTTACTGCATTGCTTTCTGCCTTTGTGATACCATTTTCTGCATTAAGATATTATGTGTAATGATATGTTGCTCTGTTTTAAATGGCTATAACCCTAGTCTCATTGCATTGTTTATTAGATATTTCATCTGATTGATTGCATTGATTTACACTGTGTAACCTGTTGTGATTCTCACTGAGAAAGGTGGACTATAAATAAATACAACAAATAAATAAAATGCATAGAAACAAACTGTGAGTAGGATTGTTTTCTAAGTGAACACACACACCTCAAGCAACAGTTGCATGATACCTGAGCTGCTCACAGGTAAAGGGATCCTTTCCCAGCATTTTTTCATCTTCAGAGCAAAAAACACAACTTTTCCCTGTGAATAAGATTCCTGTGGGGGTCACACAAATTAGCAAAAGATTCATGCTCACTTACCTCTGGGCCTAAATGCCTTATTATTATTTGTCTCCTGTCCTGTCAAAAATAATTTCCCCAGAAATAAGAGTTCTTCAAGACTACTGTAGAACACTATTCTGTTCTCTCTGTCTTTCTTTTTGCTTTGTTCAGAGTTTAGCACAACATGATTTTTACCCCTTCAATACTTAATATCCCTCTCTCTCTGCTCCAACATAATTTTACTTCACAGCGTGCAGGCTTTTAAAATCAGGACTTTTAGCCTTGCTAATTATTCATTCTGCTTTAGCCAGTTGCTTAGAGAATTCACACTTGGAAAGATTTATGTCAGGATTCACACCTTTTTACCTCAGTTCTTTCCTTTTCCTTTTACATAGTGAATTTATACTTGAAAGACTTGTGACAAATTTCACACCAGCCCCCAGTGCTGATTGGAGGGGCATGACAAATGATTGATGGAGCTCCACCACCTTTTGCCCTACCATAACTATGGGCCTGAACAGAAGTGAATCTCCCTTCAGCGTGGGGCAGAGCACCAGTGTATACTTGGCCTTAAAGTCAGAAGTAGGCCAAAAGAAGGTGGGTGGGGTGGGATGGGGTGAGGGTGTCACATTGCAACCCTTATAGTGCCAACTGGTATTTTTTTCCCAGGCAGAGTTGCTACCTTTTCTTTCTCAACAGAAAGTATATGCTTCTTGGCCTTTTGTGTAAGATTAAATGTATAACAGAAGGTATATGAACAGATGTATGACAAAAAGAAATACAAAAGTGCAACCTTTCCTGGGATAGTTAGAAAAAAATGGGGCAGAGAGGGAAGCAGCACTTGTTGAATTCCCGTTTAATGGCATCTTGTAAGAACAAAGCACTTCTGTTAGGAGAAATGGATGCAACTGCAATTCTAGTTTTCTGGAGCTAATTCATGGTTTTCCAACTGTGCCACATGCAGGGCTTCTAATTCTAACGCTGCATGTAAACAAGGAAAGGGTCAAGGAAATGAGTAGAGAGCTATGGGAAAGAAGGTGAACTAGCAACATTGCCATGCCTCAGTGCCTTCCCTTTCTACTAAGCACGCACTCCAACTCCAGGGAGCACTGTCTCCATTCTACTTGGCAAAATTCATCTAAATATCTTCAAATCTGTCAAAGATTTGTAGTCCCTTTAAATGACTCATCATGGCACCAGAAACTGAGTGCACATAGGCCCTTTCCACACTACAGGTTTACTCTAGATTAATTATTTGAGGCTGCTCCATATTCTACAAGTTTTCCACACTGTCGAGCCCCGTAGCACAGATTAGTTTTGCTTACTTTCTGATTTGCGCCACATCTGGCCGTTTACCCCACTTTTTCCCTGCCCCTGGATGTATGCAATGTTTTTTTCAAAAACCCTGGTTTAACTCCAGATGTGCCCAGCTAGTGCGTAAAACTTTTGTGGCTGCTCCACTTTCAAGGTGCCCGCCTAAGCTGTGACGCAATTCAACCCAGCCAATCGGAAGTCACTACTGAATTGGAGTTGCGCGCTCAGATTTTTAGGTTTCGATTTGCTCTCACTCGTCTTTTACTGCTCCTCGCAGTCAGTCATGCTTTCCATTATCTCTCCGTAGCACTCGTTGAACTGGCAGGAAGGGAACACAGCTCATTGTTATGCCGTTTATTCAGGGGAGGCCATAAAAGGCAGAGAGCCCCCGCTTTTTGATGCAACCAGCGTGTACTTCAGAGATGCTCTTGTAGAAGGAAGGGGATTCTCTGCTACAGTAGAGGGGTGGGGGCTATCCAGAGGTGTAACAAGGCAAACTGGAGCCCTGGGTAAAACCTGAGTTGGTGCCTACCCCGGGGGCAGCCACCCCACCACGACCCATTTTTTTGCACCAGGTCATTGGTGCCAGCAGGGGGTGCATTTTTAGATATATCGGCCCCAGAATTTCAGTGTATCATTGATGCTACCCCCCAGGTTTGGTGCAGTTTGGTTCAGGGGGGGCCAAAGTTATGTACCCTCAAAAGGGTAGCCCCCATCTCCTTAGCTCCCATTGGAAAGGATGGGGCCACCCCCTTTGAGGGTCCATAACTTTGGTCCCCCTGAACCAAACTGCACCAAACCTTGATCTTCTGATGAGACTCCGAAAGTTTTGAGACTGTGTCTTCAGAAATGTGCCCCCCCGCCTGCACCCCCCATTGACAGCAATGCAGTAAACTCACTTCAGAACAAAGATTCTTGGACAAATTTCTGGGATGTTCCTGCAGGGGACTCATTTTTGGACGTATTGGCACCAAAATTTTGGGGTGTCATCTGGAGACAGTCCTTATGACACCCCCCAAGTTTGGTGCAGTTTGGTCCAGGAGGGCCAAAGTTATGGACCCTCAAAATGGTAGCCCCATCTCCTATTAGCTCCCATTGGAAAGAATGCGGGATGGGGGCACCCCCTTTGAGGGTCCATAACTTTGGTCCCCCTGGACCAAGCCTCAACAAACCTGGGGGGGATCATCAGGGCAGTCTCCTGATTTGACCCTAAATGTTTTGAGACTGTGCCTTCAGAAATGTGCCCCCCCAGACAGCCCCCCCCCCTTTGGATGCAACCAGCCTGTACTTCGGAGATGCTCATCTAGAGGGGAGAGAAGGAGGAGGATCCAGGCATGACAAGTTGTGGGCTGGAATAGAAGGGTGGGTAGATCAGAATCACCAAGATAGTTAATAACCCCAGTGAAGTGAGAATACTACAGTTTGTTTTTAAAGTGCAGGCACCAGCTCTGTATTCTGTTGTGCAACTCTGTATTCTGTTATTTTCATTCGTCTTGGAGCAGACAGAATTTCATCTCAATAAAAAATAGTCAGGTCATTGTTGCTTTTTCAAAAGACACATTCCAACCAAGAATGTCTTGTGCTCAGTTGTGGAGAGCCACTCCATTGTAAATGAAAAAGAACTCTGTACATGCTTTTGGGTTGCCAACAGATCTGCTGGAAATGTCCTTTTTAAAAAAAACAGTCAAGGCTTAATGTGTGGGAATGCGGAGCACAAGCCACAATAGGCAATTGGAAGGAAGGTTTCTGAGATCTTGTTATACCCCCGCGAGAAAGCACGAGATAACGGTAGCCAATAGGAAGACTGGAGTGTCATCTTCTAATTGCCACGTCATGTGGCAACACGTTCGAAAGTACCCACCCCTGCATGGCATGACAGCCAATCAGGACATCCATGGCAATCAAGGGCAACAGCACTTTTCAGTAGTGTGGAAATGTCGGCTTTCTTTAATCCAATGCAGGACCAGATACCTTCCATGGAATGTAGGTGAGGTGTGGAAGAAAAAACCTACATCAAAAAACTTCAGTTGCTGCTCCACATAGCATTAATCCACATCTACTTTACATTTTCTGCCAGTGCGGAAAGGGCCATGCTTCAGTCCTGCTACATGTGCCTGTAAATCCATAGATACTAACTGCCCTTTCTTCTAATCAATATACTCTAATCTAAACATATGACAATTGAATAGCCCCACAAGATGTCTCTTTTCCACTGTGGAATTCTGTGTCAAACAGTATGACCTCTTCCATAAGACTGGCTGAGAACTCAGTTGTGGAAAAGTATTCCCATAAAATGGGACTATGCTGCTTTTCAGGTAGACACACAGTGAAGATGAGTTGAACATATATATATATGCTTCATTGATTCAATGCTCTGTAGCTCCATTTAATCAAAGACACAATATGGAGACACTGTATGAGAATTGGCATGTATACACTAATTTCAAGTCTTCATAGCTTCAAAGCTGCCTTACTGAAAACAAAACAAAACAAAGGAAATCAACACATTGCCAAAATCGACATGCAAAACCGAATCGATTCATGTACTTAAATCAGTGAAATGTCACCCAGCAGTGATGCCAGCAGAAGAAATGTCCCTGGGGAACACTCTGCAAATGGCAGGCAGCACGGAGAATCACAAACGGCACAAAATGGAGGACACAACAAAATGAAAGTGAGAGCTTGGAAAAATAAAACGTTTTCTGCTCTCTGTTCAGCAAGTAAAAAATATTTTGAAAATGCTCCATGGGGGAAGTTGCTAGGTTAGAATGTTCAAAACAAAATGTTTTTCAAATACTTTGAGCAAAAAACTGCGGACATCCTGCAGGAAACGTTTTATTTTCAGACCTCAAAGCATTGTATTTGTGTTGTGCAGAATGGACCAATTAGTCTGGGTTGGTATATATAGAAGGAAGATATTTCTTTTGCCTTCCTCTTATCTTTTGCCTCTGATCCTCAAAGTGTTGCACCAATGCAGGCCTGGATCTCATGGCTTTTCTGCCAGTAATGTGAGGACTTCAAGGACAGGCTTGCATTCCTTCCTCACCACATTTAGGGTTGTATGAGAGCGATTATCACAGGACCTCCTGTGGACCATTCCTCTTGAAAAGTCCTTTTGTGCTTTTGACATTTTCCCCTTAGGTTTCCTGGAACAGGCCTGCTATTATTCTTGTAAATAATCATTATTGCTGGCTGCGTACACAGCGGTCAGCACAATGGGGTCTTTCAGGTACTATTTGGATGCATTGCTCAGGTACTTCTCTTATTCAAATGTCAATGACTAAATCTGCAGTGATTATTTTCCATTATGTGCTGCCTGGATACTTTTCCATCAGATTTTTAAAAAACAAGGAAACAAAAATGAGAAAATCATAAGCACTTTAAAGTCTAATTGTTGGAGCTTGTGCTTACCTATCCTAATACAGTTGGATTTAAAATGCTTAAATTTGGCTGGATCCAGCTAAATATTCCTAAAGTCAAGATTGCAATTCAAGAAGCAGGCTCTCAAAAACCCTTGTAAATATGCCAGAATTCTTAGGTGCACAATGGTGATGCCTAACATTTTGGCAATGGCTCATTCTGCTACTTGGCCCTACACAAGACCTATTAATGGACTGATCATATGTGTAGAGATTGTTGCTTCTAAAGCTTTGTGAAGTGAAAGCAAAGGCAGTGGGGCTGGCTATCAGTGGGACCCTTGGCAGGTCTCGGCACTAGTGGAAAATATCCATTGACATGGCCTATACCTAATTGTGTTAAGACCCAGTATTCCTTTTGTCACACATTATAGCATTATAGCATTCTCCACACTGGAGAAGTAAGAGAGGTCACATTATGTCCATCCTTTTGTACCATCAATGTATTTCATTCTCAACATGACAATCTGTGAATACTTGAAGTCAGAGACTGAAGCAATGAACAGAGACAGATCTCTTGATGAACTGGCCCCAGGTTTACAGAAAAAAAGGGGAATCATTTTTTCAAAACCCTTCTGGGGGTTTAAAATCCAAATATTAGAAACAATGACCTAGGCAACTATTGGTAATACAATTACAACAGTGTAATAAGCCTTCACACTTTTCTTCGTGTCAGTAAAAGACAGGGGGAGAGTCAGGGCCCTTTTAAGGGCTGTTTTGGCTTTTAGGGAGGAGTCATCAAGGCGAGGGCCAGCAGCGATCACCAGGTGACTGGCTACCATGCAATTTGTATGAGTCATCCAGGACTGGCTGGTTGGCAGCCTCCATCCCACCAAATCCAGTGTAATATTGTGGTTAGAGTTTCAGACTAGATCTAGGAGAGTTAGGTTCAAGTCCACACTCTACTATGGAAGCCTGAAGGATCCTTGGGCTGATCACATATTTTTAGCCCAATGGCTGTCTCTGTGAAACCAGGTCATAGTTTTCCCAGGCAGAGGTTGCCAAAGAGAGGGAAGGAGGGAAACTGAAGACAGGGAAGCAGATAGAGTAAGTTGCCTGGTCGGTGGCATATCTGCCAGAGAGACATGGGTGGTCCCGTGTCCCTGGGCGTCATGTGGGGGAGGGGAAAAAATCATGCTCCCTGCCCCCTCACTGCTGGCCTCTCTATATTACTATATGTAATATAGTAATACAGATTATACTGCTAACTGTGCTGCAGGCAGGCAGGGCATGGTCAGGTCCAGTCCAACAGGTCAAGGCAGGTGGCAGGCAAGGCATAGTCAGGTCACAGTCCAACAGGTCACAGCACAGGAGATCAGGCAATGGAGTTCAGCAGTAGACCAGACACACAGAAGCAACAGGAAACACACTTGTTGCACTCAGGCAAAAGCAGGCTCACAGCAAGGCTTATATAGAGAGCCTTGTACCAGGGGTTGGGATTCTGCAAGGAGTTAATCCTCATCAGATGCAGATACATCTATCTTCCATATCTTGCTGCCAGACTAGCACTCCTTTGCTTCTAAAGCAGCTGCCTCTGCTTTTGCCTCCTGTGCACAGCTGGTTCATCACTGGATCTGCAGGCTCCTCCACCTTCACGTCATCAAGCAGGGAAGGGCTGGGAGTTGGCTCTGCTGCCAAGTCTTCCTACATATCCCAGAGGCCTTTGTTTTTCCTGATTCATTGTTGGGGACATGCTGTTGTATATATATACAGATAGAGTTGGAAGAGACTGTGAAGGCCATCCAGACCAATCCCCTGCCATGCAGGCAGACCACTCAATCAAAAGCACTCCCAACATATAGCCATCCATCCTCCATTTAAAAACTTCCAAAGAAGTCATTACCATCAGGAAGTTCTTCCTAATGTTTAGGCGGAATCTTTTTTCTTCCTATGTTTTCTTCCTAATGTCTAGGTGAAATCTCTTTTCTCATATTCCATTACTCTGTGTCTTAGTCTCTGAAGTAGCAGAAAACAACCTTGCTTCCTTTTTAACATTACATCCAGTGATGGGATTCAAAAAATTTAACAACCAGTTTTGGTGATGGGATTCAAATAATTTAACAACTAGTTATTTCAAACACCATTTTAACAACCAGTTCTGCCGAAGTGGTGCAAACCTGCTGAATCCCACCACTGATTACATCCCTTCCAATATTTAAACATAGCTACCATGTCATTCTTTAACCTTCTCTTCTCCAGATTCAACATACCCAATTCCCTTAATCTCTCACAGTGCGTGGATTCAAAATATTTTACCATTTTGGTCACCCTCTTCTGGACCTGCTCTAACTTGTCAATATCATTCATCAATTGTGGTGCCCAGAACTGGACACAGTATTCCAGTTAAAGTCTGACCAACACAGACTAGAGTGGTACTATTACTTCCCTTGATCTAGACTCTATAGATCAGCAGCAGTGGCGTAGTGGCTAAGAGCAGGTGCACTCTGATCTGGAGGAACCAGGTTTGATTCCCAGCTCTGCCGCCTGAGCTGTGGAGGCTTACCTGGGGAATTCAGATTAGCCTGTACACTCCCACACACGCCCGTTGGGTGACCTTGGGCTAGTCACAGCTTTTCGGAGCTCTCTCAGCCCCACCTACCTCACAGGGTGTTTGTTGTGAGGGGGAAAGGGCAAGGAGATTGTAAGCCCCTTTGAGTATGCCATGAATCTCTCCGGGGAGAAGGTAAGAGGGAATGTGTTTGTTCTTGCTCTGGTGAATAACCACCTAGACTTAGGGTCGAGCAAGATGTTTAGGTAAGCAGCTGTCCTGCAGTTCCCGGGCATGATTTCAAAGTGAAGGGGGGGAAACAGGCTCCTTGCTTTGCTAACTAGGAGTTGATGTTCCTGGTCGAATAGCCATTCCTTAATATGGTGGCGCAGATCACTGGGGGGAATAATAAGAAGCTGGTCCCAAGTGAAACCCAGGGGGAGATCTTAAGCTTGATGTGGGCCCACCAGGCAGATGACTGGGGAGGGAGCAGTGAATGAGGCTGTTAGGATCACTGAAAAAACAAAGTCGGATCCAGAATTTAAGGGTGATCCACCATGCCCTTGTTTCCAAGAGGTGTTGTCCTGCCTCTAGGCAGCGGGCCACGTAGGGGGACCCCGAAAAGCTTGTATAGAAATTTGGATTGAATTTGCTCCAGAGATATATGCCAAGCTTCAATCCACAGGGGAACCCCATGGAGAAGTTGTTGGGACACCTTGGCGTTAAATACCCTTAGGACAGCCGGAATAAACTTGCCACCCTTGGGGAAAAAAAAACCTTTCCATGGCTGCGGAAGTAATTTGGCAGCCCTTAACAACAGTTTCCCTATGTTTGGACCAGCTGGCTTTGTGATGGAGATTAATGCTCAGGTATTTATAGAACTTGACCTGTTCAATAGTTTCACTATCTAAGTACCAGTTGGAGATCTTGAAGGTCCTTGAAAAGATTGAGGCCACTTGAATGTCCTGAAGTCATCTGCTGGTCTTCCTATAACAGTGAACCATCAGTGCATCTTGGCATTCTGCATTACCCCTTCCTTAATTTCTCCCATGCTCAGACAGTTCTTTAATGTTCAAGCTGGCTTGGATAGTTTCCCACAGGCCTAATGCTCTCACAATCTTGAGTTTTTAATGATATGTCTGGATAGTAAATTTTATGCATTAGAAGAATGTTTTTTAAATATGTTTGTATGCCACCCTGAGCCTGACTTTGGTCAGGGAGGGCAGGATATAAATTTAATAAAATGAAAAACAAGTATGGTACATTCTTTGAATAGGAAGATATTAAATACTGAGAAGTCAGAGATCAGTGCTTATAGATCAGTTTATGCTATATTATGTCCATGTACGAAAGAAAGGATGGACCAGCAGTTACTAATGTTACTTAAAATTTACACAGTCCAATGTCCAGTATTTGAGTGGCTGTTTACTTTGGGAATTTAGCTGAGCCTATGTTTGCATTAGAGATTTAGTTTATCCATTCAACTAGCATTTGATGTACCAGGCGGAACTTCTACTTGTTCAGATATTTATAGAAAGATGAACCTCAGTGGAAAAAATATGAATGCTTATATTGCAGAAAATTAATCTTTTGTTATCAATTAATCCAATATATTTGGAGTGGATGGCTGTATTTAATTTACGTTTACACACATTTGGGTACATAAATCATTCACAGTATTCCTTTAACATACTTTAACATATTTGCCTTTCAACAAAAGGGTTTTTTCCTTCTTGCTTCCCTACAGAGCATTTGCTTGGCAGCTTTTTCATGAATATAATTTTTATACAGAATATAGTGCATTAGGGCCATGAAATGTGGTTCTATTTTAGCACATTACTTGTGTTAGCCTCCAATAATGCAACATCCTTTTTCATACTTGTCATTAAAGTTACTGGCGATGTCAGATAGGTTCCTGTAACACTAATCTGATTGTAGTCTACCCAGTGCAAGTACATTGCATATGTTAACTGAACTGGGAACAGTGAAATTTCCCCAGCAACAAAAGCTGAATTTTTTTTTCGGCCTGCAAAGGAAGCTCTCCCTCGAGGAAAGATGTGTACATCTTGCCTAATTACTGAGTAACATCTGCACAGTTATTATGCTAGAATATCTGTGTCTGCAAAAGCAGACAGAATAGTGAAAAATGATTGTTTCCCCATATCACGTCTGTCCCAAAGAAAATGACGTGGCTTGCTTGTATGTTTTTCACACCAAGGCTGCACTTCAGTATATATGGTTTTTCTATGTCATAATGAGAATGTGGAATTATATGTATATTATATATTATATACTATATAGTTTAGCCTGATTTTGTCAGATTTCAGAAGCTAGGCAAGGTCAGTACTTGGATAGGAGACCACCAAGACTATGCTGAGGAAGACAATGACAAACCACATCTGCTTAATCATTTGCTCTGAAAACTGTATGACAGTGGCGCACGCCTTTTGGTCACGAGAGGGGACACCAGGCAGGTCCCCACACCCGACCTCTCCTGTGGCATGGTGACCCAGCCGGTGCCTGGCGGCTCCCAGTCACACAGCTGGAAAACCTGTCTCACCAGTGCAATCCCCTGGCCTCGCATGCCAGCATGATCTCTTGGCTGGGAAGAGGCTGAGAGTGCCATGGGAGAGGCTGAGTGCACCAGCAGTGGAGAGGTCTTATACCCTGCAGGAGAGGCCGGGTGTGCTGGAGTGATCCCCTAGTGGGGGAGAGGCCTCCCAGCTACCTGAGCCGCCCCAAGCCCTGCCCCTGAGTGCAGGGGGGTGGGGGTGCCTGGAGCAGGTGTTGTCCCCAGGTGCCATTTCTCCTGATACACCTCAGCTGAATGAGGTTGCCAAAAGGCAGCTGAGACTTCACAGCACTTTGCACGCACACACATAATGAATATGCTCCAAGTGTAATAAATGACTTGTGTCACTTCCAAAAGTAGCCTTAGTTTCTATATATAATTGACACAGATATTCACAAGCAGGAGACCTGCAAGGACTTTCTGGAGAATCTCATTTTCTCTTTGATCCCCACTTATTTTCTCTTTCCCTTCCCTGAAAGCTCCTGTAGCCTATCTCTTGTTTCTGTTTCCTTTGTCTTTTCTACCCACTAGCCAGCTTACATTTATCTGCCTCTTTTTCTTCAACTTTCTCTCTTTCCCTCTCCTAGAAAACTCTATGTGGTTCCTGCCATCTAGCTAGACTAGGCCCAGTTGCACAGTGGGAAACCTACAACATTTTATGGTGGGAAAATTACATCACACCAGCTTTTTTGTGGTGACATGTGAAACAGTAGCAAGTAACTGGGCCTGCCAGTATGAACTAGCAGGCCTGGTCCTGATGAGTCCTCCTTAAAAGGCCAAAACCCTTGAAAGGGTCCTGCTTTCTTCCCTTGCCTTTAACTGACAAAAACCATAAACTGGATGCTGACAATTATGTTGCGATTGGCCAGCAACCCCAAAAATGACCACTGCAGAGGGCACATATTTTTTAAAACTACAGGTACTGATTGTATTATTTTGGAGGCTTTTAATCCCCCCCTATTTTGGGGGTGGGTTTTAAAAAATATTTCAGATTTTTCTACAAATCTGGGTATTTTCATGTTTGTAGAGAGGTTTGTCTCTTGTCTGTTCATGGCTCAATTCTCTGGATGTAAGTATCCACAGATTTAGCCAAACTGAGAATTAGATATGTTGATTGATACTGGTATTGCTAATTATGCTTACTAAGTACACTTAAGCTTGAGGAAAACCATTGGAAGATATCAAAGGCAGAGGCGTACCTAGGCAAACCTGAGCCCCCGGGCAAAACCTGAGTTGGGTGCCCCCCCCCCCATGGGCAGCCACCCTGAGCCTCACCTGCTGATTGTCCTGGCGCCCGGCCTCCCTCCTCTTCTGACTGACTCCTGGCTGGCAGGCGGCAGATCCACAGGCCGCAGCGCCAAGTCCACGCCGCTGGCCAGGAGGCGGTGGAACTTGGAAGCGAGCGGCGGCCTCACGGTTCTCGGAGCGCCACCGCCGCCATCCAAGGGCCGTGCAGCAGGAGGGCAGAGCCTCTCAGACCGCGTTCTCAGGCCGTTCTCAGACCACAAGGCAGCCGCTCGCTTCCACCGCCTCCGGCTCCCCTGAGTCCCGGCCAACGACCATTCACGGTCCCTGCCCCGGAGCAGCCATTGCTGCCACCCCCCGGGGTCCTCCACATCATGCCGCCGCGGCGCCGCCTCTGCCGTCCGGGCTGGCCCGCCGCCCGCCTGCTTCCTCAAGGCCTGCACTCAGGCCTCCCTCCCCGGAGCAGCAGCAGCCGCCGCCGCCGCCGCCGCCGCCAACCTCTGCCTGGGAATCCCGGCGCCGCCTCTGCCGGCCGGCCCGGCCCAGCCGCTTCCTCGAGGTTGCCCTCCTGCTGCGCGGCCCTCGGGCAGCGGCGGTCCGAGAACCGCGAGAACCAGCCGGCGGCCGCCGCTCGCTTCCACTGCCTCCGGCTCCTGCTCGCCTTCTTGAGAGCTGCACAGAAGGCGAGCAGGAGCCGGAGGCAGTGGAAGCGAGCGGCGGCCTGGCCTCGTGGTTCTCGGACCGCCGCTGCCCGAGGGCCGCGCAGCAGGAGGGCAACCTCGAGGAAGCGGCTGGGCCGGGCCGGCCGGCAGAGGCGGCGCCGGGATTCCCAGGCGGAGGTTGGCGGCGGCGGCGGCGGCGGCGGCGGCTGCGGCTGCTCCGGGGCGGGAGGCCTGAGTGCAGGCCTTGAGGAAGCAGGCGGGCGGTGGGCCAGCCCGGACGGCAGAGGCGGCGCCGCGGCGGCATGATGTGGAGGACCCCGGGGGGTGGCAGCAACGGCTGCTCCGGGGCAGGGGCCGTGAATGGTCGTTGGCCAGGACTCAGGGGACTGGAGTGATCCTTGCGCTGCCATCTGGGTGAAGGGGCCGGCCGCCCAGGCAGGGGAAGATGGTGGGCGGGGTCAGGGCAGCCGCGCCGAACTGCGGAGGCGGAGCTCTCCCCCGTCCTGAGTTTGACTTCCAATTAGCCGGCTGGCTTGTGGGCCGGGCGGCCGGGTCCAGAGTGGGCGGGGCCGCTCGGACGTTTTGTCGCCCCCCACGTGACCTACAATTGTTACGCCCAAGGCAGCTGCCTCTTCTGCCCTATGGGAGGTCCGCCTCTGATCAAGGATAAGCCAAAATACTTCTTGTCCATCAAGGCTAACCCTGCCTTGGTACAGTAATGTAACGTCGTTTATCTACACTTTTACATTTATAGAAAAATCTGGCCACAACCTCCTGACCTCCATAACCAATGACTGGGCAGTATTTATGGTACCTTCCAGGGTGGGAGTTCCCCCTCTCATATCAGATTCACAGCTGAACTGTGTGAGCTAATGTACAGGCCTGATGTCTTTGAGGAGTAGCTACCAATGGGGGTGGCAGCTAACAGCTGCAGAGAATCTGAGAATAGTGAACTTGGATGGAATCAACTGGAAAATTCCTTTAAGATGGCTTCTTGACATGCTCAGACAGCTGACAGTTACAGCTGGTAAAATAGAGCAAAAACTGCAAATGAAATTAAGCACATTTTTGTGACTACTGTGGGTTTTACAAGTGTGAAAAATCTGGCTGTGATAACAGAAGCATCTGATAGGTCTGATTGAAACTGAGCTGCTTTAGGCCATTTCTCCACCTGAGGTAAAACTAAATTGCCAGTAGGTCTGCCCCCTCAGAACTGGCAGATACCTGAAGATTTGAAGGTGGAGCCTGGTGAAGGGCAGCATGTGGACAGCATGGATGTGATCCCATAGATTTACCCTCTGAAGCTGCCATTTTCTCCAAGGGAACTGATCTCTGTAATCTGAAGATCAGTGGTAATTCCAGGAGAGCTCCAGTTTCCCACCTGGAGATTGACAATGGCCTTTTTCACACAAACCAAATAAAATGTGTTGAGGCACGAAATAAAATGTTTTCTCCATGGAGTTCGTATGGTCTTTAGCCCCAAATATTTTATTTCCTGCCTGGAAACATTTAATTTTCATGCTGTTATTTAGCGATTCTTAAAAAAAAAAATTGAAAATTTTTTCGCTTGTGCAGTCTCTTTAAAATGTTTCTCTTTAAAATGCCTCTGAGCAGTCCTCAGACTTCCCTGTTGATGCCATTTTCTGAGCTCCCATTGGCTGCCTTGCTCTGTATTTTCAATAGGTTTTTTTTTCAGGGGGTTATGGAGGTTGTGGCCAGCATTTTTCTATAAATGTAAAAGTGCAGATAAACGACGTTACATTACTGTACCAAGGCAGGGTTAGCCTTGATGGACAAGAAAAAACAGTTGCGCTCCTAGAGAAGTGAGGAAAGAAAATACTTTGTACAACAATTTAAGTGCATATGGAAGGGTTATTTGGGTTTTTGGTTAATTATTTGAAAATGAAAGGATTAGACAGGCTTTTATATATTGATTCCTGGATTTGTACATTTCAGATTGGCTTGACAAAGGACTGCCGAAATAAAAACCTAATTTAGAGGTTTTATAGCCATACTGGACGGTGAACTTACTTGTGGAATTGTTTTTGTACATTTTTGATAGAAAGATAACATTGAAAGGATACTCACTCATTGAGTTGGAGTACGCATTGGTGTAATATTTGTGACAGTATCTATTGTACACCTGCCTTGATTATTATGTAGTTACATAGACATGACCCCTAGAGAATCACGCATGAGGCTTTGAGACTTTGTAGCTATGAATCTAAGAGGGAATTATTTTTTAAAACAAGGAATGACTACAAAATGATGTCCAGGAAGCACCTTTGAGGGGGTGAGTGTGGACAAAGGAGTGGGGGTTTAAAACATTTGCAAAACATTTTCAGGGGCTTGTGCAGAAAGCACCAACACAAGCACACAGTCCAGGTTCTTAGACCAAGAATCAATGGGGTCTTAGGCCCCTTCCGCACATGCAAAATAATGCATTTTCAAACCACTTTCACAACTGTTTGCAAGTGGATTTTGCCATTCCGCACAGCTTCAAAGAGCATTGAAAGCAGTTTGAAACTGCATTATTCTGCATGTGCGGAATGAGCCTGAATCTGTCCTTAAAATCTGGGCATGTATGGTTATTGACTTGGAGGTTTTTTCAGATGAAATAAGAAACTTGAAGTTCTCCTGTCAGCATAATGCATTGTGGATAAGCTAGCTATTCTGGAGACTGTAAATATTTTCACAATGGTGTTTAATTTGCTTCTTGCCTCTGACACTCAAACCAGGTGGTTCTTTGTTATGCTATAGATGCCAGCCAAGAGGCCCTCCTGCCAGGATTGCCCACCTGTAAAAGGAGTCATGGCATCCTAGCTGCACCATCTTTTGTCTACAAGATAGGAAGTTCACAGAATCAAGAGTATGCCTGTGGGGTGAGGGTACACCTCTTTCTCAAGAACTTCCTTATATGGTAAAATAGCAATAATGGAAAACCTGACCCTCCTGCTCTCAATTCTCTGCATAAATTCTATTAGGCCAGTGGTGGCGAACCTATGGCACAGGTGCCAGAGGTGGCACTCAGAGCCCTTTCTGTGGGCACGCGTGCACAGAGATCATCATGTGGGAGGGGGGCAGAAAATCACCCCACCCCCACCCCCCTAGGCTGGCCTGGGCATGATCCTTTACCTGGGAGTAAGGTCAGTTGCTGGCAATGGGGCTTACTTCTGAGTAAACCCTCCTAGGGTCGTGATTCATCCATTCGAAGCGTTGCACAGTTGCTTCACCAAGCTTACTCCCGAGTAACATGCACCTGTTTTTTTCTAAATTAAAACCTCAGTATTCAGGTTAAATTGCCGTGTTGGCACTTTGCAATAAATAAGTGGGTTTTAGGTTGCAATTTGGGCACTCGGTCTTGAAAAGGTTCACCATCACTGTATTTGGCCATTCCAGTGGTGAGTAGATTTAAATGAATTGTCATGACCCTTTGTTTTAAACAAATCCCAGCACTTTGGCATGTGATCTCTAGTTGAAATCAGGTATGTGGACAGGACAATAGGTCTTGATGGCATCTGCTAAACTCATCATACCTGGGGCCATTCAATATGGAAAGGAACCAAGCCTCGATCTTTGCACAAAGTTGTAAAAGGCCATTTGTCTGATATGACAAGATACTGTACTGGTGTTTGAAATTACTGCATTAAAAAATCGT
The DNA here is from genome assembly GCF_021028975.2 of Sphaerodactylus townsendi. NCBI lineage: Eukaryota > Metazoa > Chordata > Lepidosauria > Squamata > Sphaerodactylidae > Sphaerodactylus > Sphaerodactylus townsendi. Next base: position 84,977,812 of record NC_059429.1, read on the forward strand.
ATGGAGCCCTAAAAAGCCTCAATAAAATGCAATTAACATTCTAATCACGGGGCCAAGTTTTAATGAGCCCTTCATTTGCAGGGTCTACTTTTCCTCTGCACAGTAAAATCAGAATTAAAAATGGATTCTTGATAAGGCAGCTTCCCTCAAGGAACACATGAGATTTATAATAGTCTAAATTTCTATTAAACTTCAAATTTCTGACTCTTTTAACTAAGCAAGACAATATTGACACAATACTGCATGCACATACAAAATCCTTTTAGTATATCAGCAGAAGAGAAAAGACCATTCCAGCGGTGACTGGGAGTGGAGGAATCCTTGAAGAGTAGTTACTGGGCAGCAGCAGCATGGACATGACACTGTACATGACTCATGGGCTTCCTGGGGTTTTCCTCTTCAAAAAATAAATCTCCTTTCTGATTCCACGGGATGGCTATTTAAAATATTTCTGCCCCATCTTTCCTTGTGGTTCAAGGTACAACATAGCTAGGATGGAAAGAGAAAGTGAGGGGAAATGAGAATTTCTGGGCAGGGGTAGTCCAGTGCGGTTGCTTTTGTGCATGTGTGACAGGGCAATGGGTAGGGGTGAAAATAGCAGCTGGAAAAGACAGGTTTCTGTGGACCCCATTCTCACCTGTTCCTGCCTTGCTAGATGCTGCTGACATTGAAGGGGTTAGGGGTGTCTCCACAGCCCCATAGAACATCAAAATGCTAGCGTAGCATTGCAGCATGTCAGATTAGACTTGGGGAAGTCCAGGTTCCAATCTTCAACTCACTAGGCCTGCTCATGTTGTATTGAACATGCTTACTTCCTGGTTGTACATGTGTACATCTGTTTGTAGGAGCCAACACATGTTTACTTTATAAATGAAACTGGGAACCATCTGTGCATGCATGGAATCTAACAAAATAATTACTTAATTCAATTTTGAAGAAAAATCAAGTTCCAGATATGTTGGTCATGTGCCTGGAAGCTGTGGTTAAGTGGATGAAGCAGAGTTGGTTGGAACTGAATCCAATGAAGATGAAGGTCCTGTGGCTGGGTTGGGGAGGGCTAGAGTATGGGCTTCAGCTCACAAATTTTGATAGGTTCAATTGGTACCAGCTTCCTCCACCAAAAGCCTCAGTGTGGTCCTGGATGCCTCTTTCTCAATGGAGGCTCAGGTTACAGACATTACCAGGTGGGTGTTTTCACCTCTGCCAAATTAGGCAGCTGATCCCGCACCTGTCCCACCCTGACCTAGCCACGCAACAGTCACCACCAGGTTAGACTACTGTAACTCACGCTATACAGGGCTGCTCTAGAAATTCCAGTGGGTTCTGAATGCAGTTGTGGATAACACATATTTAACTTGTGCTCAGCCAGCTGCACTGACTCCAGGTTGAGTATTGAATCAGGTTCAACATTGGGGGTTTGACCTTTAAAGTCCTGAACATTCTGGGACCATCATACCTGTGGGACTGCTTGTCATATACTCTTGTTTCACATAAAGATATTCGTAGATTGCACATTCCTCTGCCACAAAACAAAGCATGCTGGACTTTTTTTGTTGTAGAATGCTCTGCCTGGACCCCAGTGCCTACCTAGCCCTGCTTCCCCCATCCACTTACATGTTTGAAAGTAAAAAAATAGGTTGGAATAAATAGTCTTGTATCAATGCACTGTGTTCAATAATGCACAAAATGATGGTTTTGACAGAGGCATATAAAAATGAATGCTTTCACATACTCATTTGGGACTATATTCTAATGCAGAAGCATACAATTTTCTCAACTGCTGCACCTCAGCTGACTGAACTAACATCTTTATATGAAACAGAGTATAGTATATCTCTGAATATGTGTGGCCTTCATCTGGAACTAATCTGCTGGTGATCCCTGGCCCAAGATATATTTGGTTGTCCTTAGCCAGAGCCAGGACTTTCTCGGCCCTGGCACTAGCCTGGCAGAACTCTCTGTCAAGTGAGACCAGGGCCCTGCAGGACTTGGTTCATTTCTGCAGGGCCTGTAAGATGGAGATGTTCCGCTGGGTCTATAGTTAAAGGCAGCAATGGTTGTATATCAGTTGACCTCCCTGCTGGACCCTTCCAGGATTGTGATGCCCTGCTGTTTGGTTCTGCACTGTGCCCTGTCATATTGCTGGAATTCACCACAGCTGCTTGTTCACTGTTTGTTAAGGGATAATGGAGAATGCCATCTTTTACATATATTTGATATACAGTATTGCTAATTTGGCATTTCATAATTTTACATTGATTTGCATGGTCTTGTTTTATTAATTATATAGCATATTTAGCCACTTTGAGCCCCACTTTTGTTGAAAAAGAGTAGCAAATAAACAAACAGTTGGATTGTATGTGCATTCACAGTAACTTGTGAACTATTGAGTGATTGGAATCAGTTTCTATATCTCAGCTTTATGGGATAATTGTGAGGATAAACAGTGAGACAAGAACCTTATATACTGCTGGAAATTCTCAGGAGAAAGGCTGGGATTAATAGTTGGGAATAACTTTATAGCACAATTCTGTGGGGAAAAAAGTATATGCCAAAGCAAGCATGCAAAGACTCTTGGAATACAACGTTCAATAATATGCAATGTATGCTGCTCTGAAGGGGAGTAATGGAGACCCCTGTGGCCTCCTGCAGGGTTTTTTTTTTGGGGGGGGACCATATTAAAGTAATGGATTGGAGTTTCCATTTATTTAAGGCAGAGGCTTATGTATCAGTGCATTCCAATCTGATCAGTTATGTATATTTCGGTAGACTCGAGTTTTGACCTACAAATGGACAAAACAACATCCTTTGACTTCTGGGAGGATTTTGAAATAAAGAGCCTGAATTCTGGAAAGTGTTTCTCTTTAGTAACCCAAGTATTCATGTTGCAGATGGTTGAGGTAGTGTTTTAAAATCGTTTTCCTTTTTTTTGCAATCCTGTTATGCGCTTGCTGTCTGAGTGTGTGTAATTAGCTGGCCTGGTGGGCAGGAACATGGTGGGAGGAAAAAAAAATCAGCAGATACACGCACTCTCTCTCCCCCCCGCCCCTTTCTTCAAAGTACCGGGGTTTAATAATTGCTTGCAGCATATACACACGCCGCCCTCCACATCCTATGCGCCGCATTCCTCGCTGGGACTCAATAGATCTCCGCCGAGTTTTTATCCCCCACTCTTTTTTTGCACGGGAAGCGTCACACAAGAGTAAGCGCCTGCAGTGATCTTCAGGGGCGTTGATCTCCCGTTCTCCCCCTTAAAAAGAATAAGCCGGCAGGGCCGTGCCTGTGGAACTAGAAACCACCTTAAGAGAGTCCCTCCTCCTTTTCAGGCGCGGGGGGGGGGGGAGTCTGGCAGGGCTAGTCAGTGGCGTTGCCATGACAAGCATTTTCTTGAGCTCTCGCTGCTCAAAACAGGAGGTGCTCAACTTGCAAAAGGCTGGATTTGAAAAAGTGGCAGGGGAAAAAAAACGTGCTTGGGGGGTGGGGGCGAATCTCAGAGGGACCCACATTTCTGCAAATGAGTACTTTCTCGCTGCATAGAGTTGTCAAGAATCCCCCGAACCATACAGGACAAGAGATCCTTTTGGGGGGTTTCGCCCCCGCTCTCTGCTTGTTTTAAACTTTGGGGAGCTCGAGAGCGAAGGACGGGCAGCCTCAGGAATCGAGGAGCCCCGAGGCTTCCCTCCCTCCCAATCCTCCTCCTCCCTCCCATGGAAGTCCAGGGGGCTTTCCCAGCCTGTGGAAGACTGGGTGACTGGAGGCGGAGGAAAAGCAGCAGGAGCAGCCGCAGCAGCACATGAATCGCCTCCGTAGTGCAAAGAAGCCCTCGCTTCGCTCGCTCTCGCTCTCCTCCACGGTGCGCTCTGCGCAGAGGGAGCCGCGCCGACCAAACCCAAGCCGCAAACTTGGAGCGGCGGGGCTGGTTGCTGGTGTCAATCCGTCGGTCTGCAAGAGCCCATCGCGGCTTCCCTGCTGCCCCGCTGAAGAGGCACAAGTAAGCCGGATTTCCTCTCCTGATTACATGTCCTTCTGCTGTCGGTCTTCCTTTTTTCAGGGCAGGACACATCTTGTTCTTTCTCCGGGCCTGGCGCCATGGGACTCTCGCCCCTCTACTTGACTGGAGAATGGACAGGAAACGGAAAACTGTTGCAAACACGTTTTCCGATCCCGTTTCTTGTGCTAGTTTGCTTGGAGCAAACTTGGGTAAAAGGCAGATTTGGGTGGGGTAAAGCGGAGCTGAGTTTCTGTTTGCTTGAGAATCTAGGGCGGCCGAAAGGTATTTGTCTGAAATACCCGCTGCCCGGTTTCTCTTTTACTTGCAAAAAAAGAAGAAAAGCCGCTCTAAGAAGGGAAGTGCTTCTGGTCTCATTCCTCCTCCTCCCCCCAACTATAATTAGCCATGGAAAATTCAGGTGGTTCCCTGAGTCCAATTGGAATTAAAAAGAGAGAAAATAACATTTTCTCTTCAGGGAGGAAAATAAGCCACTGTGTGGTTGCTGAGTTGTGCGGTGAAACTTGAATACCTCCCTTTTTTCCCCCACCTCGTTTTGTTTTGGTAACGTTGCCTACAACAATAATGCGGCTGCTTGGTGGGGTGTTCTTCTTCTTTTTTTTTTGGTGCCGTTCCTTGCTTATCATTCGTTTGTGGTGTGAGAGTGGATTTGAAAATGTTTTCTCCCCCCTCCTGCTTTTCGTCGCATAGACCAAATATTGGGTGGGCGCGTAACGGGCCCTTGTAGGTTGAGCTTCCTGAATCGCCGTTTCAGCTCCACCACATCCCCAGCACTACAACACTTCTCTGTTAGCAAAGGTGGTTGGGGGAGGAGAGCCGAATTCCTAGGCGAAGAGCTCTTGCCAGTGAGTGGAGGTGCGTTTGTAAAACGGAACGGCGGCCGGGGCGGGGGGGGGGGGGGGGCTCCGAAGCTGCTGCTGCTGCTGCTGCTGTGCCTAGGAAGTGGTGAAGCACGCGGGTTAGGCGTGTGCGTCTGTCATGGGCTGTCCGCGGGCACTGGCGTGTCAAGGACAGCGCCTAGCACATCACGGATCCATTCCGAGATAGAGACTCTGTGTGGTGTTGTTCAGCCCGAGTATGTGTGTGTGTTTTTTTAAGAGGGTGTGCAGTTTAATATCTTTAGCATGCTGCATTCAGCCTCTTGGGCTTTAGCACAGTAACCTGATTATTTACCGGTCGGGAGCACAATGCTGGGTTTGTGTGTCATCCAGGACAGCCTCGACGTTAAATTTGAAAAGGGGAAGCTCGATCGCTCTCCCGCCCCCCGCGTGTAGCAGCACAGTCTCCCTTTCTGAGCCGACAAATAAACCGTTGGCTGCCAGACGGACAGATGCAGAAATGCAGAAGAGGGAGGAAGCTTGAGACATGCCAGCTAATCGGTCGCCTCCAAGGGGCGCGGCAGGACGGGGAAAGTAAACTCGCCCGCGCGCCCCCTCCCTCCCTCTCTTCCTCCCTCCCTCTCTTCCCACCGAGGCCTTGCTCGCGGTAAGCCCTCGACGGGGGAGAGAAAGCGCTTCCCTGTTTGGCCCCGTGCAAGGAGGAGCGGGTCGTGCAGAGGAATGCTGTGCAGCTGCAGCGCCCGGCCGGCCAGGGAGAGGGAAGGGGCTCCTCACCTAGGGAGGCGTAACACGCCTCGCCCTTAGGGCAGCGGTTGGCCAAAGGTGGTGGAACCAGAGGTTGGCGAGGCTCTCTGCCTGTTCAGAAGGGCAAAAAAGCGTGCACGTCTCAGGTGGCAGCAAATTGGGGCGATGCCCACATACCGCAAGAAGGTGTGAGAGAAAAAAGTAGAAGAAAGGCTCCGACCGGGTAACTGGTTCTACTGCTGATGTGCACCCTTAACCGGTAAGTTAGCAGGATCGTTTCTCCACGCCACCGATCTGTCTCCTGTTTTTCCTGACCTTGCTATGCCAGCGTCCTTCTTCTTAATGTTAGTGTAATGGAAATTGTGACACCCACCCCAACCCCCATCCCCCCACCGCCAATAATCCCCACATAGTAGTGTCTGCTGGAAGGCAATAGAGTGGATGTGAGTCTTACCACACTTCACTTTTATTATAACTGAAAAAGTCAGCAGTTCATGGCCAGCAGTCTTGACAGGAGAGGGGAAGCAGTTGGGAAGGGAAATAAGGAAGGGGAAAGGCAAAGGGGTGGATGGCCCTGACATTTTGTATCTGTTTCCCCTATATTGTATTTAGAACCAGAGAGCTGAAAAATACTCCTTTGCTGATTTATCTGGCAAGGTTTGCTCTTCTCCAAATATTGCGGGGGGGGGGGGGGGGCACTGCAGTAGTGAGCTGTAGTTTGAGGTATCTTTACATTTCTTCAAAGCTCAAACACCGCAAATGTGTCTCATGAGGCCATATTCCACACACCAGTGAGAGCTTTGTTTGTATATTCCTCAGTAAAGAGCCCCTCCTTTGGGTGGGCAGAACCCCTGCAGTCTGACAGGGTTGGTAATCAAGGCTGCAGAATGACTGCATATCTGCAGCAGATGGAAGCACCCCCTGGTTTCTCCTCCCCCCCCCACCTTAGTACCAAAGCAGGTGGGGAGAATGCACAACCTTGTTTGGGGGAATTCCCTCTGCTAGTCAATTGCTGCTGGGAAGGGGACACTGTAAGTAAGGTGCCTTCCCTCCTTCTGTTTCCTGCCTCCCTCTTAAGTGTCTACCTGTTTCTGTAGTCATAACATTTCTCTTTCTCTCTCCCCCCACCCCCCTTACATGCACTCTTAATCGTGGTGCCTGTAGGTTAATATGGCCGCATGCTGGGTTTTCCATACGTCTGCTATGCATGCCTTTGTGAAGCCTAGAGAAAAGAGGGAATCTCCCCGACATGATGTCATTTAGTAATAGAGGTGTAAAAGGCACCTTTCCCCTCTGAAGTGGTGCTAACTGTTAACTGTTGCTTTAAATAAAGCAACCTCAATACCACTCCCTGTGCAGTGAGACTAGAAACCTGAAAGTAGCAAGGAGTGTGTGTACAGAGGAGCTGCCTTCATACAAAGTCTCTTCCATGATTCTTAGGTTAGCCTTGAGTGATAGTGACTCCCCAGAGATTTTCTCTGGCCCTTCTGGTGGAGGGGATTCTTTTAAACTGGAGTTTCCAAGGATTGAACAAGGAACCTCACAGACACACAATACACAGCTGAAGTTATGGCCCCTTTTGCAGAGTCTGGGTGGGGCAGGGCTGGAAAGCTGTCACAGGCCAGAGAAGGGTGTGTAGGTCAAGGTTTGGAGTAAATGGGGGATATGATAAGCCTGCAGAATTGAAATGACAGATCTGGAGGAGGAATTGACAGACTGGGGCAGTTGATTAGTTTTGTTGGTACAGGACTTGGAAAGTTCTTGGGATGTTATGGGGGTGAAGATTTAGTTTGTTGATTTCTTGCCAGTGTGAATTTGTTGTGTTTTTAGAAAGTTTGTGTTAAACTTCCAAATTAATTTAAGAATAGCTCTGCTGGATCAGATCAGTGATCTGTCTGGACCAGCATCCTGTCTCACACAGTGGCCACCAGTTGCCCCGAAGGATCAATAAACAAGACACAAAGATCTTCCCCCTACTATTCCTCTCCATAGCTAGGTATCCCACTAAAGGGCTTCTCCCTTCCCTGGGTTGGCTGTCAGTGGAACATCCAAATTCGCTCTCTGCCTGTAGCCACCCTCCAGTTCTTTTTTAAAGTTGGGGCAAAGTAGGTATTTATTTGTTCTACCTCCAAGACAAAAGGTTATGTAAAAGCTTCCAAAAATGCAGGGGCATGTTGCTTTCCTTGTTGGGGGGAGGAGTTCTCATGTGCAAACAGCCAAGGTTCACCCCACATCTCTTTGAGTGGGGGCACAATTTTCAAAACTATGCATCAGTTATTTATGACACTTAAATCCTTCCCTTTCTCCAAGGAGCCTGGAGTGGGATTTTAGAATTACATCACCCCCATGGTGGCTTTTAGACTGAGAAATAAATTAACCTGAAGGTAGCTCATACATTCCAGTTCAACAGGGTAGCCACCACACTAACTGTGGGATGTATGGCTGTGGATTCAGCATTGATTCCAGAAGAAAATTAATTACAGTACGTTAATAATGAAACTTGAAGGTACCTTCCAGGTGACACCAAAGGAGAAAATAAAATGTGTGAAATGAATTATCCATGGATTCAGTGTATTTTGGACAGGTGAGTTGAATGTGGAACTTTGAGCTACAGAAATAGACAGTTCTTGTGATTTTAAAATTAACAGGCTAAATCCCCAAGGTCTGTTGGATAGACTTTTCCAGTCAACATTTAAAGGAGTTGAACAGGTGGGCAAACCAAAGCTTGGAGAGTAGTGGCTGCACCATCATTTGAGAGCAGGGTCCGCCGGGCCTTTGGAGGTACCAGCCGTTGATGGTGCCCCCCCCCTCCCGTGGCCTTTACATCTGTGCCTCTGCCATCTCGGGATTTGCTGCCCTTCCCTCTCTGAAAGAGGGTGAAATTAGATTGTCGGACGCCATCTTACAAATTAATTTAATTATTCTTTTTAGTCCTTTATCTACTGCTGCTTTTAAAGGTTTTAACTGTTTTTATCTATATACAATGGTTATCGTGTTGAACACCGCCCAGAGCCCCTAGGGGATGGGGCGGTTTAAAAATCTGAAAAATAAATAAATAAATAAATAAATAAACAGGTTGCAGCATCCTGGTTGGCCTTCTTGCTGCAGTGTTTTAGCCTGCAGTTTCACGACTTGTGAGGCTCATTAGTTCAGGGATTTATCTTTTTGGTACTGCAGTTGCATCTTGCAACTGTAACAAAGTCTACAACCAAATATATCAGATGTTACTCTAATAAACGGGTTCTCTACTGGGCTAGCTGTTGTGGGTCAGAAGTTTTTGCTGTTTTGTTGTCTGGTTTTTAAATAGAACCTGATCTATGAGCCTCTCTCTCTGATTCAACACCAGCATGCTACTCAGCTTATTATTTTAGTTGAAAAAATTCTACCCTGCCATACCACTTTGGAATCAAATTGTTGGGTATGCAAAAATAATATTAGTAATGTTCTTAAATTCAAGAGTATTGATTTTATGTTAAGGTATACAGATAAATTGGCGTGGTTTCTTCAGTAGACACTGTGTTCTAGGATCTCTCTGTGGACCTCCAATTAAAATAAAATAGTCCAGGCTGATCACCAGTGGAACCATGTTACCCCTCCCCCTTGGTTCTTTTATTGCTGGTGATGCTCCCAGCACATGTTCAACAGTTTGTGCCCCTTGATTGCCTGTAGCAGGATGGCGCCTTCAGTTGTGGAAGTGTCTGTGTGTGGAGCGATGATTGCTTGTGTTTGCTGTTTAGGACTTTTTGTCTGTTGCTGTGAAATTATTATATGATCTGTAATGCCCTTGTTACAAAAGTTATAAAACACTATGGCCGTTTCCACACGGGCATTAAATGGCGGCCTGGAGACGGTAAAAATGCCGTCTCCAGGCCGCCATTCGCACGGGGGGTGCAGCTGCAACGCAGTCGGCGCCTTAGCCCTCACAGCAGCCGCCCGCCCGACCTGAAGCCGACATTTCCCCAGAGAGCTTGCGAAACGCCGCCGTGAAGCCGCCGCCCGCAGTGAAGCGGCAGCAGCTTCACGGCGCCTTCCCCACCAGTGATCACTTACCTTGTCCTCGGGCCTTCCGGTAGCGTCGCGAGGCCTGGGGATTTCACATGCCCTGCGCTGCTGGAGCAGGCGGCGCAGCGGGCCCAGGTAGCGTCTGATGCGTGTCCCCAGGTTGCATGCGCCGGAGGCGTCCGGGGACAATGTTTGTCGGCTTGGCGCCGGGCGACTTCAGAGTAAACAGGCGTGACGGCTGCCCGGCTGTTCCCAGGACCCGTCTGTGCAAGACGGTCCCAGCGTTGTCGGCATGGTGAAGAGGCGTGGGAAACGCATACGAACTCCAGCCAAGTTTAAACCGCCTTCGTGCGGAAACGGCCTTAGTTAAAAAGTTCTCTCCCAATATGGCCTTGGCTAGTGATTGTTTTATGTGAAAAGAAGAGAATTTGCATGTAAAGCAGTGGGTCCAAAGCTTCAGTTAGAAGGATCAGGTGGAAGGTGATCTGAAAGACCTGATCCTAGAGTCCTGGAAAGCCACTGCCAGTTAAAGTAGATGACAAGATAACTCTGATAGATTTCTGGTCTGACTCAGTATAAGGCAGTTTTGTGCATGTTTTGCTGGGGAACCTTGAGATCCTTTGCAAGTTTTGGAATCCTGAGGTCACATGAGAAATGGTATTTGAATTCAGATTAAGATGCTTGTCTTTGAATACTGTAATCTGGTGAGCATTTGCCTGAGGGTGAGTGCCATTTTGAGTGAACATGCTCAGGAATGTACTGGCAGCTCTTTCCTTTCTGTTAGGAATAGGCAGGCCCTGGCTGCCACAGCCTTTCTGTTTTCAGAAATAGCTGTGATGCATTGCCCAGCACCAGGGTGGTTCACTGGGGCTGTAAAGAAGTTTGCACCTATGTTTCTGACAGGCAGGCACTTCAATCATTTGGCCTACTCTCCATCTCTGCCACTTATCCTCACTGGCAGTGAAGGGCTAGTGCTGTTCCATTGGGAACTCTGATTTAGTTATCTTTGTTTATCTTATTTATAGTCCGCCTTACTCAGTGAGACTCAAGGCAGATTCCATAATTCAAGTTAATGCAATCAATTGAATACAGAAACATCTAGCAAACAGTGTAATAGGACTAGGAGATCCAGAATCTAAAACAAAGTATAACAATTAAATATGACATGCTGAACAATGCCAAAAGTGGTATTACATAATTAGAAATATAATTAAATGAGGAGAGGAGGATAAAACAATAGATAATACATATTAGTAGTATAGTCCATGGTCCCATTCCCTTGTATTCAGTGCACTACAATGGAATTCTTGGCATTTGTTCATTAGTTTTCTCCTTTCTATCCTCTCCTGTAGAGGGGTTTAAAGGTGGCTGCCCATTCCAGAGCTTCTTTGGTGATGGTGCTAAGACTCTGGAATGAGCTCTTAGTTGAATTGTTTCCTCTGTCAGTCCACTGTGCTGATGGTATAGACTGGACTTTTGAATGGTATAGACTGGACTTTTGTAACAGGGCTTTTCAGCAGGAGTTTTTATTTTGGAGCTAAACTGGATTCCACATTCTAGTACAGGAAAGTTCCAGCTTTTACAGAACTCTGTGATTGTGTGGCTTGTGGTGTTTGGCTGCCAAGTTTAACAAATATGGGCAAGGGAAGGTTTGGAAGGCTGCCTGCATTTAAGTAGTATGGATTAAATATGCAGTGCATCTTTTGGCTGTAAGCATCTTAAAACCTTATTTTTGAGCACAAGAGATGAAGAGAGACAAGTATTTAACTTCTAGGCCTTACAGGTGATTCTGAGGTCATCTTGGGCATAAGGTTGACAATGAAATATAGAGTTCTCTGTGCCAGGCTAGGCTCTCAGATGGGAACATACCATCAACTACAATTAAATGCATGATTACTTTGCTCTGAAGACTCTAGTCTAACATTCTCTGCATCTTCCAGTTCAACAGTAGCATCATTTGTTTTTCATAGTGGCTTGAAGGCTTGTTTGGTGGCCTTTGAGCTGGTCTGTGAATGACCTGCAGTGCAATCCTAAGTAGAGATAGATGGGTGCAGGTCCACTGAAGGCAGTGGTCTTAGACTGGCATAACTCTGCTTAGGACTGCATTGTTTTTTCTCCTGATTGTGCCCACATTTTGCATTAGTAGTTTTTCTGCCACATATAACCTTTGAATGCATTGCTGTGGCTATATTGATCCATGGAGGTTATTAGGGCAGTGCTGTATGTTTCCCCGCACTGGGCTATTGGCTTCTTTAGGGAGCCATTTCGATTGGGTTATATATTCCCTCCCCCAGTGTCATAGCTCTGATCAAAATCAGAGCCCCCAATGGCTGTATTACAGCATAAACAAAATATAACCAGTTGTGGGTTTTACATGTCTTTTGTTGTTTGACCTTTAGTCCAGAAGCATTGCAGTGTGAGATATTTTTTTTGTTCCTTTTGGTACTTCTTGGCAGAATTGGCAGGCTTATGACTTGGCCTGCTGAGATGCTCCATTTTCCATCCATCATTTATTTGATTGGTTATGATGGAGCTTTAATGGATGATTTGTCTCTGGAGAGTTACAGTAATATCTTATCTTTGCATTACTTCTGTTTCTCTGGCAAGGCTACTGAAATGCAGTTGTCCGTGAGGTAGAGGGTAGAACTTTCTTGGCAAGGTAAGAGAGGAAAGTCAGGGGAATCACATCAGTTGTGACCCAGTTTTCTAGTTACTTAACATTTGTTTCACGGTGAGGAGGTGCTCAGACCTTTTTGCATTAGCAAATTCTGAGCAGTATCTGTTATAAGGCGTAAGAACAAGATGTTTGCAAACTACCTCTGTACTGCCAGGATTCCATAAGCTTAACCTGAGGCTGAAGTCATTGGTTTTTCTTCCTCCTCACTTACTGCTCAGTTGTCTGCAATGGAGTGCTGTGGGAATTGGCCATGCATTGCTAGCTATTATGAGCTCCAGAGTGACAGAACTTGTAGGAGATTTATTAAGCTAGTTGTGATATTCTCCTCATACACCTCAAGGTTAATAGCATAGCATACGAGAGAACTTGACTTTGCGAGGACGCTGTTGAAAGCAGAGGGACAGAATTTAAGTGGGAATAACCCAGTAAGGTGGCAGTCTGCTGTCGCTTAAATTGAGAAATGGAAGCTGAATAGTAGAAAAAGAGAAGGGGGATGCAATACATCTACAATATAGTTTTGTGTGGTCATTGAAACATGCCACTTCTTTTTAGGCTGCTTCCACTGTAACATTTTTTTTTCACTGTCTGCCTCTAAAAAAATTTGTAAAAATGTGTTTTGGGTGCAAAACCTATGTGAACATTTCATTCCGGCTTTTCATGTTTTGCATTCTCTTTAGGGAAGAAAGTATTCTTGAACTGACCCTTACGTTCATGCCTTTCCAGGAACTGAGCATTAGTTGTCACAGAGGGTTATACAGGTTGCAGAGGTTAACATTAAAAAAAAGTACAACCCATATGATGATGCAAGCTTTCTGTATCTGTACTGTTGTCCAAGTAGACATCATTGGGGTTAGCTTGGGGAAACTCTGCATAGGATTGAACTGTTAGGGACAGGAGGAACTAATATACCAGCTCAGATCCCCAATCTGTTAAATATTCTGTCCTTGACAGTGGCAATAACTTGCTGTCCCAGAAGAAGGCTGAAAACATGTGTGGGATAATCTGTGTTATCATGGTTTCATCCTTGATGTTGCCTAATGGTTAAAGACTTGCATAAACCTTAATGTGGGACATTATCTCCCTCCATCTTGTAAGAGTTATCTTTTGTAAGGCTGGGCATCCATCCCTGCCATCTCTCTGAAATCTTTGGCCAGACCTTTTCTGCCACCTTCCTGACTATCTGCAGGTGATGTACTGATTTGGTAGAGATGCTGTGTACCAGCTGGTCATGGGAGATGACTTTTCTGGCATCCCCTGTTAAGGCTGAGCTAATAAAATATCTATCTCTGATGATGTTGTAATTAGTTGCTTTTGGCTTTATGTTAAAGTTTAACAAAGTTTCCGTTGGTTTATAATCCTTTCCATTTTTCTTCATTTTTTCCTGCAGCGTACAGGTTCTGTGGTGGGGTCAGAAACAACACACTCTGACCTCTCATTATGTGCAGAGTGAAGAAAAGAGGATTTTGTATGATGGCAGATTAAATATTAATAATATTGATGCTTCCTCTTCTGCCCCATGATGTTATGGTCCTGTGCTGGCACAAACAATGTATCATATCAGTGGCAATCTGTATAATGGCCTCCTATTTTATAATCAGGCAAGAAAGGAAGTGCTGCTTAACTAGGGGGAAATGGCAGATCTGTGGGTGGCCTCCTTGACCTTGGTACAAAGTAGGGTCTAAGAGGATGTGAATAATTTCAGCCTCCCCGATCCCAGTTGTTTCTTGTGCTATGTTGGGTAACATTGTGCAGGCCTTCTAATTTATCTGTATTTCCTTTTCTGCACTATTAGGACTTCCACATTAGGTTGGGTATCAGACTGATTTCGTGGAGGAAAGCAATTGCAAGGTTATTATACTGGTTTCTTTTGAGGTTAAATGGCATAAATCGCTTTTGATGCTCCACAAATATTAATCCATCTCAAAAAGTAGTGATGTAGAACTAATGGACTCTTAACAGAAGAGATGTTTCTGATCTTTCACATTAGATGATACCAGATAAAGACATGTAGATAGTCAATTGCTTGGTAACCTAGAGTGAGTAACATTTCCTTGTGATTACAAAATAGCAAAGCTTTAAACTAGAAAACAAGTTATGCTGACTTCAAATGATATTTTTAATAAGTAATGGGATTTTAAAAAATTACTTTTGTCATGTATCGTAAATGACTAGCATATGCAGGTACACAGGCTAGTAAAATAAAGGAAGAGAGAACCTAAATGATACACAGTGCCCTGAGCACAGTTTTGATTGATGTAGCATTTAGATTGGAGATTTGCTAGCAATAACACTATTAGATGGGTAGATTGGAGGGCAGTGATTGAAATTGTAAGAACCTTTTATAGCCTGAGTGTATAAGAATGAAGGCATAGTCTGCCTAATCTGCTGTCACCCCATTAATGCTGTAATTGAAGTTCGTGGACCAGCAAATAGAACCTTGTTCTTTTGAAATCTTGAGATCTCCCTGCAGTCCCTAGCAGTGACTCTGAATTACTGTATCACTAGGTCTCATGGTGCACTGTTTTTCCCATCTCAACTTTTGTCTCTGTATATTTTTTCTCTGAAATTTTTCAGAGAAGGGACCGTTTTTCATTTGATATATGCAGACTATACTAGAACAAGTCAATGATTAGGAATTACACATTTTACAGCTGTGTACTTGATCACACTTTAACAAATTGCTACACTTTCATGAAGGAGGGAAAACTTTAATTGTGCTGGGGATTAATTCTTTCTGTCATGAGTTATAAAAGGGTGGAGATGAAAATAGATGAAAAAGCAGGCCACTCTCACCTGTTTACTAAGAGCAAGGAACATTTTTCCCCCAGGCAAGCAGCTTTTCCAGATCATGGTGCCTTTACACAGCTGCATTGTGCATGGGCAGGTTTTGTGGTTTGTGGTATTGGGATGGATGTGATGTACTTGTATGCAAGGGTGTTTTAGAAATTGCAGTGCTTTTGGATATTAATTGTGGAGGAGTTATATGTTAGTGTATGTTTTAATTTGCTAATTTGTTAGCCACTTCGGTGGCCCTTTGGAAAAAGAAAGATGATTTATAAATTTTGTAAATAAATAAATGGGCACGGGCTTCTCTTCCCCTTCTCCCCAGCTGCGTGGTGGTTGGGTTGGCTGAGCCAACCAAGTAGTATTACAGTGCATCCATATATCTCAATCGTACGGGTTACATCAGAGGAAAGCTGCTGTGTGTGCATGTGAAGGGACCTGAAAACTGTGATTCCCAGTAGTGACATCCCAGTGGTTACATCCTGGTACCATTCATTGTAACCAGGTAACTTTCTTCTCTCTCATCGGGTTCGGGAAATAATGCCAGTATATGTGTTCTTTTCCTGGTCGTTTCTTAGAGAGTTCAGGCACAGAATGAACAGCCCATGTCTTATCAGAGCCATCTTTCTGAGTGGCTGTACTCCCTCCCCCACCCCCGGTCTGTGATGCTTGGTCTGTGGAAGTGGTGACATTCGCAGTACGTTTATTTGGCAGCTGAGCAAAAACGGCTGTCAGGAATAGTAAAAAAACCTTTTTTGAATATTAAATCTTTGAGATGCCTTTTCCCCCCCCCCCCCCCCCTTGTTTTTTTTTCCTTGACATTTGTCATTCTTCTAAAGAGAGATCGGGACAGATTTTTTATTTGATGTAAAATAATGCACCTTTTATAGTCTCTGTCAATGTCAGTTTTGTGTGATCTAACCCCTTGGTGATAAGATGAGTGCAGTGTGTGTTCTCCTTCAAGTGCTCTTTGTAACTCAGTACTGGCTTACTTAACTGTTGTTGGTATCCGTGTTTGTTATATAGATCATATGGCCTATTGTGTTTTGGTGCTTTACAGAGTTACAATGGGAAAAACAATTGTTATAAGCAACAGATCTAAATAGATATCCTGTCATAGGGAGAAAGGATTCTTCTCTCTGTTTTACCAGTGGTGCATTTGAGAGAAGGGGAGCATTTGAAAGGTTGGCCAAGTGACATTCTCAAAATCTGATGGACTCACTGATTCATGAATTTTAGATGATGAATTACAATCAGTGCAAAGCAATTCTTTGTCTGTCCTCTTGTGTAAGTAAACAAATGCTACTCAAGGAAGTGGTACTGATGGTGCAAAGTTAACAATTATAGGAGGGTTCCTATAGGAGTGGTAGGCAAGAGGTCCCTGATGCCTCCAGTTATATGTTCTCAGCAGGAACTGCATGGGACTTTGGAGAGTCACTTTCAGTCAAAATGCAGAATACCAAACTAGACAGGCAAATGGACTGACTTGGTATAGCAACTTCATATATTTAAATCCACTCCAAACCATCTTCTGGTCCTGCATGGATTAGGGACTGGTTCACATCCTCAGCTATCCTGGAACAACTTTTGCAATGATTTATAGTCTACTTAGTTTATATCTGGGGCCCCCCAATCTCTTGTAAATATGACAGAGCATAATATGGCAGTTATGGAATAGAAGCCCATCACAAAGTGCTAGGAGATTTTCTTTGAAGGCTCCAAGCAAAGTGTTCTGTAATAGAAATGGCTGCTTCAAAGTGGGTGCTCCCTTCAGAGGCAAAGATGATGCTCTGTAGTGATGTCAGATTTCCAGATATGTTCAAGTCCTGCAAAAAATAAATTATTTGTGAAATGTAAATTATGGGGAGGCAGGGTGAATTTGATTTAAATCAAACTGGTTTAAATCATGATTTAAATCACAGTTTAAATCACTAGTCAGTAAGACTAGATTTAAATCAGTTTTCTACATCAAGATTCATACTTGCTGGTATAGTTATAATATTTACAACCAGATGCAGGTTTCATTTTTAGAATAATAACTTTTTGGATTAGTTTTACAGATATATTAGAAATATGTGGATAATTTCATAATTATCTCCATATTAGTTCAGACCACTAGGCCATGTATTTCTGTGTTCCGGTGTTTCCATTTTGCCTGTATGCCTTTCCTTATCCATAGGTAGAGGAACTTCATTAAAATATTTCCAAATTGGGTTGCTTTTACAGCCTGCTGCCATTACAGATTCTTTTCTCCAAGGAGAGACTAATATGGTAAGACTCAGGATATATACACAAGGATCCCAAGCTTGTGGAGTATTCTGCTCAAAAGGTTTCACTTTCATTTTTACTTCTACCCCTTCCCTCCTCACAATTAGGTCCTTGTGCAGATCTAATCCATTCCAAACATTCTTGAAATTTAACAAAAGGTGAGGGGTTGAGAACTGCAAAACCAAGCATTTGTGATAATATTTTCTAGCTAGAACAAATACTCAAAGTGACCTCACAGAAGAACATGATATTGTGAATGGATTAATAGAATTAATTTACCACATGGAATTAATTTACCAAAAAAATTAAACATTGCATAAATATCCAGCCTCATACTACACACTGTAGTTAAAAACTAATCCTTATTTCATGATGAAGAACCTTTTGGACTGTAATGTATCATAAATAGAAAACTATCTTTAGATAAATTTTTTCCTCAAAAAGCATTTTAAAGAATCTAATTTAAAATTTAAAATACTACTACTACTACTACTACTACCACCACCACCACCACCACCACCACCACCACCATCATCATCCTCCTCCACTCTGGAAGGTAGAGTAAATTACAGTATGACACTTACCCTTTTTCCCAGCCTAAATATATTTTACAATTTTAACCATATAAAACACATTATTTATAACTTGGTATATACATTGGACTGCTTGGTATATTTATTGGATTTAAAAGTACAAATATGCCTTGGTGATCTGTGAGCAACATTTTGACAGTACCCAGTCCTAGAGAGACAGCTGCAAACTGTTGCATTGTATGTTACTTTAGTATCTGTCTTAGCTTTTGCCATCTGAGTGGTAGGAAAACAATAGAAGCTGAAAATCACAGGTTTCATCCCCCCCCCCCCGCCCCACATGAAAGTAACTATCCTAAAAGTATTTGTTGAGCCACAAAATACTAATGACAGAAACATCTAAATGACTTTGCCTAGTGTGCATATGGATTTGCGGATCTGTTGAGGCCCCCAGGTTGGGAGCTCTGGTTAAACCAGGGCACTCCTCAAACATGGCAAGGGCTTTTTTGGCTCTTGCCCCAGTCTGGTGGAATGAGGGTGTTGAGGCCGTGCGTGACTTATTGCAATTTCGCAGGTCCTTTAAAGTAGAGCTGATCTACCAGACTTATGGTTGAGGGCTTCCTTCCTTCCTTCCTTCCTTCCTTCCTTCCTTCCTTCCTTCCTTCCTTCCTTCCTTCCTTCCTTCCTTCCTTCCTTCCTTCCTTCCTTCCTTCCTTCCTTCCTTCCTTCCTTCCTTCCTTCCTTCCTTCCTTCCTTCCTTCCTTCCTTCCTTCCTTCCTTCCTTCCTTCCTTCCTTCCTTCCTTCCTTCCTTCCTTCCTTCCTTCCTTCCCCTCCTTTGAATGATATATGAATATCTGGTGTGGGGGGTGGGGGCTGAGATGGCACATCCTCCTGAGTTGAATTGAATGGTGGCAAGATGCTGTCTGAATTAATATTTATGCGGATAGTTTAATGCACATCAGTTTTAATGTTTATATGGATGTTGTAAGCCATCCTTTATTGGTATTGGGAAGGGAGACCTGGAAGCCAAATAAAGCAAGTAAATAAATAAACAGAACCTTTCCTTTGTCATTGTTCACTAATATTTTCACAAAGTATCTTCAGTGAATCAGTTTGATGGTTGTTCCCCACTTGTCAAGGAACTTCTGACTTTCTGGCAAAGTGGCAAATGAGTCCTGGAGACAGAAATAGCCTCTCACCTCTGAGGGAGGCAGAGATTCTCTAATAGGGAGATCTGTGCGGGATACTTAACCAGCAGCCACTCATTAAGCACTAACTGTTTAGTAGGATGTTTATTCATTAGGGATGCTAATAACCAGATTGCTTTGAAAGTGTGGATTGGAGAGTCAGAATGGAACTGATTTTAAAGGTCACCAGAAAATATCATTCTTCTTTCCAGTTTACCTTTATTTAGGACCTCGCCAGTGCCATAATTCGACAAGAATGTAGAATAAGTGCAGATTGTTGAACTAGCTGCTAACTGGGAACCTTGTCTATCCTCTGTGGTTGTGAAGCTATGCTGAAAAGCCTGTTGTCAAAGCAAGCTGAATCTTGAAAATCAAGGGGTGGCTGAGTAAAATTGCACAATGGCCAAAGGTTGGGGGATTCAGTGCTCTGCCCAGTACCTAGCTGCTTCCTATGACTGACTGAAGCAGAATCATTTGGATAGTTTTGTAGAAAAATAATGAGCAGTTACACTACAGAAAAATATCATACCAGATACAAAATCTGAACGGTTTCAGTGCAGAATTTTGATTTTTAGTTTTGTTTAGCTGATTACATACATCCTTGCCCATAGTTTCTTCATCTTCACTGTACATCATGCATATGTAGGAAACACTGGGCACTCCTTGTTCATGCAGGGAAATAACATTGGTCTTACCCGTGAAGGGGTCTTCTCCATTGAGCGACTGAGGACATCTGGGTTTTGCTGGTCCACCAATCATGGAGGCAGGAAGTTCTGAAGTTTTTTTGGATTTTCCCCTCTGTGCTGTGGACCCGCCCTCTGCTTGCCAGTTCTGGTTACTCCGATCGGCAGTGCAGTCTGCTTCAGTCTGGATAAAATCTCTTGAAATACAAAAACACTGCTCCTCTTCACATTATACATAACTAGGAATATATTCCAACCAAGTAAGAACAGGATAACAAGAGAATTAGGGGACAAATCAGTCCCAATATAGAGGGAAAACTAGATCTCAGATTGTGACTATGCTTTGCAGTACCTTTTTCAGGAGAGGATGAAGATTCTAGTGTACAGGAGGGCAAATGTCCTCAGTCGCTCAATGGAGAAGACCCCTTCATGGGTAAGACCAATGTTATTTCTCCATTGAGAGAGAGGACATCTGGGTGACCTCCCCTAGCAGTGTCATAGTCCATTTACAGAGTGGGATCACAGTTATGCTGTGGCAAGTCGTGAGAATTGGCATTGCCAGTGGCCATTTTGTGTGCCTTTTCTGTTTGGTGCGAAGAGCTGTCCTGAAGGGGATCGCCCTTATGGCTATGGCCCGGGTGGGAAGGACAGTGGTCTTCTTGCCTCAAATCGCCTCCGCACAGTCTGCTGGAGGCTGTTTCCCCACTGTCTTCCTCAGAGGACAGGCTGACTGGGCATGCTGCTTGTAAGCTGTGAAAGTGAAAGCAAAACCGAGCAGCTCCTGGATATGCCTCTCCCTCAAAAGGCAAAGCTGGAGCATAGGAGAGGGGAGGAAAGGAGGTTAGTAGAGTTGAAGGGGAATATAAGAATAGAAATAGTAACAGAATTTGTAAAGAAACAGTGGTCACTAAGACCACTGCGACTGCACTCCCTGGAGGCAGGAAGCAAACTGGCAAGTAGAGGGCAGGTCCACGACACAGAGGGGAAACTCCAAAAAGACTTCAGAACTTCCTGCCTCCCTGATTGGTGGACCAGCAAAACCCAGATGTCCTCTCGCTCAATGGAGAATTAACTGTTTCACAGAAAAGCCTAAAGGCTTTCTGGAGTATTCTGGGCTAGAAAAGATTTTAATCTGGCTTTTGAATCTGCTAGATAATGCCTTCCCTCAAGGATTTGCCCTGAAGTCAGTGGGCATTTTCTTTCCATCCCCTTCCCAAATTGAGAACACACTGTGTCTTTTCAACTTTCCACAGGGAGGGGTGCCTTGCTGGCTTTTTAAGTTCTGAAATCTAAAAATAAGCTGGCTGTCCTTAAGAACTGAGGGAGGCAGGGAGAAGATGTCTGTTACCCTCAAGCCAGCCCTGGGGATTCCTTGCCAGAGGGACAAAGCAGCATTTGTAGTGCTCGCGTGTTAAGGAAAAGGCAAGAATTGTGGAGGAAGAACTCCTGGGCTGCAGAAGAGTGATGCTTTTTCTAAAATGTTAAAGCTTGAACTTGGGTTATTGACTTTTTAAAAGCATAATAGATGCCTCTTTGAGCAAGGCATGAATTAAGCAGTAAGATTACTATGTCCAGGCTGTTTCAGGCATGAGGCGGCTCAGTAGTTCATTTAGCAAAAGGTCTCTGGATGTTTAACAGTTGCAGTAAATTCTACCCAGAGTGATGTTTGCCTGTATTTCAGTATCAGTAGAAGTGCTTCTTTATGGGCGTTTCCTCATGATTTGCTACTGATGTTGCTAGTTCTGTCCCCATACTGTGTTGGTTTCAATTATTCAATGCTTGTGGATCAAATGCCAAGAAAATCAGGAGTAAGTTGAGTGTGTGGAAAAGCCCTATGTTGACTGTACATGCCTTCCATTCCATGGTTTATGGAGGGGGTGGGGAATCCACACATCACCCATATTCTCCACAGACCCTTCTACTGCTTCTCCACTTACTGTTGGGTTTCTTTTCTCTGAAGTATCTAATCTGCCATAGATTCAGCAGTGGCCATGAGTAGACTTGCCTAAGGCATCCTGCCTGCTGAGCTGTGTGGTCTAAGAAGCACTTACCAGGATCTTTTGCAGTGTTGTGCAGGATGCTGAGCTGCAACTTTTGGTACCAAGGGGTCAGGCTGTCCCTGAGATGAAGACATACGGCACCAATAAAGCAATAGCTCCTGTTGAAGAACTCTTAGCATCTTGCCCAGCAGCATGTCAGAATTTCAGATAACAATGGACTGAAAACAATCCATTACCCCAGCTGAACTTTCGGGGAGCCTTTTCCTCTGTTGCTTGGTTCGACCAGTTTTTTCAGGGGAGGCCTAAATATTTTAAGTCCTTTCTTTGCTCATCACCTGTATCTTTGCCTTACCATCTTATTGTCTGCTGACAACCCTTCCCTTTATTTTAACTGCTTTAGCCGTCTCAAAATAACTTGCCATTATAGATAAGGCGCAAGGCAGCCTTTAAAAATTCCATTTAGGATCAGACCTTAGAAATCCTGGTCATATCCTGCTTTGTCCTTATTTCAACACATAAAGCAGCTGACCAAGTGAGTATCCACACACCCCAAATTACTGAGCTTATTTGTATAAAAGCTCTGATCTAGTTTTCATAACAGGTGAGATCTGTCTGCAGTGTAATGCTTCAGGCTGCCCTTGTGGACTCATAGTGTGGTGATGCTCTTCCTTGTGGGGCAGACAAATCCCCTTTGTAGGATACTGGCACTTTAGGAGAAGCAAAAAGCCTGTAGGAGTTACTGCATATGTTCAGCTGAACAAACAGGCATTGGAGATGGGCCAGAGAGTATGATCCCATTCCCCTTTACATATGCACACACGGTGTGCAGTCTTTAACCTCTGCACCAAGCTATTGTTAGCCTTACTCCAAAGCACATTAGCCTCTTTCACCTAGCATTTGGCAAAATGAAGCCTTTAAATGCCACTCATATTGCTGCATTCTTTAGGAAAAAAAACACACCTTTTTAATAGGAGAAAAGCTGCTTATTGCAGATATAGCTAGTTTATTTCATGAGTCAGCTTTTCTTTAGGTCAGGGGTCGGCAACCTTTAACACCCAAAGAGCCATTTGGACCCATTTTCCACAGAAAAGAAAACACTTGGAGCCGCAAATACTTTTTGACATCTAAAATGAAGATAACACTGTATATATTCTCACGCAGGGAGAAGTTCCCTTCTTTGGGGCCCATTTTTACCCATCAAAGCAAAAAAAAAAAGGGGGGGGGAGCCTGTTTTTGTACATGATTCAAATGACCAGCAATAGAACCCCTATTTCACACATTTCTCTTTTCTTGTGTTGAAAGACACTGATTATGCCCTCCCAAAGAACCCCCTCAAATTCCACTTGGATGGTGGATCAAAATTGGTGCCTTTAATGGGGTTGTCAACTTCCAGGGGGGCTGAACTCCCCCCCCCCCCGAGAAAATCTCTGCCATGAAGGGTTGACTCGACATCCATATTCCTCGCTGAGCATGGCCCCGCCCTGCTACCAAAAGTCACAGCTTCTGAGAATTGACCCCCAAATGTCCTGGGATTTGCCCACCGGGAGTTGGCAACCCATGACAACCATGGCTGAGGATGATCCCGGCCTTCTTCCCTTCCACGATCTACAAGCTTACCCTCCCCTGGCTAACTCTGAAGTAAACCTTCCAAGATCCATGTGCAAGGCTTTCCCCATGCGCTCCTGCCCTCCTTGGCAATGCAGAAGCAAACTATTCCTACCCACCCCCGCTTTCCCATCAAACAGCCCCAATGGGTGCAACCTTGCAGGGCTGCAGGTAATAACTCCTTTAAAAGCTGACATCGTATTTCTCACCTGGACTCAGCCAGGCTGCCATCCACTAGGAAAGCCCCTGGAGCTCAGTGGGGCTACGGGGGGGGGTCTTCAACCCAAGGTGGCGCTGCTGGGGTCCCCCATGTGGTCCTACGCCCCAAGAAGGATCTGTGGGAGGGGGAAATGAGGCCACCCAAAGCAGGGGTCGACCCCTGATCCCCATTCAAGGGGGGTGGACTGAGGTTAGGAATACGCTGAAAATCTGCGCTCCTGCAACTCCCTCCCGTTTCCCGCCCTTCGCTGCTCACCTGTTCAAGAGGATCCACCAGCGGTGCTCCGCCCCCCCGCCCTGCGCCGTCATCACCGTCATCAGCCAACCAGGCAGCTGAGACAGGGAAGCCGGAAGTGGCTTGGGATAACTTTGGGCTGTGCCTCTCTAAGAACGGGGACTCTTTCCCATTAACCCTTAGGCCGACTCTCCGAAGGAGGCTGAGAGGACCAAGCCACACGGAGCTGCAGTGCAAGGACGAAAGAGCCACATGTGGCTCCGGAGCCACAGGTTACAGACCCCTGCTTTAGGTAGTCCAAAATTTTTTAATTCCTTTGGTTCAAAGATTGATTTGTTCTTCCTGGGAGTCTGGGAAAAGGACTTGTGATATCCATAAAATTCCTACAACATCATGTCTTCAAGAAACATCAGATTCAATAGAATCACAATCAAATAGTGGCACCCCCCCCCCCAAAATGTCTAGAACAAAACACTTTTTCTAAATGTTTGTGTATGCTCAAATTAACATGCAGAGCCAAATCTCTTTCTTCCCCCTCACAGCCTCCACAAGTATATAGAAATGGGACAGGAGATCGGTTCTCAGGGGGGTTAAAGCTACATGAGAAAGACAAGAATGGGAGAAGCAGGAGCTGTCGTATTAGGTGCTGACTTGGAATGGTGGGTTGCAAGTTAGATGATATATCTTGAAATTTGCTGTGAAAATAAAGACAAACCAGCACTATCTTCTCCCACACAATCCATTTCTCATCTGTTCCTCCACCCCCTCCTCTGCCTGTAGGTATGTATAGGCATGGGAGACCACAGTGAATTTTAAGATAGAGTGGATTTCAGCTTTAAAATCCTAATGATATGTTAATCGTCTAACAAGAAACCCCTCCAGTCATCCAGAGCTATGGTAGCGACAGTGGTTAAAAACAACTTTTTGGCCTGTGGAGCTACTATATTATTAATATGGAGAACAAAATCTTTTGTCTCATAAACTTCATAACTGGTATGAGAAAAGATCTTTTTTCCTCCCACCCCTGCACTTTACTATTCAAAACTCAACCTGCTTTATCTGTGCTCATGATCTATAAGATCTTACAGAAGGGCCATGATCTGTGGGAACTATGAAATATGAATGCTTTATGTCCATTCTGCAGCTTGGTGTGAAAGTTGTTCATGGCAAGATCTTTATGGAAGGAAGTCACATATGTAAACTGTGTTGTGACAGGCCTTGTGGAAAGATTATTTTCTAAAGTTAGGATATTGACGGTCCCATTGCTTAGTTTTTGGGATAGAGCTGTCATGAAGGAAGACAATACTATAAGACAGTATTTGAGGTTTGGGCTTTAATTTTGTTACTGTGGTTCAATCTATCCCAGGGGTAGGGAACCTGCGGCTCTCCAGATGTTCAGGAACTACAATTCCCATCAGCCTCTGTCAGCATGGCCAATTGGCCATGCTGGTAGGGGCTGATGGGAATTGTAGTTCCTGAACATCTGGAGAGCCGCAGGTTCCCTACCCCTGATCTATCCCATACACTGGCTGGAGGCAGAAATTATTTATTTATTATATTCCTACCCTACCCATCCTGGGGTAGAGATTAAAACCTGAAACATTAAAATTCTAATACTGAACAACTTTGTTCTAGAAGAGTTACATATATACCTCAAGATGGCTATTACAGCAGGGGTCCTACATCCCCAAACCTGCACCTCCCCATGTCCCAATTTAATCCCTTTTTAAAATAAATATTTTTTCCAGGAGTGGGAAAGAGATAGAGGGTTGCACCCTAAAAGTGGCAGCTGGAAATTGGAAATTTGGGGAGACCGGCTTCAGATGGATAATGAGGACTGATGGGTGGCCTCAACCAAAAGCCTGGTGGAACATCGCTGTCTTACAGGCCCTGCAGAACTGGGTAAGGTCCCACAGGGCCCTGATGTCAGCTGACAGAGTTTCCCCAGGCTGGAGCCAAAGCTGACAAAGCCCTGGTTCTGGTCGAGGCCAACCTAAATCTTTTCAGAGTTGGTTGGTTTAGGAGAGGAATTATTGTTTGCTGGACCACTTTTTATAGTCCCACTATTACCACTTGTGAACAGCTGTTGTATTTTGGAGAACAATTTGGACAGAAATGATAATGGGTCAGAAAAAATATTTTCAGATTTTAAAAAAATATTAATATGTCAGCCCTATTACTACTCATGTGGAAATTCATTGGTAAGCATAGCAGATGTGAAATTGGATTGGACGATTTAAGAAGTGAGTGCTGATTTTGTGATCTAATGTTCATTTGAATTATTCATATTTTCATTTGTGAAACTGTAAAAGGAGTTGGAATATTTCCTAGCAACAACACATATTGGGGGAGGGGGGGTATCACACCACTCCCTTGCACTAAAATTAATCATTTTCAAGAGGAAGTGGATGAAATTTCTAAAACAAGCATTATGTTCAACTCTGTGCTGTACAAGATTGTATTTATTGTCCACTTGGATTTTATATTTTGGGTTTAGAAGTATGGTTGTACTTTAAGGTCTGCAGGGGGTCAGAGCTACAAATTAAGTCTTTTCCCTTTGGAAAAGAGAATCTTCTGTTTGGGAGAAAGCTGTGTTTGTTCAGATGCTGAGTAGTCCTGTGCCCTTTCTTTTCAGGATCTGCTGTAAGCTCGAAAGTGACTGTGGGCGAGCCATTTCCTCTCTCTTCCCAATTGTTAGGACTGATACCACATGGATTATTTCTTCATCTGTACTTGCCCATGTGGTGTAGAAATCATGTAACCACTGTTAACAGATTTTCTACATGCTCATGATGAGAGGATTGCTTTTGCTTAGGAAATTTGCCTGAGATGAAAATGGATTTATATGTTTAACTGGTATAGTTTATGGGTACTCTGGTGGAGTGCTGTGTCCTGGTGCATCCATTTTCAGCACTGATAGTAGCTTCGCAAACTGTGTTGCAAAGTGTGATTTAGCATGAAGACAATGGCCTTCCTGAGAAAGAGGAAGCAAGATTCAGTTTACTGTGCATGTCTCAATGTTTTGCAAACTGAGGTTTCTTGTTTTAATATCACTTTGTTAAATCCTTTGTAAAAACAAATGACTTCTTATCTGGGGTGAGCAAAAAGGTGCTACAGTGAATGATTTTAATAAGTAGGCAATAAGTGTTTAATGTGGCCCTCTGAATTCTTAAATATGGGAAGGGATCAAATTGTTTTCTTGACCCTTATGATTTAGAATAAGTTTCAGGGAAGAAGCTATTCTGAGCATCTTATGGAATTGTTATTCCTGGACTTACAGGCTCTACTAAAATACTTGTTGCATGTTCTAATGATTGAATGTGTTTTTACAAGCAGGTGGGCAGAATTATGACGACTGTGTAAGAGCAGGTAGGTGGCCTTGTGGGAGTCCTGTAACTACTAGCTGCCTGGTGTACTGCCAGGGAAGACTTAGGCCCTTTCCGCACACAGGCAGAAACGAGCCTCCACCAGCATAATTTATGCTGATGGAGGCTCGGGGACCGTTTGCACACTAGCATGCGAGTAGCCCCCACTTCCCCCCAGCCTCTTGGTCAGCCCCCTCCACTCACCATCATGTTCAGTGCCGCTCTGGAGGGCTCAGGGACCTGCCCATGCTACCCTCTGACCTCTAGGGGTCGGAGGGCGTGAAGCCGAGTCCCCTGCAGCCAGGGCAGCACTGAACATAATAGTAGTGGAAGCAACGAAGCAGTGTCTTCCCAGCGGTGCTGTTCGCACCGTGCTGATGGGAAGCTGCTGCTTTGCAAAAACCTCGCTTCTTTAGCGAGGTTAAAAGCGGCGGCTTCACACCCCTTTCGGGTGGCTAGGACGGCACTGCTGTGATGCAGCAGTGCCTCCTGTGCGAACAGCAGCCCAGGGACGGTGTTTTTGCCATCCTGGGCTGCTGTATATCGCCTGTGCGGAAAGGGCCCAAGGGTCAGTTACAGCAGATGGTGCTGCATTGCTGTCACCTGTGAGGGTCATCAAAGCTTATGTGAGAATACAAGGATGCCTTTTAATGGTCAGCTGTGTACTGAAGCAGTGGGCACTTTCCTGGTGGAGTACTGTAGGGGAATAGAGCTTGGGACATGCTCAGATCCTACTATGGCTACACTGGTAGAAATAATCTGAGGCTACATTTCTAAGCTTCCAGATCTTCAATGCTGCTATTCTCTCTCTCTCTAAGGTAGAAGACATCTTGTTGAGTGATTCCCACTGTCCAGTCAGGGAGGCAGGAACAAATTTCTTGCTTCCTTGTTGCTATGGGAATCACCCTTCTCTTTCAGTTTTGTTCCTGCCTCCAGAAGGAGAGCTTCATCCCCCCACCCCACCCCCCACCCCCATAATTTGGAGTGGAGGAGGAAGACGAGCAAGGAGTCACGTCCCCTGGTGTGGAAAATGCTCCTATTGCCACTCTGGCCATGAATAGAGATAACATTGATGGATTTCTCCCTGAAACCAAGGTTGAGATCCATCCCACGCAGCAAGAACCTCATTCTGCAGCAAACAGTGTCTCTGTCAGGGCTGCCCCAGTCACCTTGCCTGATGCTGCACAGGCTGAAGTGGAGGCACATGCCAAGAGAAAGCACACTGAGAGCAAGCCTGACAGCAGCAGCCTCAACACTACAGACCTAAGCAGCAGCTATTTTGGCGGGCAAAGAGTGGAGGCGTGCCAAAAATGCTTCACAAAGGAAAGGTCAGATAAGACAGAAAATGGCGGGGAGGACCAGGCAGCTCCTGCTCCTAGTCTTCTTGATTGCTTTACTATCTTCTTCTCTCAAGTCTTTCAACCTACAGCTACTCCAATGTGCCCTCAACCCTGAGAACATTTATGAAACAATCTATGAGGGAGGAAATGAGAGCATTCTAGGAAAAGTAAGGGTTGCTGCTAAGTGCCCCCCCCCCCCCCCCCCCACCGCAGCAGCTTCAAATCCACCCTCAGTAGGCAGTGGGGAAGTTCCAGGGGAGACTGTAACTTGTATGTGACCAAGAAAGGCAGCCCAAAAGTCTATGACAAGCTCCAGAAAACACCATATTCCCACCATTGCTGTGCTGCCTCAGATAGTGAGATAGGAGGAGAATTTTTGGCACATGAGGAGGAGGAGGACATGGATCTTCCTGAACCAACAACCAATTTTTTTAAAGGCAGAGGAGTATTCCTATTTGCTGTAGAAGACCCTGGCAGTCTTGGAACTGCAGGAAAAGATGGAGGGAGGGTGGGGGTGAAGAACAACCTTCCACCTCTTTGGGGAAAAAGCACAGCCCCAAAGGGAACAAAGAATTTTTACCTGGAATGGCTAATGCAGAAAAAGTGTTACCTGTGCCAGAGTATTTAGAAGTTCAGCTTAAGGGCTGAATGGACCAAACCAATGGCTAACAAATAATTTCCAGCATCCATTTAAAAAAAATGTATGCACTGCCATCCTTTACGAATGAATTCCTGCAGGTCTATCTAATTGGCGCTCCACTGGCTGCACTCTAGTTCTGGTGTCATTGGAAATCACAACAGAGTGCAAGTGCTCCCATTGTCCCTTCCCAGATCTTGGAACTTGTAGAGGTGATCATCAACACCAAAACCAACAGATTCATCCTTCCAGACAAGAAAATCCAAATGCCCAGAGACCTAGCCTCAGTGGTCATCAAGAACCCCTCTCAATAATCATGCTGCTCTCATGGGTCTACTGATTTTAAACTCAGAATACATACAGTTTAAAAAAAACTCAGCTACAAGTTGACAGCACTTTAAACACACACAACTGCATTCACTAATAAGGAGCACACTTTCCTGAGATCTGGGCAGTTATCTCCAAGGATATAATGTATGTGTGTACACAGTGTGGTGGGGGCGGGGGATACTGGGCTTGGGACATTTCCAGGGAAATGAGGGTGGCATATTCATTGTGGGGAGAGGGTCTACAGATGGTCTTCCTTGGCACAATGGGGAAGGCTTAACAAAGAGTCAATTATGTAGGGCAGGGGCTGAATAACAATGGTAATGGGGTTATGAGATCTGTAGTGGAAGGTGCTCTGCAAGACCATTAACTTTATTGGAAATTGGATGAAAGAGGTGTACTATTCCAACATGAAGGAGCTTTGCATAACTGGGCAGATCTGTCATTCTGCTGTGCTTTTTCTTACAAATAACAGCACACAAGAGGATTCCTGCCTGGCACCTCATGCTGAGTTTCGTGGCATGGAAGGGGCACATGCTAACAATTGGTGGATCCTACTCCAGAACTAGGAGCACACAGAACTAGGAGCACACCTTGTCTGGCTTCCTGGTCTGCACTCTGGCCACCCTCTGCTCCCTCCAATGTTGCTTGGCCAATCTGGTGTGGATTTTGCTGGCAATCTTATGTTTGGTGGCCAGCAGGGATAGGCGGGTTGGTGAGCTTTACCCTGTTATGGTGGCCCTTGCCACCCAAGCTGGAGTTCTGCCTCTCACAGCTCATCCAGCCACTCTGTCTCCATGTCCGACACTAAGGATGAAGGTGACTCCTCTGGACCCTAGATGTGGGGAGTCTCTCAGCTCAGGTTGAGACACACCATGGCATGGCTTACACTTGCCGCCATTGAGCCCATGGCTGGTCTCCACCACTTCTGTCAATGACCCACAGTGGCAGACCTGGTCTATGCTTACAGCAGTGACACAGAGCAGTACTTTTTCTCTATAGCCACTGGGGTTGCCTTGACAGTGATGCCTAGTGGTTGGATTGACCACCCAGTATTCTGCAGTTATTCAATCTAAATCCATTAGTACACTGCGGAGCTACAGTGAGATGGGTAACTAATGGTTTTGATAAAAACTGCGCTTAAAATGAATTATAATGCTCATAGTTAGAGACTATTTTTCTACTTCAGAAGCATGCTACTGTCTCTTCCACCACGCTTCAACTGACCACACTTCAGTCTTTTCTCCATTAATGTTTATAGCTAGTTATAGGATTGTAGGTCCTTTAAAAAATGTTTTAAATATTTATGTGGAGTTATGCTTGTATGGCTCACAGTATAATTGTCCAGTTTCTGAACAGATAAAACAGTTTGGTAGATTTTCCACAAATTTCAGAGGAGAGAAGTTAAGACGTAGGTCTTAAGGTTCTCGTGGGTAATGTGAAATTAAACTAATAGGAGCCATTCATTAGCTTCAAATAACTTCTGCCCAGCCTTTTTGAAGGGAGAGATCTATCCCATTTCCAACTTCTGCGGAACCCAGGCCAGAGTGAGTCCCACACACCCCTAGAAAGAGAGGTTATTTGAGACACTAGTAATGTTGCATAATCACTGCTTGGTGCATAGAAGGAGAATTTAGATCAAAGAGCTTAAAACTACATGGAAACCAGTGTTTTTCAAATTGTGCTTTTCAAAAGTGTGTTTTTCATAATGTGCAGGGATTAACACAGTATTCTGTATTGCAGTTGAAAAAGGGGCTGACCCGAGTACTTCCAGCCCAGTTCCGAATTCAGAAATATTTTCAGTTCTTGTGTGACTGCCTGTTTTGGTTCTCTGTTACATTTTGAGACTTCCAAATTTTGAGACTTCCAAATTTGCACCCATGGCAACATTCTGCATCTCCTCTATCTGCTTCCAGTGCAATGCCACTTTAATTACAACTTTTTGCATGTCTGCATTTTACGAGTGTATTCAATAAATCTCTGTGAATTCAGTGCCAGTCTACTTATATATGGGAGGGGCTTGTGACGCATGAATAATTGTCAGAAGGTTTTACACAGATGTCTCAATGAAGCTCATAATGTATGCATGCATGTAATCTAATTAATTCGCATATCGAGAAGACTCTGGGTGATCCTCCTGTCTGAGCACAAGATATATAGATGTGACAATGTCTCTGTAGGGAATTTTGCAGTCCAGATAGAAAAGGTAAACAATGTTCCCCTTACACCTCCTCAACAAAAAGGACTAGAGACATACATTTCTTTTTTTGAAAGGCCAGAAGTTCAGAG
The DNA here is from genome assembly GCF_021028975.2 of Sphaerodactylus townsendi. NCBI lineage: Eukaryota > Metazoa > Chordata > Lepidosauria > Squamata > Sphaerodactylidae > Sphaerodactylus > Sphaerodactylus townsendi. Next base: position 85,009,553 of record NC_059429.1, read on the forward strand.
ATATCAATTCACACATTTTTATAACAGTTATAATTATATAATAATATTCAATTGTTGATTTTGTAAAAAATAAACTGAAAAAGCCTCAGTGACTTATGTGCCTACCTGCTGGCATAATCCTAAATTTTATTGAGCCTGGGCTGGGAATTATCTCGAATTACTTAATGTCAGGATCAAATTAATTTGGCATAGACTAGAATAACTATTTCTTCACATGTACTTTAACTTGTGGTATGTTCTGCCACATGATGTAGCCTCTAGATAGATTTAACGCCTTTTCCAGAGGCATAGATGACTTCATGGAAATGGGTATATGAAAGGCTGTTTGCTGTGACAGCTGAACCTTCATGTTCAGAGGCAATCTGCCTTCAAGCACCAGATTCTGAGAAGAAAAGTTGGTTATAGTTTCTGCCTTATGCAGAAGGTCTTAAAAGGCTCCTTGTAGGGTGTTGTCACTTTGCTGCACCATTGGAGCGTATTGGTTCACTTGGATTGTTTGGTGAGGCACTTTTCATGTGCCATGGACATCCTGACACCAAGATATCTGGGGGCACAGTGGTGAGCCACTGTGCACTGAAAGGCCATAATATGTTAACAGCTGAGATAGAAGAGATATAACTACAAACTGGCCCTTTACTTCCTTTCACTCCCTCCACCTTATGTTTCCTTTCTTCCCTGTGTTTTTCTGGTTACTGTACATTTTCCTTGCTTCATTCCGGCCTACCATCTGCAGATGATTACACTTATCATCTCCAGATGCAAGAGTGCTTCTATTTGTATGGAGACTTGCATTTAGCAGAATTGTGTGACACCAAAGGAGGAGACATGGGTGAAAATGTACCACATTATTTCTCCCTTTCCCCAGCATTTCTCTTTTGCTGTTCCTCTATTCTGCTGGGGGCCACTAGCTATGCAAACCTGATGTCACTGCAGAATGCTGCAGTCAAACGTGCAATGCATCAAATCCCTGCAGAACAATCCAGAATGCACCAACTTGCTGCAGTTTGTGCAGCAGTGCAGACAGGTTGTGATCTGTTCTGAGTTCCTTACAGGCTTTGCAGTGTGAAGGTGGAGGATTTTTGGTGTTCAGGTAATGACCCATATGTCCTTAACTTTTGACCCAGGTACAGGCCTTCATCAAAGACAAAGACACTGCACTGTCAGATCTCTACGGCATACACCCATCTTCCTGTTTCCTAACATAGATCTGTGGAGGCTGCTTGACATGTTGGAGACCTGTGACTTGTCCCTCATTTTTCTTTCACGTTTGTATGTGCTGTGGAAACTGGGAGGATTAAATAGCTGAATGTTTTGCTGGCTATTTTGAGCCCTCTTTCCAATGCTTCAAAGATTGAACTGAAAATAAGTGTTGGGATCTTTAAACAATAGCTGCTGGCCCTCTCTACCTTTCCTGTCCTCATCAGTTACTGATCCAGCACTTGATTCAGTTTGAAGTCTTAGACTTCCAGTCTAAGGAGGGCTTCAGACTTTTGCTGAGCAGAGTGGCCCGGTCTGTCCCAGCCAGCTCTTTTAGCCATATATCAGCCAATATCTGGAAGAGGCTGTGTGTGACAAATCTTTATCACTGGGTGTGTCTTGGGCAGGGGCTGAAATGTTAGACTTTGGTCTGCAAAGCACCTCTTGGGCTGAATTGTTTTAGCTCAAGAAGATCTGTTTCACACTCTGCCATAGTGAATGCTTAAGATATTTTGAATTGTAAAAGGTGAATGCAGCAAACTCTCAAAAAAGTATATGGAACTTACTTGCCCAGATACTGGGTGTGGCTGCTTTTCCTTGTGGATTGTACACTTGGGGGTAAACTAGGACTTGCTGTTGCATAGCATGTAAGCACCACAGACTCTAAGATGGTGCTTTTTCAGTTGTTGAAGAGATCTATATTTGTTTTGTTTTATGGGATGAAAATGTAGAGAAGGCACAGTGGTTAGCAACTGGCTAAACCCATGTCAGATGATGCTGTCCTCTCACGATTTTTTTACTATGCTGAGATCAGTTTCATGTAACATACAATTGCTAAAATAAGGCCAGACTTTACACAGCAGGGGAACTCTGTAAATTCATTACTTAGGAACAGGAAAACCACAGTTGGCACTGGTTTTGGACTGCAAAATTACCTAGTGCCATTTTAGTCTGGAAAAGCTCTTGCTACTGATGCAGTATTGCCACCCATCTTTTCACTTTATTGACAACACAAATTATGGTAGCCAAGAATTTTTGAGTGTTGTGTGTGCTGCACATACATGATCTCATGAATCTGTGCACTACCCTGTAACATAGATGAGATTTTAAAAATCTTAACAGTGTAAATTGGGATGAGTGGATTGGCGTCTGTCCACTGGAGGATTTCTGCAAAAAGAAGAGGAAGGGGACGGTTCCTACTGATTCCCTTTCCCCTCCCCTCCCCCACTGCATACTTCTAGCTTACTCCTCATTCTTTATCTAGGAGTCTCCTTCCACCAGGATCCCAGTTCATAATTCTAGGTCAGGGAGTAGGGAACCCTCGCGGCTCTCAGATGTTCAGGAACTACAATTCCCATCAGCCTCTGTCAGCATGGCCAATTGGCCATGCTGGTAGGGGCTGATGGGAATTGTAGTTCCTGAACATCTGGAGAGCCGCAGGTTCCCTACCCCTGTTCTAGGTCTATTTGGAAGGAGCAAGAGGAAGTGAGAAAATCATTCTCTGTGGATGGGAATCTGTGGAAATTAGTTGTGGATATAAGTTAGTGAGATGTAATGGGATTCTTGAAGTCACCAAATAAACCTAGGTGAAGCTTGAACTGCGGACTTTCTGGATCACAGCTCACTCTGTTGGCCAATACACATTACTGATGCCACAGAGAATTTCACAAAGAATGTTGGACAGATTTGCTGGCATCGTTTGGTCACAATACAGCGTGGTACACAGACCATGTACATTTAGAAGGGAGTGCTGTTTGTGTACCCCAAACTGGTTTTATTTATCAGCATTGTCATGTTATAACTTATGCCTTAAAGGATGAGCAATGACTAAGAAAATGAAAGGTCATGACACAGAAAGCAGGAAGTTGTTCAGTTCCTCCAAATAAGAAATGGAAGGGGAAGGAGGGTGCAGCACTCAAAGAGAACTTCTAAAAAGCCTGCAGCTGAAGATACGTCACACTAGTGTTTGTTGTGGTTCTGCCTGTTGAATTGGAGGGAGCTGTTGATCAAAGGGATTGGGATTGTATCTACCACAATACTATCACTGCCAACAAAATCTTGCCTGCATGATGCAGTTTCATCATGCTGGAAGGGGATTGCAACCTAAAGAAGTCAGGTTTAGTTCAACAGTATGTTGTGCTGCTCAGTTTAGAGCTGTGGATTTGGACCACATTGTAAATGTGGTCCAAATCCAGGAGCAGCAGTGGCATAGGAGGTTAAGAGCTCGTGTATCTAATCTGGAGGAACCGGATTTGATTCCCTGCTCTGCCACTTGAGCTGTGGAGGCTTATCTGGGGAATTCAGATTAGCCTGTACACTCCCACACATGCCAGCTGGGTGACCTTGGGCTAGTCACAGCTTCTCTGAGCTCTCTCAGCCCCACCTACCTCACAGGGTGTTTGTTGTGAGGGGGGAAGGGCAAGGAGATTGTAAGCCCCTTTGAGTCTCCTGCAGGAGAGAAAGGGGGGATATAAATCCAAACTCTTCTTCTTCTTCTAAAAGATGTCCATGTTAATGCAGCATGTTAGATGCTAGAAGGATGACATCATTCCTCACACAGGCTAAAATGTTCCCCTTCACCTGACATCTTTTATGAATATTCAGGAAACACCATGGGTCTCTGAGAGTAGTCTTCAGATGAGATATTCCCAGATGTTTGCTTTTCCATCCTAAAAAATGAAGCCAGTGATGACATGTTCAATTCAAATTATTCCTAGAGATTCCCATGGAATATCTTGCAGCAGAACTTCCACTTCATGTGAACTATTACCTTGTTTTTCCAGCTAGACTTCCGGCTGTTCTGGAGCTCTTGCTGTGCTTTGAATGTAGTTTTCCCCCCCTTTGCCCTTCCCATTAAATTAGAAGCAGAAGTAGGAACGTGTGTCAGAAAGAAGGATTCTATTTTCCATAGCTATTTGATTGAGATCAGAGTGGGAATAATGCCAAACACCACCCCCCGAAAGCATTTTTTTTCATAGACACCTTTTATGACATTTGATATCCAAAGAAAATAGGGTTTTATTCTGTGATTTTTCTTTCTTTCTGGCTTCTACTTCTCTGCCCACTAACCTCCTGGAGAATGCATTCATTTGTGCAGTTTGTTCTGCTGCTTTAGTATATGATGGTAGAACATAATTTTTGCTGTCATTTTATGTTTCTCCATCTGCTTTTGTGGGTGGTGAAGCTACATACTGTCAAAGGCTTCCATGACCTGAATCAACTGGCTGTTGTGGGTTTTCCAGGATGTGCAGCCATGGTCTGGTATGTTTTGTTCCTAATGCTTCATCTGCATCTGTGGCTGGCATCTTCACAGGCACATTATGGTGAGATGCCATCTGAAAAAAGAATCCGATTTCCCCAGATAGAAAATACTGCATGTTGAGGGCCTGAGATCTTTGAAGGAGGCAGTAGGTCTGTTTTGCTCAAAAATTATCATTTAAATTCTGAAGGTCAGCTAAGGCAAGACTATAATCTTCATTAACTATTGAGAGTATTGATACTATACTGCAGAGGTTCTCAATATAGTGCATTAATACCTTTCCTGCTGCTCAACAAGTGTTTTCAGAAAGCGGGTGGGCTCAGGTGGGACCCTTGTCCATCAGGCTTCTGATTGGCCAGTTGAGAGTTAGTTTGCTGTGCAGATTATAATAAATTTGTTTCAGCTGCAGCAACTATAGTGTTGGTTTTATTCTCTTGGATGCTTCCTTACTTAGATCTTCTCCCCTGTACTTGGGCCTCCTCTGCTCTCAGGGTATAGCCAACAGTATGAAGATGGAGCCAGACAGACCAGCTATTCAGTTTGATGCTGGGCTGAATGGGTTTTGGGTCAAGCTTTACATTGAAGTTAAAAGGGGCCTGTGTGCTGCAACCCAGGCCCCTCAACCCAAAGCGGGAGAATGCGCCTCAGTTGGTCTGTGATAACCCACAGCCCATTTACTTCAAAACACAGTGGCTTATAAAGTGGCCTCTAAGGGCCACATTGGAGCTCTTCTGTTGAGTACTCTCTCTTCCCTCCCTTATGTCAGCTGGTCCACAATGCACTGTCCCTTTAAATGCTGCATAAACTTTAAAATTTTCAATGGGCCCCAGATGTGGCCTCCCAATTTGAAATGACTGTTTAAAGTTTTGTGGGCTGATGTGCCCCCTGTAGAGCAGCGGAAAGGCTTCCCATCTCAGCCAAATTCAGATCTTTCCTATATTTATCTGTTGTGAAATTTTGGAATTTATTATTTATTTATTTATTTATTATTTATTTATGGGTTTTGTATGCCGCCCTACCCCTGGAGGGCTCTGGGCGGTGCACAACATAATTTCCTCGTACAGCATATACAACAAAACCCCATTAAAATAGATTAAATTAGATTAAAACACAGCAGTAATTAACAAAGATGGCGTCAGCGATAAACCCCAATTAAAACCCTCCCAAAAAGAGAGGGGAAACTAAAACAAAAAGTGGGTCCCCTAGATGGCAAAAGGAACTCCAAGTCGGAGGAATGAAAGGAGGGGCACTTCAGCGGCTGGACACTCCAAAAGCCCGGTGGGAAATATTTCATTGTATATGCCTTTCATTGTACAGAATATATCTGGATCAAGTATCAGAAGTATTGGGCATTTTATTTAATCAGCAGTCTCTGATACTGCAGTTATTAGTTGTTGTTTTTTGCTTATTCAACCTTCATTAGTTAAGGGTGAGGTGGCCAACTGGATATTGACACTTGCCTTTTCAGGAGAAGGTGATAGAGGGTTTGGTGGCAGAGCAGCTGCAGGGATTCACACATCTGCTTTTGACCTGCTTCAGCCTGATTTTAGGCCTGGATTTGGAACATAGGAGAATGTAATTCTGCTGGGTGGTGGTGATATTTGTTCAAGATGGGCAAGTCATCCTTGTTGATTCTCTTAGATCCAACCTGGGTGTTTCCCCCCTTTTATGCCTTCATTTTTACATTGTACGCCATATTTGTGGAACTGATGCAAAAATGATGTTAAAGATGTCTAAAGTGAATGGAATGAAATTTCATTCAAAGAAGCAGAAGATGGCATGAAAATAAAAGATTCTTGTTTTATTTATGCTACAGTAGAGGGAGATTAAACTCAGGGGTTTTTAGTTGAAATAATAGAGCCATGAGATTTGGTAGTATCCTTAAGCTACAGCAACACTGGCAACTACCCAGGAGTAAAACGTAGCTGCATTGGAGTAAATGACAGGAAAGTGTTCTACAGGCACACACCCTAAGATTGAAACTTCCTTCTTGAATTTATGCAGGCCTGTTGCTGCTCATCTATGTCTTTGGCACGGACTCTCTGATTGCCTTGCTCTCACTGGGTCTGATCTTCCAGGGCTATCTTAAGTGCAGCTCTGCCAAGGTTCTAATTTAGTCCTCGTCTCAGGCTCTATTCTTCTTATAACTATTGCTTTTTGGTCTTCTACATGCGTCTTTCTCTCTCGCCCTCCCTTTAATTAGCCTTCTTACTGCATGGAACAGTTTGCAGTTATATATGGAAAACAGCCTACACTTTCCCAGGAGCAGGGCTTGCTGGGAAGGGAAACAGCAAGCTGGCGCTCTCTGGAAGAGGAGAGCTCTTTTTCCTGCTGCATTTGCTTTTTGTAACTTTTTAACCCTTTTGAAGGATTGGATGAATTTTTTTTTCTTGCAACCATCTGTGGTTTCTATGGAGAATTTTGGTGGAGAAGCTATAAATTCCTTATGGAGTTTAAGGAAATTCCCTTTTCCTGCACCAGTGTTTTCTTTGTATAAACTGAAAAGGCACACATGGAACTACATTTTATATATTGAATCCCAGCAAATTTACTGTGTGTTGTCTTGGGATTTCACTGAGCAAGAGTTAACATTTTTTTATTCTTTACCACTGCCACCCACCTATGCATCACTAATATCATGTGTGGCTCAAATACACCCGCAAAGAGAATTGTAGAAATAAAATCTTCAACAGTGCTAGTAGTTGCCAAGAAAAAAAATCACTAATTATTTCCCTTTGGCAGTATAAGAAATAGTATACTAGCAAAGGCAACTGGAGGAACATGTAAATGTTGGGGACCACTATCCTCCAGTGAGGTATCTGTGGCCAAGTAGGGGATTGCCCTGAAACTGCTGGATCCACCTATTTCCCTCTTACTTCAGACAACTACCACTGACTCAGCCGGAACTCCCAGAATGGGATTCCAAGTGGCAGGGAGCCACAGGAGAGAGCAAAAGTGTGAGGACCAGTGGGTGGCATCTGAAGCTGGAGCTTCACAATAAGAAAGTATAACCTTGTCAATTTCACCCTAGTTTGTTTCAGTGCAGATGGTGATAAAAATGACCCCAACACCAATAGAGCATCTACTACCATTTTCTTTTTAAAAATTGAGAGACATGAAGCATTACCAGGCAGTTAAACTAATTAAGGCTGAATAATACATAGACTGTGGTTATGTAGAAAGATGAAAGCAAAGCTATATCCCTTTCTTCTACTTCTCCAAGTCAATTCAACCCCACTTTTTGGTTAAGTTATTAAAATGAAGCCACAAAATGCCTATGAACTGGGTGTCGATTAGATCCATTTTATTGCATTCTGGGGTTATCCCTTATGCACCACAAGGAATTGTGTTTGTACCATTAATATATTACATTTGCTTTGTGATCCACAAAGAGAATGAGTACTACAAATACTGAGTACTATGGACTTCTTCTAAAGCAAACTGCAGAGACTCATAACATCAAATCCTGAAGTCCCTGATGGTGACTGTCAGATGTCTGTGTGCCATCTGGTTTACAGGGTGTAGCCAGCAATCCATGACAATAGGATGCCTCTTATTTGTAATATATGAATTGTATATAACATTTATTTGTTTGTTTGTTTGTTTGTTTGTTTGTTTATTATTGGGTTTTTTATACCGCCCTACCCCCGAAGGGCTTTGGGCGGTGAACAACATAAATCACATATACAGTAACCCTTAAATACATTAAAACAGTTTAAAACACAGCGATCAGTAAAACAATGTCTGCAATAACCCTTAAAAACCTCCCAAAAGGGGGAAGAAAACGGGTCCCATAGATGGTGAGGGATCCAGAAAGATAAAAAAGAAGAGGAGGAGGAGGGAGCAGGGGGCACCTGTCAGCGACTGGACACTCCAAAAGCCCGGCTGAACAACTCCGTCTTAACAGGCCCTGCGGAACTCACCAAGATCCCGCAGGGCCCGGACAGCTGGAGGAAGAGTGTTCCACCAGGCAGGGGCCAGGGCTGTAAAGGCCCTGGCCTGCGTGGAGGCCAGCCGCATCATTGAGGGGCCAGAGACTACCAGCAGATTGGCCTCTGCTGAACGCAGAGGCCTAGTAGGGACATATGGGGTAATGCAGTCTCAAAGGTATGAGGGTCCCAGGCCGCGTAAGGCCTTAAAGATAAGCACCCATACCTTGAAGATCATTCGGAACTCAACCGGGAGCCAATGCAGGCGACGCAATACCGGTTGAATATGGTCACGGAAGGCCCCCCCCCCCCCGTGAGCAGGCGGGCCGCCGCATGTTGGACCAGTTGCAATTTCCGGATCAAACGCAAGGGTAGGCCCGCGTAGAGCGAGTTACAATAGTCCAACCTGGAGGTGACCGTTGCATGGATCACTGTGGCTAGGTCTACTTGGGAGAGGAAGGGAGCCAGCTGCCGGGCCTGACGAAGATGGAAAAACGCAGCCTGGGTTGTATGGGCCACCTTGGTCTCCATTGAAAGAGACGAATCCAGGTGGACCCCCAAGCTGCGGACGGAGGAGGTCAACGCCAATGAGACCCCCTCCCACACCGGCGGCTGGAAATTCCCAACCCCACCCCCAGGGCCAAGCCAAAGGATCTCCATCTTTGAAGGATTAAGTTTTAACCTGCTCTGCTGCAACCAACCATCAACCGCCTCCAAACAATGCTGTAGAGCTGCAGGGGCGACGACCGCTTCCCCCTCCATCAACAGAATGAGCTGAGTCATCAGAATGAGCTGAGTCATCAGTACGCTGATGACAGATCAGCCCAAAGCTCCGTACCAGCTGAGCAAGGAGTTGCATATAGATGTTGAATAACAGCGGGGACAGTCGCACCCCCTGGGGCATCCCACAATGAAGTGGGCACTTCCAGGAGGCTTGGTCCCCGCACCACACTTGCTGACATCAATCCCGGAGGAACGAGGCAATCCACTGAAGCACAGTGCCCTGCACCCCGGAGACGTGACTGTAGACAGTGGGCTGCAAAAGATGCTGTGAAGCTGAGCCTCACATCACCAAGTGCAACGCCATTGCGGTCAGATCTAACAGTACCAACAGTTCCGATCTACCTTGGTCCAGCTGCATACGGAGTGTATCTGTGACGGCGACAAGAACGGTCTCCGTCCCATGCCCAGCACGGAAGCCAGACTGGAAGGGGTCGAAAGCCGATGTGTCATCCAGGAAACCCTGAAGCTGCTCCAACACCACTCTCTCAATTACCTTCCCCAGAAATGAAAGATTCGAGACGGGGCGGTAATTGGCCAGATCCCCAGGATCTAACGATGGTCTTTTCAAGAGTGGGCGGACCACTGCCTCCTTCAACCCACCCAGAAAGACTCCTTGCTCAAGGGAGCCGTTGATGATATACAACAGGTGGGGTCGTAACTTCTCCCGGCAAAGTTTAACAAGCCAGGAGGGACACGGATCCAGAGGACAGGTAGTTGGTCTAACAGCAACCAAGGCCCTGTCGACAGCGGCTTCAGAGAGCAGGGAAAACTGGGCCAAACAAGGGCCTGAAGATGGCAAGGGAGCCTCCAGTTCACTAATTGTAGACAAAGTGGGGGGAAGATCCTGGCGAAGTGACGCGACTTTATCCGCAAAAAAGCTCATAAATGCCTCACAGCTAATAGCCAATTGAGAATTTAATGAACCCTCCGACAAGGAAGTTAAAGATTGAATCATGCGAAACAGTTGTGCTGGGCGGGAGCTAGCAGACGTGAGAGAGGAGAAGAAAGCCTTCTTCGCCTCCTTCAGTTAAGCCACCTCATGGAAGCCTTCATCCTCCTCCTTCTGGCAAACGGGCCCTATAAGATGTCTAAGCCACAGGCCAGCTTCTCTGTCACGAGATTTCCTCACACTGCGGGCTTCCAGGCGGGCCCACTTGAGTCCCCGCTTCATATGGCGGAGTTCCACAGTATAACATGGGGCCCGCCGAGAGCGGGGACGCAGAGGACGCTGGGGAGCAACAGCCTCAATGGCATCATAGAGCCAGGAGTTCCAGTCCTCCACCTGCTCATCGAGTGTGCCGGCAGGTTCAGGATCCCGCAGAGCATTCAGGAAACCAATTGGATCCATAAGTCTCCACGGGTGGGCATAAATCAGCCCATCGCCTAGACAGGATTGGTGTGGTAAGTCCATCCGGATCTTAAGGGCATAATTTCTAATGTGTGTATATTTGAAAAAAAAGGCACGTCTGGTTATTGCTTGTTTTTGTGCTTTTTCCTACAAAGAAGTGTTTTCTGTGTAGGAAACACATAGGTGTTAAGTTATTGTAGACATCCCCTTTTTAATATAAATCACAGGGTCTTTTGTGATGTGTAGCTCCACACTTCTTTAAAGTATGCCAGTGCAGCAGCTTAACCGAAAGCAGTGATAGCAAAACATGGGGGAATGCCCTGGACAAAAGCTACAGGGCAGTCAGCTAGAGTTCCTCTTGGCCAGCAGTCTACAGACAGCCTCTGTGTTTAATTCCATCACTGTCTGTCTCCCTCACCCCCTCACCCCAATCAGGAGATGGCGATGTTCCCTTGGATTCTAGTTTCTGCTTCTCCTCGACAGCTGTAGTGAAGCTAGTTGTTAACTTACTCACAAGTTATAACTATACCAGTGGGTCACTGACTGTGGAACAGAACTGGCAGATACCAGGATTTTTTTTCTGAAGCACGATAAGTAATCCGGGTTATGATATACAAGCCCACTAGCTGTATTTGCAAGGTCAAAACATGGCTTTGTAACCAGAACAGAGAGGAAAAAGAAATCCAGACATTGTATTAAGTGAGGCTAGCTGTCAGGATTCCCCGTTATGACCTTATATATCATGTAATTTGATACTTGGCCATGGCAAGATACATGAAAATTTGTGGGCAGTTGTAATGGACCATGCAGCATTCAGAAAAAGAAATAAAATCCATGTAGCTCTTTTTGTTACGTATTACAACCAAAATGATACAGAACATTGTGCAGATTACCAATATATGAACTGATTATGTGGGACATGAGATTTCAGTTCATTCAGGTTCATATGGGGTTGAATGCAAGGCAGGAAAGACAATAGGGTGCTGTGTTTCCCAGTGGGAGTTTGACTTCTAGAACTAAACAATAAAATAATGCTTAAGAGGTAATTGAACATTGATTACTCCGAGGAATGGTAAACATTTAAAGTTTATCAAAGTCATTGTTAGGAAAACCTTTGATCATGCAAAGCATTTCACAGAAAGGTTTATGGAACTGCTTTTTTTTTTTTAACAGAGCAGCCACCCTTGCAAACTTATCAGAAAGAACAAAGGTCTGTTTTCATTTTGGGTGCAGTCCAGAATGCCTTAGCCTTGTGTTTTGTTATGAAAATCTTTATAACAATCTACATCTTTAAAATGCAGCTGTGCTTGATCTGTGACTTTCTAGAGCAACCATTGAAACAAAAGCACATGAGCTTGTGATGTGTCCTGGTCCTGTGTCGTGATTAGAGTGTCGACTAGGATCTGAGAGACTCAAAATCTGAAACCCTACTCTGCCATAGAAGTTTGCTGGGTAATTGTGGGACTGTCGGTCTCTTTCAGCCAAACCTATCTCACAACACTGTTGTGAGGATTAAATGGAGATGAAGATGATAATGTAAACCACCTTGAGTCTCCATTGTGGAGAAAGGCAAGATATAAATGAAGTAATAAACCATGCTGAACTCAATTTTGGATACAGCTTTGGGAACGTCTTCATAGCATTTTGCTCATATTTATGCAAAACAGACTTAAAAAAAAACTTGATGACACAAACCAGCTTGTGAACGGAGCCCTACCATTTGATGCAGCTTCTATAATGTATGTTGTTCCCTGTTACCGTAAAAGCTTCAGGTTCACACATCTGTTATTGGGAGGAAATTACAAGACCGATTTTAGGTCCTTAAGAAAGGTTCAGGATAGGAATCCCTTTATCGCGCTGCTAAAAATAACTTGCATGCAATAGGCCCTCAAAGGTTTCCAGACTGCTGCATGGAAGCTCGCTCTCTCTGGGTGGAACTGAGCCACCAGTGAGAGCTCCCTCTTGTAAGGTGGCCACCCAGCCTGTCCAACCAGTATGGTGCCTGCATTGCGGTGCGGTTTACTGGGAACATTGCTTACAAGTGTTTGTAGTCTGGCAGCAATGGGCTCATCATTGTTCACCCTACTTTCTCTGCTCTCATCTTGCTTGTTTGTTCCCATTGTGTCATTTTACTCTCACACAGTGTGGCTTAATCTGCCACTCTCCAAAGCAAAACTGCAGTCTGATCATCCCAGATTCATATCTTGAGAGCACTCTTGAAACCATTATTTGCATAATGGATTTGATCCAGACTAAATTGGCAGCAACTATAATTCCCCCGTCCCACTGCAGACCATCTTCAAGTCCTTCATCAGGTTCCCTTATCCCTGAGGAGGAACATTTATGGAGATCAGATGCCTGCCGTGGAATGGGCAAGGCAGGAAACTTCCATTACACTGATGAAATGTTTGGTCTAGATACAAATACAACCCCATAATTCCTTTTCGTTCTGTATGTGAAGGGGAGTTACATGACTCCAAATGCTTCGGGTGGGCATGGACTGAAGAGTTTTGACTGGCCACCGCCATGTCTCGGTTACAAATGCATAGATGACCAAACAGATTTACCACTTGGAGAGCTGGGGATTGTTTCAAGCATTCCTAAAAAACTGCTTTAGAAGGGCAGTTGGATTTGGGATTTGGCTGCCTATGAAATAATAGTTAACTCACACATCCTTTTTCAAAACAAAATTGTAGGCATTGCTAGGAATGTTGTGGTCCATGGGGCAGCCAAAATATTTTCCTTGCCTAAACTATGGATTGGGAGCTAATTCAACTCTGCCTAAGGATGCTGAAAGAAGGTAGTTGAATACTCCAGAAGGAGAGTAGTTCATGCTAAAGTTACCACAGGAGTAGAATCAGTGCTGAAGCTGATTTGTGCAAATTGTGCAAAGAAAAGAGTGAACCGGTAGGAAGTGGTCTAGAGGTTTTTTAATGTGAGTTTTCAAAGTGAACTTGTTAGATTTGTCATCATCTGAGCAAGGTGGAATTTCTGTTTTCAAGTGTACAATGAAACTTCATCTTAGTCTAGTTCAGGGGTCTGCAACCTGCGGCTCCGGAGCCGCATGGGGCTCTTTCGTCCTTGTACTGCGGCTCCGCGTGGCTTGTGTCTTCTCAGCCTTCTTTGGAGAGTTGCCCTAAGGGTTAATGGGAAAGAGTTCCCGTTCCTAGAGAGGCACAGCCCTAGACAGCTATTCCACTTTCAGCTTTCCTGGTTGGCTGATGACGGTGATGTAGCACTTCATGGATTTCATAACACACTATAATTGTTTATACAAAGTGTAAAGGTAATATATACAGCGTTATCTTCATTTTAATTGTCAAAAAGTATTTGCGGCTCCAAGTGTTTTCTTTTCTGTGGAAAATGGGTCCAAATGGCTCTTTGGGTGTTAAAGGTTGCCGACTCCTGGTCTAGTTCATTCTGTTTTTTTCTTCTTCCCACTGGAATTCTTGCTCCTGTCTTCTGTAAATGCTGTGCCTTTTGAGGGATGCCCTGCAGGGCATCCTTATTTGCAGCATGTTGGCTTAGAGAGGTGAAGAAATTTGTGTGGGATATTTAAACCCCAGCCAAAGCTGCATTCCTTTGAGAGCAACCATATTAAACTTAGTAGGCCTTACTTCCAATTAAACGTGCACTTGTGAGTATGCTATCCATTCCAGGCAAGTATCCGGGTGTATCATTGATAATCTACTGGAGATACAGTGCTCTTATAGTTTGGACTGTGTTAGTGTGTGTTTCCATAATCTTATCATGTGAATATAGTACAGAATTCAGCATCATGGTCCTTCACTTCTAGTCCTTCAGGTTATAAAGATCAGCTTGAAAATGCTTGGTCAGTGCCTGGTAAAATCTCAGAAACCATAATCACATGTTGGAGCTGCTGTGTTCCACACTTCACTTGCCCTTCCCTTTGGGTAACAGAAGCCGAATGATGTATGTGTATGTAGGTGGGGGTGGGGGTGGCTGGGTTGTACTGTTTCCCCAAATATGCTTAACTGGCACCAGCAAGCTTTGCTTTTGTTGTCACAGAGTTTGATTGATAATAGCAAGGGTGTTCACAAACCTGTGAGTACATAGCAGAAAATGGAGGCATGCCTCTGGAAACCCTCAATCTACCACCTTTTGCTTGTTCAGATACCCCGCCAATTTAGTATGGGGTAGGAAGAATAATGGGTCAACGTTTTTGAGCATGGTGGATAGTGAGAACAAAACTTGCAGTCCGATCATTACGTATGGAGTGAGAGAACCCAACTGCATTTCTGTCAGTGGATGTTAGGGAGAGGGGAGAGATCCCTGGCTCCTAGTGCTCACTGTTTCTGTCCTGCTTAGTGTTTACAATCCTTAGGTTTGCAGCCAGAACCAGACTGAACAATGCAGAAACTCCTGTTAGAAGCCTCAATGAATTGGCAAGGCTACAGAAAGAGATAGTCAGGGAATAGTGGAGTTAATTCTTCTGGCTCTCCAAGAATTCTGTTTAAAAAACCCTGATGTGTCTGAACAGGCACACATATACACCGCCTTCTTAAATTCTGCTGGAACAGACTAAGAGTGCCTGCGCAACTGAGATGCAAGGAGAATTCTGTGATTCTTTTTCTTTTCTGTGTTACTGGGTAGATGTTTAATGGTTGTTCCCTGCTTTCTGAATTTGTAACTACAGAAAAGATTCCTAAACAACTAAAATATTCTATAATTCTGTGTTTCCCTCAGTCTTAAACCATACCTGAATATGGCTCATCCGGTTCTTGGTAGCAGTGGTGGATGGAGAGTTCCTAGTAGAAACAAGTATCTTCCTATCTGCACTTGAATTAGTTTTTCCTTGCTGACCTTAGAAATCCAGAGAAGAGCTTGCCTGCCTAAAAATCAGTTTTGCCACAAGAAACCACAGAACGCCTAAGTAATAAAGGGCCATGTTCTTTTTCCTATCTGAAAAGCTGTTTCCCTGGCTCATTATGTATTTTAATGTTGTCCTCGCTAACGTCCTTCCCTCTGATTTGCTTGTGATAACTGGCAGATATTGCATGCCAGAGAGCTGTCGTTGCTCCACTGCTTGTGCTCCCAGAGGGTAGATCCTCACAGTCTTGCTTCAGAAGGAGGGGAGGCTTTTTTCAAAACAATCCCATCCCCTGTGAGCCATCAGAGTACAGATGGCCCCATGTGAAAGCTTGGCAGAAATTCTGCTGGGAACAGTCCGTCTGCCAAGCAGAGGAAATCTCTCTGCAGATCCTGCTTCAGTCTGATGTGTAGTGATTCCTTTGGGAAGAGGAGGGGGGAAACCTCTGTTTGACAGAATTCCATCTTTGTGCTGTAAAAGGAAATGAAGAAGTGCCCAGTCATTCCCCACCCCTCAAGCTGTTCACAGGCCTGGAGGCCGACCAAATAATAAACAACAGTGCTCCAGGGCTTTTGTCTGGGGTTTCTAAAACACTTCATAAAAACCTCTGCTTCTGACAGTTTTCTATGACTTTCTTTTACTGGTGGGGATTTCCAGAAAAGGAGGTCTACAGTTTCCTCCTGGTTACATGCTTCAAAGGACATTTTAATCAGGGTTGCGTGTGTGCCCTCAGAATCTTGATATCATCTTGGGGTGTAAATTGGTGACTGTATTGTGTGTCAGGATTGGGTCACTGCCAGATCCCTAAAATGTGTAGTTGGGATAAGATGCAAAGCACAGCATCAGCTAGATGGATGGGAGGGAGGGAGGAATCAACTCCTTCCTATACATTTCCTTCAAATCACCACAGTCACAATTTTTAAAGAGGTTTTTCTACCTCAAGGGTTCTGTGACTGGGATTAATCTATATCAGGAGAAAAGTTGCTTCTAAAAAGTTGTTTCAGGGGAGGGGGACTGTTCATCTCCAACTGCCCCTGCTGCCATTTCCATCTCTCTTCCCCACTGGGTAAGAATCCAGCATGAACCAAGCTGGATCTTACTGTGTCATCATCAGTTCCAGCTATAGACTTGTATAGCTGGCCATATGGTTTCTGGGAAGGCTTTATTTTTATTACGGCTGTTGTGATCCTTGGGTGCAGATGCCAAAGATGCTACCATGGCCAGTATATAGAGATCTGGCAATAGCAGAATCTACCATCAGTCCATTTTCAAGATCTTTCATCAGGCAAGTTGGAGAGACACTTCTGAAAACTTAATCATTTGTGTCCTTCCCAAAACCACACAGCAGCAGAGTTAGAACACAATTGCCCTGTGTCTTAACCAGAGAATTATTCATCCCTCCAGATGGTAATTGTATGTCTCTCCCTGAATTCCTTTAGACTTGGACAGGCTTTTTACAAAAGATACCAACTTGAGACAGAGTTAATACCCTGTCTTCTTTGCCTTCTTGATATACTTAACTTCATTAGGAAACAAGTATTAACAAAATAATTGTGAGAATCGTAACCCACTGTTTACCATGGTTGCTGTTCATTTGCTTTTCTGGACAGTACTGCATAGATGAGTCAGATTTTGTGTGCTCTTTAGACAAATGTGGTCTCCAGTGTCTTGACTGCAAATATTGATATTTGGAATTGCTGCATGCTCTTCTATACTAGAGAGACCAAACATCTTTGTGACGGTTGCTGCACCATAGAAACTTCAACGCAAACATTACTGTGATTCAGCTATGCCAGACTGGTTTCGGTAGCGGAACCATTTGAGGCTTGTACCCTTTCTACAGCATGACAATAAAAAACTGCACATGTTGGAGACTGTCCAAATGTACAACTCTTGTCAAGATCAATAGTTCTATCCTTTCCAAGCGGGCTGTCTGGTACATACATGAGAGGATGTTACCGCATAGTTTCCTATTTGCTCTGCATCATCTGCAACTCTTTTCTCTTTTTTGTTCTTCAGAATTCTGATGTGTCTTTTCACACTTGCACATGTGTTTTTTCACTCTTGCACATCTGAATAATGCTATATGGCCAGTGTACTGTAATGGTTAAGAATGTGAGACCCAGTATCTGGGAGCCCCAGGTTTGAATCCTCACTCATGCCATGAAAGCTCACTGTCTTACCTTAGGCCAGTCACACACACTCAGCCTAACCAAACTCACAGAGGAAAATGGAGGAGAGGAGGATAACGCAAGCTGCTTTGGTTCCCCATTGTAGAGAAAGGTGTAGTATTAAGTAAGTAAATAAATAAATATTTGACTGCAGGGATTTAACATCCGTGACCATTAAAGGAGGCAGAAAGTAAGTTCTTGCCTTGGACCTAGACCAGGGGTAGGGAACCTGCGGCTCTCCAGATGTTCAGGAACTACAATTCCCATCAGCCTCTACCAGCATGGCCAATTGGCCATGCTGACAGAGGCTGATGGGAATTGTAGTTCCTGAACATCTGGAGAGCCGCAGGTTCCCTACCCCTGACCTAGACTGATGGTTCTTTGCAAACATCTCAAACGTTCTGTCCCTTCTTGCATGAATTATATTGCCATATTAAATGTTAGCAAATACATTTGTATTTATTGAGCACGTTTATTTAGCACAGTGCTTCATATAGATTATCTTAGTCCCTACAACAGCATGATACGGTCACTCAAAATAATCACTTGAGAGGTTCCACTTTGAGAACCTGTTTTGGCTAAAAGGGGTACATAAAAGCTGTAAACAAAGTATCCTCATTGCAAACCAGGGTTAAGGTCTGCCCAAGGCCTTTATGGGTGAACCAAAATCTGAACTTCTAGCACAAACTTTGCATTTATAACCACCTCAGTACACCAGTGGTGAAACCATTACTGTTAACCACTGTAGAATATACAATTGTGTGAAACTTGCTCATGATCTCAGACTAAATCATGGGTTGACCTGTAACAGCCAGAAGTAACCAAAGTCATCTCTAGCCTGAATTCTGCTAGCTCTTTTCAACTGTTCACGTGTGGGGAACAAATCCACTGAAGATGGAACCAAGGGCAGAGGAAGGGAAACTTGTGGTTCTTTCTCTGTGGGTTATTTTCCATGGTAAAATGGTTAGGGTTCATGCCCTCTGCCATGGAGGCTTGCTTGGACCATTTACACACATTCAGGCTAACTTCTCTCATAGGGTTGTTTTGAGGGTAAAATGAAGGCAAGGAGGACTTGGGGTTCACAATGGGGAGAAACTCAGGCTATAAATTAGAGAAATAAATGTGACTGAATATGACTGCATGGCTTAGACACATTTGAAGATTTGTCTGTTTGTCAAGTTTGGAGCCAGTCCCTGAGGATCTCTTCAACTTGTTTTCTGGAAATAAATGTCCAGGTTTGCTCAGCTGGCTGAACTCCTTATGGTCTGTCTTTAAGTGGAGCAGGTGGTATTTATGTAGGGGGAGATCAACATTATTGCCTTCAAGGCAGTGGAAGTTCATCACACTGTTCCTGCAGAACCAGGATAAGAACGAAGACTCCTTATGCACTGGATTATCTCACTGTAAGGAGAGGTCATAACAATGTGATGAAGCCCATATCTAGCATGTGCAGGTTCAATTACTATCATCTCCAAATAACAAAAATTGCAAGGACGACAGACTTGGAGAGCTGCTGCTGGTAGAGAAGACAACATGAGCTGACTCTGTAAGATAGCTTCATACATTCAGACTAAGTCTGCTGCATGTTGTTCCCTGTCCTACCTGTATCCAGCTGTGACAGCTTGGGTATTCTGTTCATTTTGCTTCATCAGCAGATGTGGCATAATAATAATCTTTATTAGGCATTGAGAGAATAAAAGAAAGAAAATAAGCATTGGCAGGTCAGATTATTCTATGAATGGAAAACCATTAGACAATAAATTATTCTAAAACCTGATAGAAACTTGGCTGCAGAGGTTACAATCAAAGGAGAAGAGTTGTTTAATAAGAATATGACCTTCCCAACTGCTGTATATTCCTTAAACTTTGCAGGGAACAAAGCAAAGAGCCTGCTCCTGGGCCCTTCATGTTTAGAGCAGTAGAGCAATATATGTTCCATAGATTAGTCTTGGAAATGCAGTGAGGGCATTTTCGATCTTGTGGGGCAATCTTAGTAAACCTCCCTTGTAATATAGTGGAGGGGAAGGAGTTGCAGCGTGCCCTAATAAATGCCCACCTTTGGTTGGGCTCTAAGAGTTGGGTCAGGTAATCTGTCATCTGGTTGATTTTAAATTTGATGTTATCATAGAGGGGGGAACAGTTGCTTCGAGCTTTGTCCTGCAGAACTTGGAACTCCTGATCTATAAGCCGCCTTTTTAATTGAGAGTAGCATTTGAAGGGCATCCCAGGAAAATCCCAGGGAGAGTATTTTGGTTTCAAGCAGATGTGGCATTAAAATGCAGTGAAATGGCTCAGCCGGATCTCTTGTCCTTGGTTCTAACTGGCATTTTATCTCACCCTGTTATGTCATATCAGTGTGATCTTACTACCTAGTAGGATATAGGCATCACAAGTACCGAGATCCTACACACGGTGCCACAACACTCATTGATATATTTTCTGGCTCCCATTTATTCCTCTCCCAAAGCATCTCTTCCCCTATGTGCATGTGTGTGCCATCAGGTTGCTTCCAACTCATGGAGACCCTATGAATCAGTGTCCTCCAGAATATCCTATTGTTAGCAGCCTTGCTCAAGTCTTGCAAACTTGCTTGTATCCACAGAGGGTGATATTTTGTGCGTTCGCCATCATACATGCGTGCTTTAATTTTTAATACAATCTTTAATTTTTCTCTTTCACCTGATCCATAGATTGATATATCAATATCAATAGATTAATATATCAATCTATCGGTAGATCAACATATTGGCATTAAAAAAGCGAACTATTAAAGAAAAGTCTTGAATATGGCATCCGTACACTTTTCCTGAACACTGATTGTCTTTTATGGCGGGAAGGGGGGAGGGTAATTGTAGTCGACCCACGCGGTCAGCGTAAGAACGAGACGAGACGCGGAGATAACATCTGGTGGAGAATGCGCCATGGCATGGAGACTGGAGGTCCGGTGGTTCCTAGCGAAGTCTCCCCGTCTGTCAGTTCCTGGCACCTCTAATATTGTTACTCTATGGTAGCGTGTAGGAGAGGAGGGACTGGGGGGAGTTCCGAGGCCCGAGAATTAGGAGATCATCATGTGATGCATGATCTCATCTGGCTATTGCTACGTCTTGGAGAAGGCGATGCAGCGTCTGAGCTAATCCTCACCTGGGGGCAAGACCATTGTCCCTAAGCCAGGTGATTGAGCCAGACAGTTCACGACGGTAATCTGCGACTCGTAGGGGATGAGTGTGGGAGTGCGTCTGATACACCGGCAAGGCGCGCAGGTCGTTAAGCGTCCCCTAACGTTCTACTACGGCACTGCTGGAGTGCGGCAGTGCACTACTAAGCATCTCCTCCTTTTTTGCATTTTAAGCGGGGCCAAACGCTTAAGAGGCGATTTAAAGGGGCGGCTTGTCTCCTCCGCGTTTGGTCAAAGTTGACCACATCTGCCGCTTGTGTAACATTAGAACTTAGTTTGGGGTAAGGGAAATTCGAGGGGCTTCTTACGTTTTTAGCATTTTGGGCAATGATAGTACGCGATTGAGCAAGCAAACAAGATCCGATAATAAGGCACACAATTAAACCAATGCAGAGCTGGGTACAATAGCACTCAACCATCCTCCCGGCAGCCGGGGCTCCAGAGACACGACCACCAATGGGGCAAAACATCATACTTTCCAGATTAGATACAACCTCTTGCAGCTCAGCGTGACTTTTACTTTTATGTGAATCCAACTGAGAATTATCCATTGTAGGAAAGATTAAAACAACACATATTATGTACATTCTCACAACCGGTTGGTGGTGTAACAATAACAAGTAATCAATGGCGTGCGGGATTGATGCAGAAAAGGTTAAACCAGCTTGCCGAAGTCTCCTGCTGCTTTCGGATGGCCAGGGGCATCCAGGCCGGTGGAGAGTGAGAGATTGATGGACTTCGCCCAAGGGGCACGAGGCCAGCCCGGCCAATAGTCTTAGCATTGTGTAGGAAGGCGAGTCGGGGGACTCCCCACTCAGGAAGTTCGCGAGGGAGGGCCGGGCGCTCCGCTTCGAGAGAGAGAAAGCGACAGGCCGTGCGCTCAGGCAGGAGGAGGGTCGAGAGGCAGAGGCCGGGCCGGCGGCGGCGTCCGGGCTCCCGGGAGGTGGAGCCACAGGGTGGGACAATGGTGGTGGCTGACTGAGGCAGCAAAAAAGAGTTCCGGCAGGGGAGTGAGGCGGGAATGTAGTTAAAGCGTCCTCTCCCCAAGCCCAGGTCCAGAACCAGCCCTGGGGGAACGGGATGTTTCGAACACGTGGAATGCCCTCCATGTGTGTGCAGTTTCCAAACTGGCCGAGCCGGCGAATGGGCCGGGTTGGTTCCCGTTAGAGCTGCGCCCGGTGGATCGCGAGCGCGGAGGTGTTAGACCTTGCAGTGGTTAAGCGACAGTCTTGGTGACAAGGAGAAAGCGCCAGCGAGGAGGGCCTTTGAGGCCAGCGGGTCCCCAGTGGCAGCTCATACCAAGTATCTGATGGATGAGGCATTCATGAAGGGGCTCAGCCCAGACTCCTCGGCTAGGAAGTCTCAGGGTGCTTTGCAGGCCCGAGGGAGCAGGCAGGAAGCTTAAAGGCAGGCTCCCCGACTCCTAGAGTACTGGCCCAGGCAGAAAAAGATGAGGCGTTGGCAGCGACGGCAAACTGCTCCCAGAGATGTTGGTCTGGGTGAAGCTTCTGCCAGGGGGTGGCCCACGTCGCTTTACATCGGCAGGGGAGGCAGCAGAGCAGGCAAAAGGATGGTGAGAATTACCGCTGAGTTGGTGGGTGATGATCGCAAAGAGAGCGACACAGAAGGTTCTCAGGGCTGTCTCGAGGGTGAGTCTTGCTGGGCGCCAGCAGCGCTTAGAAGCCTGGGCTGGTGAAAGCCTATGGACGTCTCCCCAGGTCATTCGGGTCTTTGGTAGCTGACATGCATCATGCGTTCCTGTTGCAGGATCGGGCTGGGCGGGATCCCTCTAGAGAGATCGATTCCATCTCCGGGATGGGGTTGGTTTCTCCTCCTGGCGCCATTCCATGGGTTGGCCCTTGTCATGGCGAATCCCGAGAGAGTCCCACACGGGAACCTGTAGGAAGAGGGACTGAGAAACACACACCCCCCCCTTCTCCCAGGTTCGCCACGGGGGGGGGGGCGGAGTCCCGCTCCCAGGCTCAGTCTCTAGAGCCGGATGGCCGAGGAGATTGGGATCGCAGGATTAGTGTTTAGATTTTTTAAAATATGGAAGAGAAGAAGGTTTGTTTTGCAGCCTGTGAAGGGTTGCTTTAATGTCCCAGCCCTCCTGGGGGCAGCCTGCACTCCTCTTTCTTTAGTTGTTTGACAGGGGAGGAGGGGGGCAGGAGGTAGGGCGACCCTGGTGGGGAGTAGCTTCAGAGCGTCATCAGGAGTGCGCGTCAGAAGCTGAGGTCGAGCCTTGAGGGGAGGGAACAGGAGATGCCCGGGTCCTGGGGGATTGGTGGAGTATGCATGCTTTAATCAGCAGCTTACAAAGGGGGCTTTGGAAGCACCTTTTGGGGGAATGGGTGCATCCGAGGGGATGAAGCTAACTCCGGCAATTAGAGGCAAATTCTACTCGCACACACAAAGGAAAAAAAGGAAAGTGGGAGGTTTCTTTGCAAAGGGAGTTGCACTTACCGTGGACCTTAATTGGCAGCTAATGCACAGGAAGCCTGGATGGTGCTTGCTAAATTTTGTAGGATCGAATTATCCCGAGAGTTGCCGCCCGCCAGGAGAACCCATCCTTAAGAAGAAACGGCCGACTGGCGCAGCGCGGCTTAAACACCACTCGCACCCAATCTTGAGAGAGGATCTGTGTTTGCAGCAACCCCTTGTGGGTATTGGGGGCATAATGGCGGCCAGCCTTCTTTAAACTGGGGCCTGTCCTGAGCAGTGCCACGCAGTATCGAGGATGAGCCCAGATTTTAATCCAGGGAGGGCCAGTCCAGCTCAATTGGCCCTCCAGCTACTTTACTGGTCCGCAAAAAAACAGAAGGAAAGAGAAAGGAGGGAGAGGAAACAGATCTAGCTTGCGTCACGCGCCAATTTGGTAACAGTGTAGCAGGCTCCAGATGGACGGCGAAAAGGAAAAGGTTCTCAAGGAGAGGAGTTTGAAGAAAAAAGTTTTGAAGGTTCCCAAACTAAGATGGAGGCTGCTTGGAAGCTGGGTCCCATGTCCGGTATCCTGAGAACCGCGCCGCGAGAGCTGTGTGTGTCCGTTTAAAGGCCGGATGCTGTAATGGGCGTAAACCTTTGCAAAGACATTGGCACACATAATCAGAAGGAGAAAACTTTTAATTGAAGCGCATGCAAGAGCATATAGCTTAGGAAGCAATGGAAAAAATCCCCTATGAGGGGAAAACTTTAGGGATGCTCTTGAAGGGGCAAGACATACAGAACATACATGGGCATACAGAGCACATATAAAGTAGCGAGGGAGGATTACAGCTCACTGAGTTACAACTCTTGGATTTGAGATCTTGCTCTCTCTCCTGAGGGTACTGGACGATTTTGCTTAAGGCCACTGGAAGACTTTGAGCTTGAGGGCCTTGCACTGGCAGCTTAGAGGCTATGAGGATTTGGTTTTGAACCTTACACGGCTGGAGAGAGGGCCAAGGGGCCTCTTCTTCCACGGAGAAAGGACTTTTGGCTTAAGGCCATTGTGTGAGCATCTTCCCTTTTCCATGCCTCATTTAATCCTGTGGATTGGCTATGGGGCATTCTGAAGGGAGGAGTTCAAAGCGGCAGTCCTCTTCCGTCAGCATTTCTTTCTGTTACGAAGTTCAGTGACTGGCGGACTCTGCAGGAATTTTTGAAATCGCGTGCCATATCTGGGGGGCACTGGCCGGAGGCATGGTGACTTTAGCAGGAAGTAGAAGGGCTAGCAGCATAAGGCAAGAGGTATATAGGCAGTGAGGGGAGCGCTGAAAGCAACGTAGATTTAGATTAGCTGAACTTAAGATTAGACTCAAGGTGAGAGCATAGAGGCAGAGGTGTTCGAATTGAACTTAGGCAGTTTTCTCTGCGGATGTTTGCCCATACTTGGATTACGTGGATGGCTTCCTGTGGTGCATGGGGTCCGATGACCCCTGGGATGGATAAACAACCCCTGTTCCATGGCCGGAGAGCTTTGGCAAGACTCCAGCCTAGTGGTCTCCGTGGGTGATGGGATCACTATACTGAGCTGGAGCAGCGAAGATCTCATGGGGAGCTCCGGGGGGAAGAGGTTTGAGAGTGCGGATCTTGGTTCCAGGCCTGAGGGGAGATGCAGTGGCGGGCCTCCCCAGCGGGTGGCATTAGGAAGCGCCCGGCCTAGACTTTCCTGGGGGGGTCTTAAGCCCACTCGGAGAACCCTCCTCCGTCAGGGTTATACCAGGTGGCCCCCGCCCGGCAGCAGCCTGACAATTCCTCCCGGAGGAAATGTCCTGGCTTAACGCGAGGAATTGAAACACTTCTGCGTCCGGGGCTGCCCCATGGCAGCCGGAGAGGCAGCGGCGACTAGAAGAGCTGGCTTTGGATGGGCGAAAGACCCGATATCCTGGCAAGCTTTGAGCATGTCGGCCAGCTTCGGGGGTTCCTTCCCTGAGGCCTGGTGATGAGTAAGCTGGCGGCACTCCAGCTGAGGCGTTCTCCCTTGGCAAGAGCACTTAAGGAGTTAAGCCCTGGAGCCTCTCGTTGTCAACTCTACACTCTTGAGGGCCTCCCTCCTGGAGCCTGTTCTACAAACTTCGGCATAGGAGCTCTTGGGAGTTTTGCGGGATGGGTGGAGAAAACTCTGGGTTGGCTGGCGGCATTGGGGACTTTGATAAATGCCTTATAGAAGCACTCAAGAAGGCGACACCGTAGAATTGTGGGCCCTTCAGAGCAGGACAATCTGATAGTTGGGGTTGGCGCCATCAAACCAAGTAAAGCTGGCCCGGCTGTGTAAAGAGAGCGCCGCCTCGAGGCTGGCCTGCCCTGCTAAGAGCATTGCTGGCGGAACTTCGCCTTCCCAGATCTAGCAAACTGTGCAGGAGCTCAGGAGAGCATGCGGAAGAGTGGTCCTCCAGTCGTCGGAAACCATTAAAGGCTCGCAGCTACGACCTTTCGAGCATGCGTTTCTCACATAGGGGGTGGTGACTCCCCGTCCCAAGCACCGCTTTCGCGGAGCTTTCGGTGAGGAGTGATATTATAGCTCAGGGGGCGATTACTTCGACAACCAGCCGAACTATGCCATCCTCCCCACGGTATCTGTGGAGTGGAGGCGGGGGGCACAATGCAAGAATCTCGTATGGAACGTCTTCCGTCAAGGGTTTCTTTTACTTCTGCAGATGCATTGGCTAATGCGTTCTCGCGAGGATTTTAGAAACCAGCGCCTATTACGTGGCGCTAGCCGAAGGTGCTGTGGCTTGAGGAAAATGAAAGTGGAACAAAGGAGATGAAGGCGGCCGAGCAGCGTGGAGGAAGTTTGAACTGGGCTAAGGAACAGAGGGGGCAGAGAAGGAGGACAGAAGCGTCCAACTTAGTGGACCGACGAAAATTCCGGGAGTTGAGGAATTGAAGAAGGTGAAAGATGCGAGAAAAGGAGGCGATGACCTACAGCAAAGACATAGGGAGCCATAGGTCTGCAGGCTGGATGGCGACAAAACATTGTCTCCATCCGCGTCAGTAGCAGTGACATCGTTGCCGAGGCTACGGCGGGCTATGCGAAGAATGCGCCCGATGTTTTCCTCTAATCCTTAAGATTCAATGTCCCCTGGGTGTGCTGGGTCACCTTCCGCGGACACTTCGAGCTTCAATCCTCACTCAATCCAATTTGGCTTGGCTCCTTCTCTTCACCCGGGGACTCCCTGCAGCATTTAAGTTAGCAGCTTTCGGTTAGATCAGCGTGCTTTGGTCATAAGCCCTGCTTTTGCAAGCTCCCCATACTCTTCCACCGGTGTTCCGTCCAATAATGGACGAGGAGTGTCCTAGGGCCAGCTATGGTCTCTGGATCGCGCCGATCCAGAGGACCAAGGCGACATACCGAAGCGGTGAGTCCCCTGGATAAGCTCGATCCAGCCCGGACCGGTATCAGCGGCCCTTCCCGAAGCGGCGGTGAAGCAGGGTTGGAGGATTCGAGGATTCCACGGGTTTAAAGGCCAACGCTTGTAGTGGAACCCGCCCAGCGGTCAGCGTAAAAGAGCGAGCGGACAGCGGAGATAACATCTGAGTGGAGATCGGCAGCAGCGGAGACGGAGGTCCGTGTTCCTAGCGAAGTCTCCGTCTGCCGGTTCCTGGCACCTTTATTGTTACTCTATCCGAGCGTGTAGGAGGGAAGGACTGGGGAGTTCGGGGAGGAAGCGGGAGAAGTCGGGGAGATCATCATGTGATACATGATCCTCATCTGGCTACGTCTTGGAGCGAAAGGCTTCGAAGCGTCTGAGCCTAATCCTCACCTGGGGGCAAGACCATTGTCCCTGCGCCCGGTGAGGATTAGGCCAGTACAGTTCCGCGACCGTGACTCATGGGGGGATGAGGAGTGGGGGTGCGATGCGACCGGCAAGGCCGCAGGTCCGTTGGCGTCCCAACGTTCTACTACGGCACTGCTGGGTCGGCAGTGCACTACTACATCAATGGTGGTGGTGTGTAAACTGCCAAAAGACAACATGAACTGCCGTTTGCTCATCTCCCCAGGTTCACAATCGTCGGACTCCTGATATGCTGTAAACCCAAGCATCAAAACAGACAGGCTTTTCTGGTGCCTTCTGGAATCACTGATTGTCTGTGTATAAAAATTTTGTTGATTAAATGCAGGGGCAAATCGGGTGTTTGGACTTACTGACTAATCTTATTTTTTTAATATTAGTATTGACTTATCAATCTATCAATATGGTTATTTAATTTTTTAAATTCTAAAGATCTAAAGATATGCAGGAGTGGGGAGCACACAGGCAATAGAAATGACACAGCAGGACAAGAAGTAGGAAGTAGTTGGCAACAATGTGGAGGATGATGGGGAAGCAGAGCAGCGTAAGGGAGTGGGGGTTTAGACTAGATGGGCTGGCTGTGAGAGATGGGAAGAGGTCCGGGGCAAACAGTGTCCACTGGCAAATCTATCATGCTCTGGCAGTGAAGCAGAATTAAAACTGTGCTACAAGTGGATTTGCTTTCTACAGACAGAGTGGAAAGTGAAAGCAGGGCTAGAGGAAATACATCTGTACAAGAAATCTTGTCTTGGCGGACATTCACCTCCACCACTCAGCAAACCTCTTGTGTGTAATTGACCACAGTAAAGCTAGCTTGTCTTGACAGATTCAGGACTTTGTGGCTGTCATGGCATTCATGGGACTGTCCCGGGTTGTTTTGGGCCCAGTACAGAACAAAGATTATTTGCTGGAATAGATTTACTTTTCTAACCAAGGAGGTTTCTGGTGATCTGGGTTAGATGTCAGTTAAGACTGCCAAGCTGCTTGCCCCACCACTGAACCTTGTCTTTCTGGTTTAGTAGGAATTGGGAAAAATAGGGAGAAAGGTGTCAGAAACCTTACTCTGAGTCTGATGGAGCTTATTTACAGACCTGTGTAGTATCAGTGAAGGCAATGGCAACAGTTTTGTCAGTTTTTCTGCTGATATCTTTGAACTGATCAGCCTGACTGATGTGTGGACAGAGTTTTTGGAGTTATTCTCCCACCTCCTTCAAGTTAGACCCTTGCCCTCCTTGGCTTGTAAAATTTTCTAGGAATAAAATCAGTTATGCTCACCAGATTAATATGTTCATCTCTGGTGAAAGGAAATTTCCTAAGACCACTGAAAGATGTTGCCAGTGAGACTTTTGTTGGAAAAGCCAACTTTGGTAAAGGATGACATCATCAATTACAGGCCTGTTTCCAGTCTCCCATTTTAAGGCTAGGTCACCGAGCAAATGGTGGAGCAACTTCAGAGTTTCCTGGCTTCAAGCCTGGATTTGGAATAGAGATGGGTTTGGTTGCTCTGGTGGGTGATCTCTGCAAATAAATAGAGGCAGTGTCTCTTTGTTAATCCTGTTGGATATCTGAGCAGTATTTGATATTGTTGAAGCATCTGAAAACAGGAAGATTGATTACTACAGGGATTCTTCAGTGTTCCTACACTCAACCCTGTCGATGGAAAGGTGATTTGGGGTTGTTAGGAGTGTTCCATGTTCATCTTATAGGGAAACTACCCTGTCTTCTCAGACATGTTGATCCATGCTTCTGTAATCTTTCTGTTAGATTACTGTGCAATGTGCGCTGTGATGCTAGCCTTGAAGACATCTTAGTTGGCTTGCAGGACAGCTGCCTGCATATTAACTGGGTCTCATCATTTTGTCCATATTATGCCTATACTGAAACAGCTGCATTGGCTAGCAGCTTGCTTCCAGACCCAGTTCAATGTGATGGTACTTAAAGCACTTTGCAGCTTGAGATCCTGCTTTTCTGAAAGAGCACCTCTCCCAGTATCAGCCCTGTGACATCTCAGAACAAGACAGCAATTTATTTGGGCAATCCTTTCATTGAAGCTGGCCAACCTGGTGGCAACCTGCTCCAGAGCCTTCTACACCATTGACACCACCCTGCAGAATGGATTCCCTGAAAGAAAGGCTTCCTTCCCCGCCTGCCTCCAGGAAAGCTTACAAAGCACTCCTTTTCGTGTGTGTGTGTGTGTGTGTGTGTGTGTGTGTGTGTGTGTGTTTGCAGTGTTTTTGCTTAGACTGTAGAGCTTTTTTGCCTATTCTTTTTGCTTGTCTGAGGGTGACAAGAACTAGGGATTTTTTGATAATACATTTTCAAATGTGATTCATCTTGTAAGCTGCAAGAATGGGATATCTAAGTGAAATAAATTTGACCTAAAAGCCTCACTGTCATTCTGCAGCAGAACATTCCTCACAGTCCTTGGAATGAGGGATCTGGCATTGGCTGTGGGGATCTTGTCCATTCCATCCAGTCTTCTAACAGATTTTTTATACTTTTTAGCTGGGTGATCCCTGCTGAGTAAAGACAAAAAGGGGGAAATGAATGCTATGTGAATGCCAAGTACTGAATGCCAAGGGCTGCTTTCTGTGGATGAGCATATATCTCCTCTGTCTTGTGCCTTTCCAGATGCCAGTTCTACCACCAGACAGGTTCTGTAAAATACAGTAGTCCTCAAAAGACCTCAGAAATAATCTATTATGCAAAGGTAGGTAAGGATGAAGTCACAGTTTTAGAGAACTGACAGTATAGAGATGGACAGGTGTGGAGTGCTTAGCAGGACAGGGATTCTTAAGAACCTGCCCCAGTGTGGAAGTTCCTAGTTACAGCTAGGATCTAAACCAACATTTCAGCATACAAATCCACTTGCTTTTTCATTGGTCCATATTACTGACCCAATGGTTTTCTGACTAAAGCTGAGCCAGAGGGGAAATTTGAAAGGATCAGAATAAATGGAGTGGAATTATTCTTAGATTTTTGGCTTACAAAATTAACATCTCGACTCAGTGTCATATGCTCCCTTGCATTTTCATTTCCTCCTAGTTCCCTCAATCCATTGTTTAATGCCAAGCAGTGTTGAAGAGTAAAGAGTGAGGCTTGGATGATTTACTGCAGACACTTGGAGAGACATACCAATGCCTTAGATGGAAAGGTTTCCCATAAGAGTCTTCCCAGAGGCTG
Organism: Sphaerodactylus townsendi; assembly: GCF_021028975.2. NCBI lineage: Eukaryota > Metazoa > Chordata > Lepidosauria > Squamata > Sphaerodactylidae > Sphaerodactylus > Sphaerodactylus townsendi. Next base: position 85,039,701 of record NC_059429.1, read on the forward strand.
TCCGCCCCCCCCTCCCAATTCATTAGAAGTTCAGCCTCTGAAAGGAAGAGTACCTTGAGACAGAAATGCTATAAATACCACTGATTTCCATGGAACAATGACCCAAGAGTCTGTTGTCTGCACCTGAACACTTACTGTCATCTGAGGCAGGTGCGTCATTCTGACTATGTTCTCTAGTTAAAAGTTGACTGGGTTCCTTGGAGTCAGGGAGCCAACTATTTGTGAGCGTGGGAAACCGTTTGTAGGTGGATCTCCTGTCCCATGCGAGTTCAGTTGAATTGATGTGCTATTAACAGAGTGTGGATTTGCATTTGCCTCTAGAAAAGATTCATAGTTTGTTACAATAATTCTGATGCTTTTGTGCATTTAAAGGGTCCTGCAAATATATGTGGAAGAGTTTTGTTTGAAAAATAAGACTCCCAAAGCAGTTCTGCTTTTTATTATGTGACATCTTGAGACAATTGAGTGTGTTTGTGTGTGCGCGTGCATGCGTGTGTGTGTGCGTGCGCGCGCGCGCACATGCTTTTCATGAAGTATTTAACAGGTCAAATTATAAGAAAAGCAACATTTCCTCCTTGGCTCTTTTCTCCCTTTTCCATCTCCTCTAAATTTGAACATAGTAGTACCTCCATAAAATCTTGGTGGTTCATATTGCTGCAGTGGGCTTCAGTTCTTACCTTTGTTTAGCTCTGAATACGCTTGCTTCTTTACTGGGGTTGGGCTGACATCAGACCTGTAGCTTGGGTGAGGAAGCCAGAAACTTTTTATTTTGGGAGGAAGGAGGCATGGTCCAGAGGACTTCAGTCACTCCACCATTATGTGGATTCAGAGAGAGAGAGTTCTTACAAGTCTGGGAACACAGGAATGTGTTCAGCAGCAGTTAGCCATAATGTTGTATTCTGTAGGAAAAGGTAGTGTGGGATCATGCTAGGATCAGGGACTTAGGGCCTTTCCAGGCTACCCATTTATGGAGCAACAGATGTGCATTCACTGCTCATTTGTTGTGTGGGATCCTCATTTTTACAACATGTAACCCTTAATATGGGAAATGTGATACTTTCCCCATCTAGCTGGGCTGTCAAATCTTGGAACAATGTGTGGAACATGGCTGTGTTAAGTGTCACAGGAGCACATAACTGATGATGAGTGACACTACATGCCTTCTTCCATGCTTGTGCTTTTTATGATTTTTAAACATTTATCCCTCCTTCAGAAGCCAAACCTATGCTGCCATTTAATTGGAACACTCAGGTGCCTCTTTAAAATGAGAATAAACACTAGCAAAACTGCCCCACCATTTCATGAACCTTTTAAACATTTATTTAGTTATAAATAAGAAAAGTTTGTTTGTCCTGATGGGAATATCCTCCTGTTTTGTTTATTATTGTATAAACAAGCTATTCTCCCTCCCCCAGTTACTATTTATAATCAAGATGTTATGCTGTTACTCCTGGATCAGTTACTATAAATGCAGCAATAAGAGGAAAAGATGGGTTGACTTTTTTTCATCTGGCTGATGCTTTACAGAAAGCCCAAAGGCAACTGACAAATATTTCTGATATATAAAACCCCTATAATTACAGTTCTGATTCCTCCCCCATCCAATACTCTGTCTGGCGGTGTCTAAAGCCTGTGTCACTGTTTTACACTTTGATCATTTGTTGCTTTAGTCTCAACTTCCTGATGTCTTTGCTTCTCTTGCTTCTTTTTCCCATATATCGTAACTAAACCTGACCTGCTGCTTCCTCTGCAAAGATGCTAGGTTATGTGTTTTCCTTTAACAAGAAGTGTTCATTATATGAAATCAAAATACGTTACATCCACAACATTCCTGTCATCTACGAAGCTTGGCATTCTATCAGAAACAGAGATAACTTTAGTCTGGTATGTTTTTGAGAAGCCCATGTTGACTCTTAGTGATCATGGCATTTCCTTCTAGGTGTGTGCAGACTGTTTAATTATCTTCTCTAGAATCTTTCCTGGTACTGATGTCAGTCTGACTGGGTAGTAATTATTTGGGTCTTCTTTTTTTCCCTTTTGAAGCTGGGGAAAATATTTGCCTCCAGTCTGCTGGAACTTCTCTTTTCCAGGAATTCTTGAAGATTATTGCCATTACTTCTGAGATTCCTTTGACCTATTGTTAAGAACCTTGCTCAGCGTGATTACATGGCTGATCTAGTGACATGGGGGGATCACCCATGACATGGGGGATCACCCATACTTCAAGGCAGACAGTCTGTGCATGCATTGCCTGTTCCCACTCTGTCTAAGAAGGTTAGTAGCTTTAGCACACACCTGCAACTGGTACAAACTTTCTTGAATAAAATATGTTCACTGGACTTGATCTCCCTAGAGTTGTACATGTTGTGATGGTACACTGGTATCTTCGTTAGCCCAGGGATTTTCCTCCTTGCCACATCATTGCTGCTAGAAAATGCACTTCCCTACTCTTGTAGAGTTAAGGTGCTACTGGGTACAGCAAGCACTATGCTAGTGCTGTGCAGAAATGAGAGTTTCAGAGGGTAGTTGTATCGTTCTGCAGCAGACAGCTAGATGTAAATTCAGTGGCTCCTGGACATGAATCTAGCTGTGGCTTTTCAATTTATGGGTTTGCTTTCTGGCAGAGGCCCCTTCTGCACACGCAAAATAATGCGTTTTCAAACCACTTTCACAACTGTTTGCAAGTGGATTTTGCCATTCCGCACAGCTTCAAAGAGCACTGAAAGCAGCTTGAAAGTGCATTATTCTGCATGTGCGGAATGAGCCTAAGAGAGAGAATGGCGTTGCCCACAGAACCATTCTCAGGAGCACACACCCTGATGAACCATTCTCGGGAGCACACACATGCAGAATTGCCAACCTGAAAGAAGCGTATGGTGATTTAAAAACAGACTTATTTGACATAAACTTTAGTAGGCTAGAGGCTTTAGCAAATGTAGACTTGTGGCTTCCCTTTTAGGTGTACTGCTGCAACTCCTGAATATTCCACTGACTGGCACAAATACTCCTTGTACAACTACAAGAGCTGCTCATGGGTGCATTCACATCACAGATTCCACATGGGGCAAAAACAGTGGTGTGAAAATGGTGTAAAATGTTTTTAAATGGTGTAAAAGGGTTTTCACCATTTTCACACTGCTGTTTTTGGCCCATGCGGAATCTGCCATAGATGCACTCAGACTGTAACCCACCCACCCTGTAAAGTATACAGGTCAGTGGAGAATCAGCCAGAGAACAATAACACAGGCATTTATAGCTTATGTGGTTCATGCAAAGGACCCAGAGGGAAGAAGCGGTTGCCTTCTGGGAAGGGCGTTGTCAAGAGAGGCTGTGCAGGATGGAACATTGCACTGTTGCTTTCTCCAGCTTTCCTTCATCACTGGTAAATGTTACACTTAAGTGTGCTTCCTATGGTAACAGCTCACCCTTCCTGTTACAGCCTCTCAAGTTGCAGCTTGTCAGAGGAGCTTATGGCTGGCAGGGAGGTGTGTAGGAGTCAGCGCCATGTGGGAGGCTGGGAATTTTAATTTGATCTGTTTCCTAGCTGCCTTTGTTCCTCCCTTCTTCTTTTGTGGCACTGGAGGGTGGTGACATGTCTGAGGCACTGGGTACAGAGGGAAAGCGGAAAGGCTAGGTGCTGCTGCTTCCTGTCAGGGAAAAAGCCGGCCCACCAACCGTGGAATCATGAGGGGGGCTTTTATTCTTCAGTTAGTGGAACATTTATCCAAAGAAGAATGGCAGAGGAGGGAAGAACCATGTGTGCTATAGTGAGCTAATTGAAAGAAGAGTGGGATTAAGTGGTTAGTCTGGAGGGTTAGCTCCTGGAATTAGGCCCAGCAATGGGAATGTAATAGGTTGGCTGTCAGTCCTCCTGTGTGAATTTTTCCAGTCACTTTGGCTGTATTAGCATGGCAAGATATCATGATTAGAGACGTTGCAGTGGTCAGGTGACCTCTGGTTTTTTTTTCTCATGTTCTTCAGTCAGGGTGCCTATGCCTTTCCATGGCCACCATAATTCAGTAGGTAAAGATGATCCCATCAGTGCATCTCCATTCAGGAAAGGCAGCACCTGTTGTATTGCTGACTTTCTTGCAAGTGTTTTAAGGCATGACAGGATTGCCAGAAAGAAGTGGTCACCCCATTTTTCAGTGTGAGAGAGAGATTTTAAAACTCTACCGATTGTCCCATAGGAAAATTATTAGTGATGAGGTATTTGTGATTTTATACGTGGTGCGCTTTTTGTGAATGTTCTCATGCACCACAGCTGTCTGTAGCCGTTGAAGAATCTGGTTTTGTGTGCAGCATATTCCTGATTGTGGTTAACAGGACTGACATTCTGCATGAGCGTGTCTTACTTCTGAGTCTTGGTTGCTTTGCAGGTCAGTTTCTCTATCCCTCTGTCAGCCATACTGATTATTCCCATTTTACAGAAATGACTGAGTTGGCCTGAATCAAGGAAGAAGGGGAGGTTGAGTTACATTTTATATGAAAGGAGAATTTAAACAAGTCCATGAGTTATTCATAATTTGTCACAGCTACACACAAATGTGAAACCACAAGTTTACATTTGCTGAAGTGGACTGTAGCACACAAGAGCCTGGGGAAGGTCCCCTCTCATCCCAGTCCCTGGATGTGTCAGTGCAAACTAGTAGACTGCAATTAATGGTGTGTGTACATGTACGGGGCAGTTTGGAGCAAACACCTCGCAAACACCTCGACTTTCCCCATCTAGAATTCTGTAAGCTTTCAGGGTCTTGAGCAGGCTAATTTCCACACATGTTCCTGTTTTTCCATCTTTGAATGATTATTCTCACTTCCCCTTTCCCTTCCTTTCTGTCCGGAACATGTACAGGGCGGGGGAACAACTATCTTCTGCTTGAGACACAGCATGGAGAATGGGAGATAGTTTTCTGGCTGTTTCCCCCACACACGTATGTTGCCATTTGTAGTTCCTGCCCCCTTTGTTCTTCCCTTCATTTAGTCAGAAGAAAACAGAACAGACTTTGCAGATGAGGGCTAAATGTACTAGATAGGTATCAGCAGCTCCCTTTCCCCTACTTCCATGTCTAATAGGATCTCGCCCCACCCCCCCTTGCATCTTACAGCCATCCCCCTGCCCAGGCCCCAGATGGCCTCCCCATCTGCATCTACAGATGGAGCTGGGATGATGACTCACCTTCATTGTACTTTTCATTAGTGTCTCTTGACAAGTTATACATGGTACAGATCTTGCTGTGGCTACTAGTCCAAGGACGTTCTCAAGTCCCTGCACTCCACCCTATGCCATTATTGGCCAGCTAGAAAGGGTTTGCCTGTCTTAGTTTAGTAATGCTAACATACAGACTCTGCTGGCATAGGATATGGTCCAATGTGAAGAGACATTTCCGGGTTTTACTTGTGATCTGCTTGTTGATCTCCCACTGGGGCACATTTGTGCTCAAGATGTGACAAAGCCAAATGCACACATGCTTCCAACCCACTTACTATCAGAACTAAAAGTTAAAACTGTCCACCTGCACAACTTCAGAATGGCAGCACTTCCTCACACCACAATATGTGCTCATTTTAATAATAGCCTGTCATCTGTGAAGTTCTCAGAGCACAAAGGTGAGGAAATCAGGACACAGAGAGGAGGTCCAACCTACTCAAAATAATCACAATGGGAAGGGGAAGTAGTAGCACAGCTGGGAAAACTGCTTCTTCCTGTTGCAATGGAACAACCTAATAGGTGAGTGGGATGTTTGCCTGAGACCTGGGAGGAGGAGGGGGAGGAGGAGGAGGAGGAGGAGCTGAGAAAGTTTGACTTGCAAAATCTAAAATGCCATGGAGAACTGGGTTTGATTCCTCACTCCTTCACATGCAGCCTGCTGAGTGACCTTGGCCCAGTCACAGTTCTGTGTGAACTCTCTTAGCCCCACCCACCTCACAAGGTACCTGTTGTGGGCGGGGGAAAGGAATGGGATTTTAAGCTGTGAGACTCCTTATGGTAGAAAAAAAGCAGAGTTTTAAAGCCAAGTCTTCTTTTAGGTACACTGGGAGCTAATGCACTGCCACCAGGCTATTTAAATAATTCAGGTTTTGCTTTCCCCATAACAATCTGTAGTGCATCAGGAGAGGATTAAGAAAAGAAGGCTTGTATACCCCTTTTTAGCTCAGCCAGATATTCCCCCTCCCCATCTTTTCAGTTATTCTGTCCAAAACTGTAATCTCTGATATGTAGCATTCTAAACTAACTGCACATGTCAGGGCTTCTCTAGGCTCTTATTAAGTTGTGGGGGAAAAGAGTATGTGGAACCAGAAAAGCATTGAGTTGCCATCTTTTCTTCTACACTTTACTGGATTGCTTTCTACTGGATGGCTAGGGGGATATCTTGATTGGGTGTCTTCTTTATTACTTGCAAGGAGGCAGGAACCACTTAACAAAGTTGAAACTCCCCTTCCTGTGACGTGCTCCAAGGCCAATTACCTCAGTATTTTTTCCTGCCTGCAGGGAGTGCATGGTTTTTCGCGCAGCTCCTTAGGGAACTACCCAATACAACAAACCTGTGTGTATGTGTGTGCCTGTGTCTCCCGTCTGTCTCCCCCCTGCCAAATGTAAGTAGGTGGGGAGGGGAGGGGAGGCCAGAAATAGGGGGAAGTTAGTTGAGGGAGAGTAGAGACATTCCCCGACAGTAACAGCTTCCCGCCAATTCCACCGGCTCCCGCCTTAAGATGGCGACCGGCTCCTTCACCCCCCCTTGGGAGGGCTTTGCTCGATCCACGGCAGAGGGAACTCGAGCCTCCAAAAACAAAACGACCCTGCCAGAACTGCAGCCGCTCGGACAGAAAGCGACGTCCAAGAAGAAAGGGACTAAAACCTCCGGTGGCAAACTAGATGGCGCGCCCGCGCAGAAGCGCCCACGCCAAACGGAAGCTGCTGGGAGCTCAGTGCCTTCCGTTACAGGCGGCTCCACAGCCAGGTCCTCCTACCCCATGCGGGATTCGGAGTCCTCGGCTTCCCCCTGCACCGAGGAAGAGAGACGGGTCCCAACGGAGCCACGGCAATCCCAGGGAACCCAGGGGGAGGGGCGGAGGCGCGAGATGGCGCCAGTCTCCAGCCAGACTGGCGCCAGTCTCCAGCCAGACTGGCGCCAGTCTCCAAGCAGCTCCGCCAGCAGCATTTGCCCGCTTCCTTAGCAAACAAATCGAAAAAGCCCTAAAGGCCAGAGAACGCCAGGCATCTTCAGAAAGAGCAGCCAGTAGCTCGGCCGGGGCACTACACAGAGAGGGAGTAGACCTGGCCTACAGGAATCCCGTAGAATTCCCAGACGAGGAGGAGGACTCCTCCCCAGAAGAGGAGGGGGTAGAGGGGGGAAGATTAGGGATCCCCTGGACAGGAGATCAGAGGCGGTGCTAAGAAAGACGCATGAATGGTTGGCAGCAGCAACCAAAACCCTCACCCCAGCGTCTACGGTTGCCAGGGCTAGTATGGTGTGGCTCAAGAGGGTCCTGGAGCAAATACTGGAGCTGGACACCGCCACCAGAGAAGGGGTGGAACGCGTGCTCATGGCTAGCGCCTTCATAGCAGATGCCACTCTGGATGCCATCGCCCTGGTGGCGAGAGCTATGGCAACCAGCATGATTGACAGATGCAATGCCTGGCTATGGCCATGGCAGGCCGATGCTCGTTCCAAAAACGTAGTAGCTGCATGCTCTTATCACGGGACAGCTCTTTTCAGCAGTGAACTGGACAGAGTCTTAGTGGAAACTAAGGACAAAAAGAAGACAATGCCCAAAGCTATCAAACATGAAAAGGGCAACACTTCCAATAGTCGTCCCACATTCAGATCCAATAGAGTCCTTCCTAGATTCTCCAGAGGAGGGAACAAGCAGGGGTGGCAACAGCGGAGCTCCTTTCGTGACAAATCTTTCCCAAAGGCAAACAACAAACAGGGGAAGCCCTTCAAGCCAGACTTTAAGAAGCAGTGACTATACAGACGCACCGGTAGGGGGGCGCCTGACCGTGTTCGCTGCAGCCTGGCAGGGAACCCATGTGGACAGATGGTCCAGAGAGGTAATTCAGGAGGGCTATGTGATAGAATTCCTACAGTTTCCAAGACAGCAATTCATCCCATCACCAATCGCGGGAAAGTCATCCAAAACACAAAGAACCCTCCAGGCGGTGGCCCACCTGCTGACTATACAAGCTATAGAACAGGTACCGACGCAGGAGAGATTCTCCAGCATGTATTCTCACTTTTTTATGGTGCCCAAACGCAATGGGGACTGCAGAGCAGTACTAAACCTCCGGACGGTCAACAAATCGCTCCGCCTGCCAAAGTTCCGCATGGAAACTCTACGAACCATATCGGTAGCCCAGAGGCACAACGAATTCCTCACCTCCCTCGACTTAAAGGAGGCCTACCTACACATCATGATCCATCTGTCCCACAGAAAATTCCTAAGATTTGCAGTGGGGCAAAAGCATTTCCAGTACAGGGCGTTACCTTTCGGCTTGGCCACAGCCCCAAGAACATTTTCAAAAATTCTCCTGGGACCCATCATTCAACTGAGGGAACAGGGGATTCACATACACCCTACCTGGACGACTTCCTTATCAGGTCCAAGTCCAGACAAAGCATGGGAGGATGTAGCCAAGGTTCAGGAGGTACTGCAGACCCACGGATTCTTAGTCAACGAAGAAAAAAGCTCCGTGGTCCCCAAGCAAAGACTAGAACATCTGGGAGCAATAGTGGACACTACCAAGGACGCATTCTTCATTCCCCCAGAGAATGCGCAAAAGATCCAGGTCGCAATGGCACTACTCGCGGCACCTTGCCCTTCGCTGCTCAAAGCAGCCAGCCTACTGGGACTCTTTATCTCAGTCATGGACTTGAACCAATGGGCACGGTTCCATGCAAGGCCTCTGCAACAGTTGCTACGCAGATTCCAATGGGACATAATCCAGAAGAGGGACAAGACCATCTCCATTCCTACCTTGGTCCGCGTCAGCCTGAGATGGTGGCTAAGCAAACACAATCTAGAACAGGACAAATGTTTCCTCCACATAGCAAGACCGCAAATATTCACGGACTCCAGCCTACAGGGCTGGGGAGCAACTCTCAACCAACAATTCACCCAGGGACAATGGTCAGAGGAAGAGTCCAAACTCCCAATCAACTTGCTAGAGACCAGGGCCATATTCCTGGCGCTGAAACATTTTCGCCCACAGCTGCAACATCAACATGTTCTGGTGCACACAGACAACGTGGCAGCAAAGATATATATAAATAACCAGGGGGGATCAAAATCCCCGAGCCTTCACCGAGAGGCGGCAAAAATTCTAATCTGGGCAGAAAAATACCTACAGTCCCTGGAAGCCCAACATATCAAGGGCAAGCTAAACAATCAAGCAGACTGGCTAAGCAGAAAGCAGGTGTTAGAAAGCGAATGGCAACTCAACCCAAGAGAATTCCAGAGGATCTGCGAAATCTTTGGCACACCCCTAATAGACCTATTCGCAACAGCAAACAATGCACAACTGCCAAAATTCATGACAAGACACTTCCACATGGGGGCGGTGGAAACAGATGCCCTGGCAGCCGACTGGCCGCAGGCGGAAGTAATCCTAGTGGCCCCCAGGTGGCCAAGGAGACCGTGGTTTTCAACTTTTCAGGAAATGGCCATCAGACGGCCAGTGTGCCTAACACTAGCTGCGGACATCCTGATACAGGGCCCCATCTGCCACCCGGACCCAAGCTGGTTAAACTTGACCGTGTGGCTTGTGAAAGGAGGAGACTAGCTGCAAAAGGATACTCAAGCAAGATCACAAACACTATCATGGCTGCACGCAAGAAATCTACAATTAATATTTACAATGCTTCATGGAGGACCTTCGTTCGCTGGGCCCAGGCAAAGCACATTGACCCAGAGAAGCCACGCACCAGAGACATCCTCGAGTTCCTACAGAGAGGGTTCGAACTGGGGCTACGCTGCTCTATGCTAAGAAGACAACTGTCGGCACTGGTCACTGTATGCCCTGCCATCAAGGGCATGTCACTCACCAGACATCCCGATATCGTGGGGTTTCTTCGAGGGGTCAGACTTTCCCAACCCCCGAGGGTACACAGATTCCCATCGTGGCGCCTCCACGCCGTCCTGACAGCACTCACACTACTGCCATTCGAACCTATACAATCCATCCCCTTAAGGTGGGTACATATGAAAACCTTGTTCTTAATCGCCATAACCTCGGCACAACGCGTGTCCGAACTGCAGGCCCTCTCAGCAGACAGAAAATTCTGCATGTTCCATCCGGATAGAGTGATCCTTCAATTGGATCCAACATTCAGCCCAAAGATTCATTCCCCATTCCACATGAAACAAGAAATAGTAGTTCCAAACTTTATGCCTGACCCCGCTCACCCTAAAGAGAGGCTATGGCATAACCTTGATGTGCGCAGGGCACTCAAGGCATTCTTAATTAGAATCGAATCGATAAGAAGATCGGAATCCATCTTCGTGAACATCTGTCCACCCAATGTGGGGATGCCCATGTCAAGAGTGGCCATTAGTACGACTCTTAAGGCTACCACCATCGAAGCCTACAAGGCTCAGTACCTCATAAGAACATAAGAACATAAGAACAAGCCAGCTGGATCAGACCAAAGTCCATCTAGTCCAGCTCTCTGCTACTCGCAGTGGCCCACCAGGTGCCTTTGGGAGCTCACATGCAGGATGTGAAAGCAATGGCCTTCTACGGCTGTTGCTCCCGATCACCTGGTCTGTTATAGGCATCTGCAATCCTTAGATCAAAGAGGATCAAGATTACAGCCATAAATTCCATCTCTCCTCCATAAATCTGTCCAAGCCCCTTTTAAAGCTATCCAGGTTAGTGGCCATTACCACCTCCTGTGGCAGCATATTCCAAACACCAATCACACGTTGCGTGAAGAAGTGTTTCCTTTTATTAGTCCTAATTCTTCCCCCCAGCATTTTCAATGAAAATGCCCCCTGGTTCTAGTATTGTGAGAAAGAGAGAAAAATTTCTCTCTGTCAACATTTTCTACCTATTTTATTAATTTTGTAGACTTCAATCATATCCCCCCTCAGCCGCCTCTCCTCCAAACTAAAGAGTCCCAAACTTCGCAGCCTCTCCTCATAGGGAAGGTGTGCTCCAGTCCCTCAGTCATCCTTGTTGCCCTTCTCTGCACCCTTTCTATCTCCCTCAATATCCTTTTTTTGAGATGCGGCAATTATGAACTGGCTACACAGTACTCCAAGTGTGGTCGCACCACTGCTTTATATAAGGGCATGACAATCTTTGCAGTTTTATTCTCTATTCCTTTTCTAATGATCCCCAGCATAGAGTTTGCCTTTTTCACAGCTGCCATGCATTGAGTTGACATTCCCATGGAGTCCATCAACTAAGATTTAAATCCCTTTCCTGGTCTGTGACTGATAGCACTGACCCCTGCAGCGTGTATGTGAAGTTTGGATTTTTTGCGCCTCTATGCATCATCAATTTTACACTCTGTCACATTGAACTGCATTTTGCCACTTCTGAGCCCACTCACCCAATTTATCAAGGTCCGCTTGGAGCTCTTCGCAATCCCTTTGTGGTTCTCACCAATCTCTACATAATTTGGTATCATCTGCAAACTTGGCCACCACGCTTACCCACCCCTACTTCCAGGTCATTTATAAATAGGTTAAAAGAGCACTGGTCCCAAAACGGATCCTCAGTGGGACACCCACTCCCTACATCTCTCCATTGTGAGAACTTCCCACTTTTACACCCACTCTTTGCCCTGCTTCTCAAACTTAGTTTTTAATCCATAGGAGGACTTCCCCTCCACCCTTCTATTGCTGAGTTTTCTCAACAGGCCCTGGTGAGGAACTTTGTCAAAAGCCTTTTGGAAATCCAAGTAGACACCGTCCAATCGGGTTCACTCCCCGTATCCACATGCCTGTTTACACCCCTCAAAGAACTCCCAGTAAGTTTGTAAGACAGGATTTGCCTCTCTGTAAAAGCCATGCTGACTCTTTCCTTATAGGTCTTGCTTTTCTACATGTTTTATAATTTTATCTTTAATGATAGATTCTCTACCAATTTTTGGCTTCAGGAACAGATGCCTAAACTTATCGGCCTGTACTTTCCTCGGGTCCCCCCTTGTGATCCCTTTCTCTCTTAAAGATTGGTGTGACATTGGTCATCTCCCAGGTTTCAGGGATGGATCCTTGTTTCAGGGCTAAGTTGCAGATTAAAGTTAGAATTTCAGCATTTTCTTGCTTGAGCTCTTTTAAGAACTCTTTGGTGAATGCAATCTGGGGCCAGGGGACGGTAACATTTAGTTTATCAATGGCTGCCAGAACTTCTTCTTCCTTGTCTATCACTATCTTCTCGCTAGTTCCCTGGATTCCTCGCCTCCCAAGAAGCTTGGTTCAGGTGCAGGAATGTTCCTCACCTCCTCTTGGGTGAAGACAGATGCAAAGAATTCATTCAGCTTCTCTGCACCTCCCCTGCCATCTTTTAGCACACCCTTTGTTCCCTTTGTCATCTAACGGGCCTACCGCCTCCCTTGCTGGCTTCCTGCTTTTGATAAAAATTTTGAAGAACTGCTTGTTGCTGGTCTTGATGTTCACAGCCATGCGTTCCTCATAATCCTTTTTTGCCTCCCCTTACAGCTGCTAACTTGCTTCTCTTTTGCCACCATTTGTGTTCCCTCCTTTATATTCTTCTATCAGCCAAACTGGACTTCCATTTTCTAAAAGACATTTTCTTTTTTCTGATAATTTCCTCAACCTCTCTTGTTAACCATGGTGGCTTTCTTTTGGACTGGGTGCTGCCTTTTCTAACCTGTGGAACACATTCCAGCTGAGCTTTTATTACTGTGTTTTTAAATAACCTCCAAGCATCCTGGACAATTTTGACTCTCTTGATTTTCCCTTTCAGCTTCCTCAAGACTATTATCCCCTCATCTTTGAGAAATTCTCCTTTCTGAAGGCTAATGTAACTACATTAGTAGTTGCCACTTGTTCGCAAGATGCTGAGATACTGAATCTGGAGCAGTGGCCAGGGTCGCTGCCCCTATCGGCTCAACAACACTGACTTCTCCCAATTCAGGTCCTGGGTCCCATTATAGAATTAGATCTAGGATCACCTCTCCCCTGGTTGGTTCCACAACCATCTGCTCTAAGCCACAGGCAGTTAGCATATCCAGGAATGCTCTCTGCTTACTATGACCTTGAACATGCATTTTTCCAGTTTATATGGGGATAGTTAAAATCACCCATTACCACTACATTTCTTTTGTTTTGCTAGCCTCTCTAATTTCTTTTTCCATCCTCAGAATCCTCTTGTGCACTTTGGTCAGGGGGACTTATAATATATTCCTAATATTAAACTGTCCTTCACACCTGGTATTGATATCCACAGTGATTCTGTAGGGGAACCAGCTCCCCTTGCATTGTCTATTTTATGTGATACTCATGCTCTTTTTTGATGTAAAGGGCAACTCCACCCCTTAATGCTCTTGTTCTATCCTTCCTATAGAGCCTGTAGCTCCGGTATAACAGCATCCCACTGGTTCTCCTCATTCCACCACATGCCTCTGTAATGCCCACTATATCAAAAGTCCCTCCTTCAAAACTCTTGTACTCTAGCTCCCCCATTTTAGGTCTAATGCTTCTACTATTAGCATAGAGATGCACCTGGTATACCCCTGTTCCCTGTCCTTAACCTGGGATTTATGTGCTTACCCCTCAAGTCTTTTGTAGACACTATCCCTTGTCACATGCACATTGCTATGTTCCTCACTTGTAAGGGCAGGGTTGATTTAGAAAAACCTCCCTCTCTGTCTGCATCCCTATAGTTATTGTATTCCGAACCTAAGTCACTCTCTAGGCTCCTGTCACCGCTTTCCCCCCCCAGTGATCAGTTTGGGTGCAAGCTGTTCTGCCACCTTTTTAATGCTGAGCGCCAGCAGCCTGGTTCCTCTTTGGTTAAGATGAAGCCCGTCGGCCCCTGCTTGTACAGGCCTACCTTGTCCCAAAAGGTTCCCCAGTTCCTGACAAATCTGAAACCCTCTTGCCTTTACACCACCTTCTCATCCAAGCATTGGAGACCCTGTATCCCTCGCTTGCCTAGCTCTCGGCCTCAAGCAGGAACTGCAGTGACATCTCTGAGAATGCCACCTTGGGAGGTCCTGGACTTCAACCTGCTTCCTAGCAGCCCAAATTTAGCCTCCAGAACCTCCCCAAGCATTTCCCACGTCGCTGGTGCTAATGTGGGACTACAACTGCTGACTCCACCCCAGCACTGCTCCAAAAGCCTATCTAGGACGCAAGCGGGACATCCTCAAGCAACCTTCGCACTAGGCAGGCAAGTCACCATGCGGTCAACACGCTTCCCTACAAACCCAACTCTCTACATTTCTAATGATTGAATCACCTACTACAAGGAGCCCCCCTCTACCTCCCCGAGGGGTATCTTGAAAGCGAGAGGATAGTTGATCACTAGTTAAGGAAGGGATCCCATCTAAAGGGAGCATCTTCCCCCACCTCAGACTGGCACCCTCCATCCCCAAGGCCTTCATTCTCCATGACATCTGGAAGAGATGCTCACCTTTGGGAGTGGGGACTCCGCCACAGGGGTCCCTGAAAGTCTCGCCTGTCACCCTCTCTGCCTCTTTCAGCTTCTCCAGGTCTGCCACCTTGGCTTCAAGAGAACGCACACGTTCCTTGAGTGCCAGGAGCTCATTGCAGCGAGGGCACACCCACGACTTCTGTACTAGTGGCAGATAGTCATACATGTGACACTCAGTGCGTGCCTACCGGAAAGCCCCCATCCCCCTGCTGGCTTTCTGCCTTCATATCTGATTTGTTTAGATATTTAAATATTACGCTTTTAGTCACTGCCCCCCTGGAGCTATCTGCACGTACTATCTGTCAAATATGTCCTTATTAATTTAATAAAAACAAAAAAAATAAATTAAAATTGAATTAAAATTGCTGGTTCCAGAGACTGAACTAAAGCCCCACCTCTCAGGACAAAAGCCCCACCTCTAGGACAAAGAGGAACAAGAGATGAACTCTGTTAACCCCTGTTAAGCCCCACCTTCCAGATTCAGCAGCCTTACAAGGAGAAAAAGAGATAACCCCTGTTAAAATACACTGTTTTAGTGCTGTGGCTTTGAGAAAAGCCCTCCAAAATGAACAACACCAGCAGGTCACTCTGCTCTTCCTGGGGCTAAGTTCCTTCTGTTGCTACTCCTCTCTGCTGGTTCCAGAGACTGAACTAAAGCCCCACCTCTCAGGACAAAAAGCCCCAATCTCTAGGGACAAAGAGGAACAAGAGATGAACTCTGTTAACCCCTGTTAAGCCCCACCTTCCAGATTCAGCAGCCTTACAAGGAGAAAAAGAGATAACCCCTGTTAAAATACACTGTTTTAAAAGCTGTGGCTTTGAGAAAAGCCCTCCAAAATGAACACCAGCAGGTCACTCTGCTCTTCCTGGCCAAGTCTCTTCTGCTGCTACTCCTCTCTGCTGGTTCCAGAGACTGAACAGTGGGATTAACCTCCTGATACCAGCGGGAGTGACGGCCCACTTCATAAGAAGTGCAGCAGCCAACGCAGCCTTCAGAAACTGCGCCTCAGTGGAGGACATCTACAAGGCGGCTACGTGGGCATCGGCCTCTTCATTTGTAAGGCACTACAGATTAAACTCCATTGCCGCCTCCGAGTCAGCGTTCGGAAAGCGGGTTCCGCAAAATATCATTGGGGACTGATACAACCCACCCTTTTTGTGGGGACACCGCTCTGGGAGGTCCCAATCAAGATATCCCCCGCCTCCAGTAGAAGGGTCCATTGAATACTTATTGTGAAGGGCCTTTCTACTGGACGGCTAGGGGGATATCTTGGCCCTCCCTGGTTGTTATCAACCCCCAATGTACGACCTCAACAATGTTTATAATTAAGTTAGTTCCCGGGGAGCAATTAGTTTTAGTGTTAGCATGTGTTGACCTTCCTGTGTCTGGTTTGTCTGTGAGCACTACTTTGTCAGTTCGAATACTGAGGTAATTGGCCTTGGAGCACGTCACAGGAAGGGGAGTTTCAACTTTGTTAAGTGGTTCCTGCCTCCTTGCAAGTAATGAAGAAGACACCCAATCAAGATATCCCCCTAGCCATCCAGTAGAAAGGCCCTTCACAGTAAGTATTCAATGGACCCTTCTCTCCCTCTTGTGTTTGAGTGCAAACCCCCTGTAGTCTGGGAGGCACACAGATAACCTGTTGTTGCAGCAGAGGGCCAGAATATTGATTTCAGCCTGCACATAATGTTTCTTGGTTGTGGACAGGAATTATAAACATTTGAGTCAGGAGAGCTATTCTGAAATGCAGCTCTAAGATGGTACCTGAACAATTTGGGATGGGATTCTCCTTTGTCACAGGAGAATAATGGGGCAGAAAGCTTTCTGCTCTAGAGAACATTGAAGAATGAAAGCACACGTTTTCACTGTTTCCCCCCTGAGGCAGGAGGACATCTTATGTTGGTGATTCCCAACCCTTCCTTAAGGTGGCAGGAACAAGTTTTTCTTCTGCTTCCTGTTTCCTTCAGTGGGATTAACCTTCATCAGTTCTTTTCCTGACTTAGACAGGGAGAACTGTGTGAGAATTAGGCTCTGTCGTTTCCTAGTCTTTATTTGCTCTTTTTAAACCAAAAAAAACTCACTCTGACTTTTTTCCCCTCTGGCTATTTTTACTTATTACCTTTATTTTCCCTTTATCTATCCCCTCCTAGACATGAGATTGTTGAAATACCAGCCCCTCATTTTTGCACTCTTTTCTCAGCTCAAAGAGAAATGGCAGGAAACAATTCAGGGAATGGCTCACCGCTCCTTTAACAGCTGCTGTTCAGGACTTCACGCAGCAAATGACTCCTACCCAGGACCCAGTGCACTGGATAGCCATCAGGCAGAGAGTGTGCATAAATGCACTAAGAAAAAGTGACTCCTTTCTCCAGCTGTGGAAGAATATGTGGCTGCCATCTTGCCTCCCTCAGAACCCTCTATTTAGGCCCGTGGTGGCAAACCTTTGGCCATTCTGGCAGGGGCTGATGGGAATTGTAGTCCATAACATCTGGAGTGCCAAAGGTTCACCACCACTGAGCAGACTATGATTGTCTCGTGTACCCACTGCAGCCCATGGCCTCTCTACATTAATCAGGGTATTCCTCAGAAGAGAAGGCACCTGTGAGAGGGACCTACTTGTGGGTAAAAAGGCAGGCACCTGCAGGCAGACTTTAAGCAAGAATTAGTGGTCTTTATCAAACAGATGATGAGGGAGGAGATGACATGTTCTCCCCTAAGCAGGCGGGCTTCTTTAACTTGGGTGATTCCCACCACATGCCCAGGGAGGCAGGATGTAAGCTTCAGCTTTCTGTTTCTGGTGGAGGTCACTTCACTCCTGTTTCTTTCCTGCCTCTGAGGGAGAAGTAGTCCTTAGTTGCCTTTCTGTTCTGCTACCTTGCTTTCTTTTCCTTTCCTTTCCTTTCCTTTCCTTTCCTTTCCTTTCCTTTCCTTTCCCTTCTTTTCTTTTTCTCTTTTCTTCTTTCTTCTATCCTTATTAGCTTTAAACCACCAGTCTCTAGTGCCTGCACCCGGCTTGATCCAAGCCTTGGCAGCATGTTCTCAGTTCTGTCTTTGTCTTGACCAAGGAGCACTTGCTGGTAGGCTTTGTTGTGGTGGCATGGGAGAGAGTAATTCCAATGACCAGTTCCTCTAACGCAGGGGTAGGGAATGCGTGTTTTCCAGAAAGGCTCAGGACCACACCCTATCAGTTTTCGTACTCAGCATGGCCAATTGGCCATGCTGACAGAGGCTGATGGGAATTGTAGTTCCTGAACATCTGGAGAGCTGCAGGTTCCCTACCCCTGCTCTAACGCCTGCAGTGCTGTGAGAGGCGAGCCAGGTGAGCATGACCCCTGAGAGGGCTGCCCCAATCTCTGGAGCCTGAGGGACACCAGTACCATCTTGCGCCAAAGTGCAGCCTGCCTAAAAGGTGTGATGAGTCAAGATGGTGGCTGCCACACTCGACAATCCTGCCAGCCACAAAACTCCACCCGAGGCTGCAGAGATGCCACAGGATGCTCAGTCTCTCAGGAAAGACTCCTTAGGCACCACTGGTGCTCATGCTAACCTCTGCAATTCAGATACAGATCCCAGCTTCTTGGAATTGTTTGGGGCTCTTATAGCCACCATGACAGACGACATGGTTTCCTTATGTTGGTGAAAGGTGCCAACTGTATGCTGATAGCTGTCTCATTCATGGCAGATGCCACATTAGACACATTCATTTTCTCTTCACAAGCTGTGGCAGGATCGGTGGCCACTCAACGACGTAACTTCTCCCTTGAGGACAGGAGAAGTTTGTGCTCCTGAAAACCCACCTCCTGGGGAAACCTTGGCCATGGTGTGGCCTATAATATGCCATCTTGTGTCTGGGATTGTAGCAGAAAATAAGAAAGCCAGTAGAAATCTTCCATACTCTCTTCACATGAGCAGACTTGCTCTTCCAGATACTCAAGGGCAAATTTGGTTCCTAGCCTCTGTGTGTGTGGGTTTTTTTACACACTGAACAGTTTGGTGGATGATATGGGGGCATTCACAAGTAGACCACAGTGTTGGAAGAGATCCCTTGATGACATCTACTAGCTGGTTGTCTGAAGTATGCAGTTTCTGAACATAGAAATTATGAGGCTATCGTGGCTAGTAACTTCAACACATCTTCAGGTATACATCTTACCATTAAAAAAACTATGCGTGTGGATGAATCCCATAATGTTAAATTCCACCGGCTTAAACTGTCCCTTTAGGGGAAAAAAATCCTTTGACTGGGTTGCCAGCACTGGTTTCAGCTGATAGTCTGACCCCTGAGTTAGTTTATATTCTTACAGGGATGGTAAAATTCCTGTCAGTGTCATTTTAAAAATAATTAGATGAGTGTCAATTGCATGTCATTAATATAATTCCTGTCAGTTTCAGTCCTGGAACATTCTTGAACATGGAGCCTCTGAGTGAAATAGATGTGAAATTGGTTGCACATTTCAATATATGAAAGCTATATTGATACAGATCTTCAATCCCTGAGTTTTAATATATATGCAGAATAATATTGGAAGCATCCCTTTTTGCCTTTAAAAAAATTAAATTATTCTGCTGCTGAAGGCCTCAGAGAGAGAGAGAGAGAGAGATCTGTCATTCCTATCCCATACCACTTCTTGGGGTCATATAATTTTTTTGGCTAGCACAGAATTAGTGTGACAGCTCTGTTCCTTGCCACCATGCCTGGAGCAGCAATAAATATATCCAGTTTGAACATGTGGTGAGTGACTGCCCTCTGCTTCCCATTTGTAAATTAAGACTATTCCAAAGAAACCTTGAAACATAGCTGTTTTTTCCAATCCCTGCATGGCTACCCAAAGTGAAGCTGTTTCCTTGCTAAGACTGGACTGCAACTGGGGGGCATGCACAAAGAAAGTGAGAATTGGGCACTTTTCTTCTGTAACAATCAACACTTGCTGTCTCCACATGGTGTTCTCGTATCTAGAAATAACCCCTAGAGGTAGCACTTAACACATCTCTACTCCTTGTTTTTTCCCCTCTTCTGTTTCTCTGGTGCTTGGCTTCAGATTCTCTCTCCTTTTCTTTTTCCCTTCTCTGACAAAATAACTTCTGCAGAGGTGAGTCAACCTTGCTTGGCACTCAAATATTCTCTGGCTCTGAGTGCTAATTAAAAGGTGTGATAGGAGGCTTGTAATCACTCTGTATAGAACACTGTGATTTGCACTGAGGAGGAGAGTATCATTACCTGCTTTGTGTGTGTGGGGGGGGGGAGTATAAAGTCTGTCAGGAAGGTTTTCATTTTATAAACTTTCTTTTTAAAAACATAATAATTTATGTCGCTTTGGCTTTTTGGAAGCACCCTCGAGACAGTTTAAGCACTGTCTTGTCAAACCTATTTCTCGCTGGAAAAATTGTTGGTAGGGTTGCTAAGTGCTCTGTATCCTTAGCCAGGAAAATACTGGCCAGTGGCAAGAGCCATGTGCTCTCCTAGGCAACTACTTTGTGGGCAGAATGTTTGAGGACTTAATTGAAGCTGAAATTGCCTGCCTGAAGTCACATATAAACCTGTCCACTGCAACTGCATTACTTCGTCGGCTGCCTGTACATTTAAATTACACAAGAATGCTCCAGGGAGATCTCTTGGAGGGTGTAGAAGTCAGAACCATCAAGAAAGAGTCAGCCTAATATGTACACGGCACAGGTGGGTTGTTGCAGGGGCAAATCTGTATGTACATCTATAAAGCAATATTTATTCATTGCCACCCATCTCCCACCCCCAGCTGGATGTCCATATATTTCTTTTGAGGTGGGTAGGGAAGTATGTCATACTTTGAAGGCAGTGGTTGTTATACATGACAAGAAGTTGGGCTGGATTTTCATTTGGCTTTCCACTCAGGCTTCTGATAGTGCATTCATCTATGAAAGGTTCATACATATAATTACAGTTTCTACTGTAGGTGGGGGACATCTCAGATGGGTGTCTTCTCCACCAATAGCAAGGAGGCAGGAACTCGTCATAATTTTAGCCGTGTCACTTCCTGTCCAGTCCCGAGGCCATTTCTATTCAGTATTTTTTCCTGCCTAGCAGGGAGTGCTAGTGATTTTGAGAGGCTCTTGTGTGCATAACGTGTGTGTGTTGTGGGTGCGTTTGATGTGGCAACTATTCAGAAAAGAAAGAAGAAGCCTAGCTCTACCTAAACCGGCGACGAGCAACCGCGGCGAACTAAAAAGGGAAAAAAGTCTGCTTCCCGCCTTTTCCAACGGCCCGCCAAAAAACCATCATGGCGTCGGGCTCCTTTACTCCGCCGCCATTAAGACTTCGCCTCGACAATGAAGCTGAAGGGGACTCGCGCAGCTTAAATAAAGGAGGGCGAAAACATCGCTTACCGGGCTTTGAGAAGAGCATCCGGCAACTTCAAAGAACGGCAAGGCAGCAGGATGCGCGGAGGGCCCTCCGGCGTCCAAGAAGGCGAAGAAGAAGCTGCCTGGGAGCTCAGCGCCTCCCCAGGGTGTGGCCATTGACGGCGGCTCCCCGCCCAGTTCCTCCTACCCCATTAGGGCCGTGGAGTGCTGGAGCAACCTGTCGGCTACCTCTCCACCCGCGGATGCGGCGGAGGACGCGCCAACGCAAGAAACGCAAGTACCGGGGCCCCGGGCTGACAGGGGGGAGGAGAGCAATCTGGAACAGCCGGATGCGCTCGCACCGACCCAGGAGGGCGCGAACGACAAACTTATTGCCTGGCAACGCGCGCCCCCTGCAGATTTCGCACGAATGCTGACAGAGCAGATTGAGAGAGTGCTAGATGCTAGGGAACAGAGAGCCGCCCTAAATAAAAACTCCCCGCCTCCTCCCAGATCCATAACCGGCTCTGCAGGCAACGCGGCCTATGCACGATTTAGAGACCCTCTTGCATTACAAGAGGATGATGATGAAGAAGAATTAGAAGGGGAGGAAGAGGAAGGAGTAGAAGATGCTAGGTTTTCAGACTCTGAGGAACCTACCATTGAAAAAACTGAATTATCCCCACAGTTTTTCAAACAGGAGGATATTCAGCTCCTAATAAACAAACTATTTCCGCCCTGGACCTCCAGGACCAGGCAGATGCGGAGGAACCGCCAGCACCTGATAAAACCAACACCTCCTCTAAACCCATTAAAGGCTATCCTAAGGGAAAAGCAGCTTACTTTCCCCAAGATGCTGAGTCACACAAATTCTTCCCAGTTCCAGAATACTTTGTTAAACGCATTCAACGTGAATGGCTTAACCCCACTGGCAGAAAGGGACTCCCTCCAGCTTACAAAAAAGTATATCTTTTACCTCAGCAGTTTCACACTTTGCTTAAAGTTCCAGCAGTGGAGGCACCCATAGCAGTATTACACTCGGGAACCTTAGTAGCAAAAGAGGGAGAAAGCAATATTAAAGACCCACTAGACAGAAGGTCTGGGGCGGCTCTACGTAGATCCCACGACTGGCTGGCAGCAACTATTAAAGCACTTACCCCAGCCTCCACAGTGGCCAGAGCTACTATGGTATGGAACAAAAGAATTTTAAACATGATTCCAGCAGAGCACACGGCTATTAGAGAAGGCATCGCCAACGCATTCATTGCAGATGCTACACTTGACGCCATTGCCATGGTGGCCAGAACCATAGCTTCCAATATGGTAGCTAGGCGTAATACCTGGCTCCGGCCATGGCAGGCGGATATGCAATCCAAGAACGCAGTGGCAGCTTACTCATATTATGGGGAGCAAGTATTCGGAAAAGACCTGGAACAGGTATTGATTCAAACCAAAGACCAGAAAAAAGCTATGCCAAAATCAGTTAGACAGAAGCGCATGCTAATCAACTCAGGAGGCTCACTTAAATACTTTCAGAACACTACAAACTCTCCTTCCCAGATTTAACAGGGATAACAACCGCAGCTCATGGCAAAGCCAAAATTCCTTTCGTGGCAAAAACACATTCCGACCATTCCAAAAACAAGGCAAGAGTTTCAAATCAGACAAAAACAAACAATGACTCTCGGGAATCCCCAGTGGGGGGACGCCTTGCCAACTTTCTAACAGCTTGGCAAGGAGCACACATAGATCAATGGACAAAAGAGGTGATAAGTACGGGTTACGTAATAGAATTCCTCAAAATTCCCGATCACCTCTTTGTACCCTCTCCTCTATCCTCAAACCCGACAAAAGCCAAAAGATCATTAGAAGCAGTCTCACACCTTTTAGAAATCCAAGCGGTAGAACCGGTCCCCCTCCAGGAGAGGTCATTAGGGACCTATTCTCACTTTTTTACAGTTCCCAAGCGAAACGGGGAATCCAGAGCTGTCTTAAAACCTCCGCTTTGTCAACAAATTTATTCGGCTGCCAAAATTCAAAATGGAATCCCTCTGATCCATCACTCTAGCTCTGAGACACAGAGAATTCCTAACCTCCCTGGATCTGAGGGAAGCCTACTTACACATCCCCATCAATCCGGCTCACAAAAAATTCCTCAGGTTCACGGTAGGAAACTCCCACTTCCAGTTCAGGGCCTTGCCATTCGGATTAGCCACGGCTCCCAGAACGTTCTCAAAGGTCCTACTGGGACCCATAATACAACTCAGGGAAGAGGGGATACATATACACCCCTATTTAGACGACCTACTGATAAGGTCCCAGAACAGAGTCAAGGGGATACAGGACATTGCCAGAGTGCAACAAACACTGCAGCAATACGGTTTCCTCATAAATTCGGACAAAAGTTCCCTCCTGCCAACTCAGAAGCTGGAACATCTAGGGGCGATCATAGATACCACAAAAAATGCATTATACATTCCTCCAGAGAAAATTCACAAAATACAAAACCTATCACAAAAAACCTTAGCCATGCCCCGACCAACTCTCTTGCAGTTGGCGAGCTTTCTAGGCCTGTTCATCTCTGTAATAGACATGATTCAATGGGCACGACTACATGCCAGACCGCTGCAACATTTCCTAAGGCCTTTCCAACTGGACATCATTCTGAAGAAAGACAAAAAGCTTTACCTAACGCCACAGGTCAGAACAAGTCTCAAGTGGTGGACCTGCACACACAACCTAAAAAAGGGAAAATGCTACCTCCATGGCGAAAGGCCTCAAATATTCACAGACTCAAGCCTATCGGGATGGGGGGCCACCTTGAATCAAAAGTTTGTCCAAGGCACTTGGTCAGAACAAGAAACAGGTCCCTAATGACCCCATCAACATCTTGGAGACTCGAGCGGTGTTCATGGCGTTAAAACACTTCCACACAGAAATCAAACATCAACACATAATAGTGAGAACAGACAACATCTCTACCAAGATGTATATAAACAACCAGGGAGGATCGAGGTCCCCAAGGCTGCACAAGGAAGCACTCAAAGTCCTCAATTGGTCAGAAAAACATCTGCTGTCAATCGAAGCACAGTACATCCGCGGGATAAAAAACGACAAAGCGGACTGGCTGAGCAGACAGCAGGTCCAAGAGGGCGAGTGGAGACTCAATCCACAGATTTTCAAGGACATTTGCCAACAATTGAGTCACCCAAAATGGATCTCTTCGCCACGGCAAACAATTCCCAACTGCCTCAATTCATGTCCAGATATTATCATCAAAAGGCAACCCAAGTGGATGCCATCACAGCCCCTTGACCCGCCAGCTGCTTTACGCCTTCCCGCCGTTCCCGTTGATCCCACGCCTCCTTCGGAAAATCAGGCTGGAAAAAGCTCAGGTCATCCTCATGGCTCCACAATGGCCCAGAAGACCGTGGTACTCAACACTCTTGGAGATGTCCACACGCCAGCCTCTAATTCTACCGATATCTCACAATCTGCTGACACAGGGCCCTATAGCCCACCCAGATCCAGGTTGGCTCAAGCTGACCGCGTGGAGTGTGAACGGAGAAAATTGAGACAAAGGGGATATTCAGCCAAGGTTACAAGTACCATACTGGCGGCACGGAGACGATCGACGGTCAACATCTACAACACATCCTGGAAGACTTTCGTCAAATGGTGCCATCCACGAGAACTAGACCCAGAAGCTCCTTCTATAGGCAACATCCTAGACTTTCTCCAACAAGGGTTTGAGAGGGGCTTACGATGCGCCACCTTAAAAGCAAAGACAAATCCTCGCACTATCAACAGTGCAAGCCAAACGATAGATGGTGGCATTAGTCCATCTCTAGTCATCCTGATGTGACGAACTTTCCTGTGAGGTTTCCGGAATCTGGTCCCAAATCCACCTCGTAGTACATCGATTCTCCTGGCTTTGGCTACATCGCGGTGTTTAACAGCGCTAACCAAAACCCCCCCCCCCATCTCGGAACCAAATTTGATACAAAACCACTCCTCTACGATGGGTACGGATGAAAACTCTTTTCCTACTCACTATAACATCAAAGCCCTCGCATGGGTCTCAGTAAATTAGAGCTCTATCAGTCAACGCTCAAGCTCTGCATATTACTCTTTTAAAGACAGAGCGGTCTTCACGCCTGGACCGCAACCTTCGTCCCTAAAGTCTATAGCCCTAAAATTCCTAACTTACAACAGGAAATTAGGTAGTTCCGACTTTCATGCCCAACCCTCTTCTCACCCTAGTTAGAGAGGCTTCTAGCTATACTATTGGACGCTTCGAGGGGCTCTAAAAGCCTTCATAATCAGAACAGAAGACATCCGTAAAATGGAGAATCTCTTCATCAACATAAGCATAAGCATAAGCATAAGCATTTTATTGTCATTGTGCACGCACAATGAAATTTACAGCAGCATTCCTCGATGCACACAATTTCAGACTCATACATCATCATCCTCCACCCATCCCTACACAGCCCCAAATACATCAATATGAAGCAGCGGAGTTTAGCATAGCCACAGCTCTAGAGTAGAAGCTGTCTCTAAACCTCTTTGTCCTAGTTCTGAGGGCCCTGTATCGTCTGCCAGATGGTAGCAGTTTAAAAAGAGAGTGTGCTGGATGAGACGGGTCCCTCAGAATATTTTGGGCTTTATTTAGGCTTCGGGCATTATAGATTTCTTCCAAGGAGGGGAGAGGGCAGCCGATAATCCTTTGTGCAACAACATAAACTCACATAAACTCAACATAAACTCACCTAACGTAGGCGCTCCTATGTCGACAGCAGCCATAAGCACGACCTTAAAAGCCACAATCATTGAAGCGTACAAATCTGCCGCACTACCAGTTCCTTTAGGCGTTACTGCACATTCATTACGCAGCGCGGCAACTAACGCTGCATTCAGAAATTGAGCATCAGTCGAACAAATCTGCAAAGCGGCCACATGGTCGTCAAGTTCCTCATTTATTAGACACTACAAAATGAACTCTCTAGCCTCAGCGGAAACTGCTTTCGGCCGCAGAGTGCTAGAACATATCATCGGGGACTGATGGACCCACCCTAAATTGGGGACACTGCTCGGGGAGGTCCCATCTGAGATGTCCCCCACCTACAGTAGAAGGGTCCATTGAATACTTACTGTGAAGGGTCTTTCTACTGTAGGCAAGGGGGACATCTCGACCCCCCCCTGGTCCTTATTAGTCCCCGATGCCTTGTATATAGTTTGAATGTTGGTTAGCACATGCCTGAGCCTCTTGTTATCGTTTATAGTTTACCAATTGCTGTTTTGGTTTGTTACTAACATTATCGTCCGGTCACTTCAAAACTGTGAAACAAACTGCTAGGTCATACGGATACTGAATAGAAATGGCCTCGGGACTGGACAGGAAGTGACACGGCTAAAATTATGACGAGTTCCTGCCTCCTTGCTATTGGTGGAGAAGACACCCATCTGAGATGTCCCCCTTACCTACAGTAGAAAGATCCTTCACAGTAAGTATTCAATGGACCCTTCATTCCACATCTTTTAAGTGTTTACCAAGTTGTTTATTTGATAAGGATCTCCTGCAGTTTAGAACATGAGACTCTTGTGTGTAACTAGAGCAGAATTATGGTACCCTAATTGTATGTTCTCATGCTACCTTTGGAAGCAGTTGCCTCGCCTCTTTTGGAGGTCAGGGTAGTTTAATTTTTGATAAAGCCACAATTGTAATGTGTTTAGACATCTGTGGCAAAACTGCTAGAACTTCATACATGAGAAACAGATAGCAAGATACTTTCATGCAGGGCATAAAGCCATACATTTTGTGAACAGTGGGAGCCAATGAGATGTAATTATTTACAGTCAGATTAAAGTTGGGAGGAGGAGTTTCCACTCCTCACTCAGCCATGAAATTCATTAGGTGATGTTAAATTAGTTTCCCCCTCTCTTGGTTTAGAGTAGACTATCTTACAGGGTTGTTGCAATGAAATGGGGGAAGGTGAAAGCCAAGTGCAGTGCCCCTGATCTCCTTGGAGAAAATACAGGGTAAAAGAGTTAACAAATTTTTTTCAAATTGATTAAAAAGTTTTGCCCATTATTATACTGTAGCCTGCTCCTCAGCTCTTCCCTTTCTCAAAGTCACCAAATAATCAGTTCCACTCACCATTTGCTGCCCTGGAAAAGCAGCACGGACAGCATTCCCTTTGTCAAAACTGTGTATTAAAATTTTTCCACAGCAACAGAAAGTGAAGAGTGTTCATGACACCCAGGTAGGAAAACAAACAACTGCTGCTTTACATGGCTGGGATGTTTGTCCCAGCCAAAGGAGGTGTGTGTCTGTATTTGGGAAAGAAGAGTAGTATGGGGGGTGGGGGTGGGGGGTGGGAATGCTTCAGGCCAACTCCTAAGACCTACCTTGATGATGACTGATTGGGTTGTCTCAGTTATTGGTGTGTCTGATGTGCCAGACATTTTGGTGTGAGATATCACAGCCAGACCCAAATGTAGCTTTTAACAGTTATAAAGAAAAGAACCGCAAATCTCATGTGCATTCCATTGCATTCACTTATAGCTGTGTGAAACATTACAGAATCTGTTCAATTTCCTTCTTCTTTGTACAATGTGTATAGATTGTTGCAAGCAGTCTGTGAATTCTTATTGTGGAAAGCTCAAGTATATCATTATGTGTGGAGCAGAACACATGTTCTAAAATTTATATCTGCATACAGATTGAATGCTAATTCTTTCATGGATGTGCTACCTGCATATGAAAAAAAAATTGTCATATTTGAAATATTTGTTACTCTGACCAGATACAGGGAAGTTTTGAGAAGAGCAACAATCTATTTAACCAGACAGGCCTAAGAAAATTCACTCTTCTTTAGAGAAACTGTCCACCAGAAGTTGCTTCCTGATCATGTCTTGATCTATCCTTGCATTCTCAGAGAACAGCCAGGGCTCAGTTTCTCTGCTTTTGAACTCAGATGAATGAAAACTGAAGAGGAATTCCTTTGCAATCATCTGAAATATGCTCTGGCACAAGAGAGATCAGGATAGGATCCTGACTCATGGGACAGCTGCCAACGTGCCGCTTCAGTTGCCAACTACAGGCAGTTGATGGTTGGCAGGGTGGCGTGTGAATGCGGCAAAACTTCTGGCCTAGAGCCTGATCTCTGATTAAAATGCTGGAAGAGGAAGGAGGGATGGGATGCAGGATCCTTACTGTCCTTTGCTTTGGCAAACAAGTGCCAAGAAAGTGTGCTAGGCATGGTTGCTAAATGAGCCTGGGCACGTTCTCTTGCAAAGTTCCTTTGGATGTTGAAATGAATAGAATAATAATCCACACTTGCTTGATCTGTGCTCTTTCATCTTTGACTAGCTGTGCTTGCTCTAATCACTTCCATCTTGGTCTAATCTGTCTAAAGGTTTTTGCCATACACGTAGTAGCATAGTGTTTAAACTTCTATAGGTAGATCAAACTTGACTTGTTTGCAGAAGCTGCCTAAAGGTGGCTGGGAAAACTGGCATGATTTACACATAACAAGCCATGGTTACAAGTACAGTAGCCACCCATTAGAAGTCTTTGTGCACCGCATATAATGAAGCTAATTGAAAGTATATGACAGGTATTGTACATTGAAGGCATTTGAGGTCCGCCTTGGAAGCCAGGCAGTTGATTACCATTTTGTAAGACCCCATGTACATCTTATAAGGTCAGTTCGGGCCACCAAATCTCTTAAGTACATCCATACAAAAGCTGTAGGGTTGCCTTGAGTAAGAAGGCATATCACTTTAATAAAGGCTTAATGTGTGGAAAAGGACATATGATGCATTTAATGGCATGGAGATGAATAATGAACCCTTAAGGTTATGTTAAAGGGACAGGATATACTGTGAAAAGGATTTGAAATCCACACAGGATGCCATTGGACGTATATTGTTCTGTGCTGAAGAGGATTTCTTTGCACCTCATTGAGCCATCAGCACTACCTTGCTTTCTAAAGATATCTGTGCACCAGTAGGAGTACGCCGCCACCACTCCTTGCTGGGATGTGAAACTGAAGGACCCAGATTAGAATTTCAGAGATCTGTGCAGAATCCTGGGTCATCCCTCATCATAGTCTTCTGTTTTTCTTCCAGATTTCTGTCCCCCATTCTGCCGCCTTGGAGCAGTAAGAGTGAATGCACAATCTTGCTTTGAATTCTTGAGCTGATATTTTTACAATGACTTTTTTTTGTAATGCCAGTAGGGTCAGAAGATCCATACAGAGCAAAGAAGTCTCATGGTGCTTGCCAGACATTGATTCCAGTCTCCAATCGTTGGACAAACTAGAGATGGAGAAAGAGTTATGATTGACAAATGAGTAGTGAGATAAGGGAACAGAATGTGATGATAATGAAGGAGCAGCCGAGGAGAAACTAGATTCCCGTACAGCAGGGTGACGCTCATGCAGTTCCCTTTGTTCCATACAAAGGAATCCCCAGTCATGACACTAAGTTGGAAATAAAACCATTGTCGTCAAAGGGGTCTTCCTTCCAAGCAACTGCAACCTTATTTGCATAGATAGCAGTCAGAAAACAGCTTCTACTGTAGTCTTGCATTCAGAGATCCTCTCACCCATCACTCAGCAACCTGTATTCTCTTCCAAGACAGGCACTGATAATTTCTCATGGCTATTTTCTTATTCTGGCCCTTATCCTTAATAGTTAGTCCTTACATGCAAAATTGGGCTGTCACAGATCTCATCCTAAGTCACCAGTCACTTAATACTGAATGATGACATTGAGGTGATGGCATTAGCACTGTTGCCTGCCTCTTGCTGTCCTGCAGCTGTTGTTCTGAAAGGACTCCCCCTGTTCCAGTGAATGCATGATTTCCGCCTGGCAGGGCAGAGGTGTAATGCAGCTATTTATTATTCCAGGCAGGTTCGTCTGCAGCACTGCTTCAGCCATCATTATTCATCAGCTGCTTGCGCCCTCCCTCCCTCCCTCCCTCCCCCTCCTCCACACCCCCTTGCTTGTGTGCTGATTCTCCTCTGCACCCCCTCCGTGCTTCCCCTTCTTATTTCTCACTTGGCTAAACTCAGAAATTGTCAGAAGAAGAGTCTCTGATGTGAGTGGGTGAATGTGCTAGTTAGGGGTGGCTGTGACAGCAGTAAATTGAATAAGGCCAGAGAGTCTTGTTAGAAATGTTGGGGACACTGGATAAGCAGATGCAGAGGGGTTTTGGTGCATGGGCTCTTCCCAGTTTCACTTTCCCAGTCTTCATGTTGCTGGAACTTATTTTTGCAGTTCCCCTGCTCTCCTGTGCAACACTGTCTCTCTTGCCTCTCTGTCACCAGTTTTCTTCATTTCAGTGAAGCCTTCATGTACTCATCAAAAGCTTTAAAATGCCATAAGGGTAGGCAGAGCTTTGACAGATGCTTTCTTTTGTCATCCTTAGAAGTTGTTGTGTAGCAAAGTGCCTTCCCTTACACCTGATGCGGAACAGAGTGCAGTGGACTTAAAAGTTCCCTAATCTCAGAAATCTCATTTGTCTCCTGTGGCAGTATTGTGCACTGCAGAAAATCCTATATTATAGAGTGCCTTTTTCATTCATGCAGTCCTGATGTTGCTCCATACAAAGTGCAGGTGTGTCAAGGGCATAATGTTATAAACTGGCATTAGTGCTTACCCCGGTCATCATGCCCCCCCTCAGCCCAAACTCCCTGGGTAGTTTGAGGCAGGGGCGCAGCTGAGTGCCTGCAAGCAGGGCTCCCTTGACCTCCAGTCTCTATGTGGAGATCGGGCGGAGGGCCAGCTGGGCTTCCCCACGCACCATCACCACATGGAAGTCGGGAGTGGGGCCAGCCGACTTCCAGCCTGCAGTTTATAGGTTGATCCAAGCCTGGCTGAGACCAGCCTCAGACTAAGCATAATGGTTATACTGTTGGTCTAGGACTTCGGAGTCACAGGTTCAAATTGCCCCTCTTCTGTGGAACTTTGCTGCATGATGCTGGGCCAGCCACACACTCACTCTCAGCTTAAACTACTTTGTAGTGATGATGTGTCAATAAAATGGATAACACTGGTAACTGCTTTGATTTCCTGTTGGGCAGAAAGGCCAAGAACAAATAAATATGGGATGCCTTGACTAGCTGTTTTGTCTGTGAGATAAAAACCCTTTTAGTGTTTATTTGAACTGAATGTATAGTTAGTCTGATCCTCATCCCAAAGCATTAGGCAGGGAACCATAGATTTAAGAACCATAGTATTCCTGTAAGAAACCTTTTGCGCACACTGGCTTTGTGCACACTGGCTTAATTCTGGTTTCTAGTCTACACTAAAAGCTATCCACTGCTGCCCAGAGGTGTTGAGGTGTAACAGATTTCTAACAACAGGGGTTTGCAGTCTCTTCCCACTAGTGGTGTTAACTCAATAAATGGATGTTCACCTCCTTTGAGCGGTCACATCTAGGCATAGAAGGTATAAGTTGCTCAGGTGTATTGGGTCTCTTCTCCCCAAAATCACAGATTGTCTGCTGTTATATACCTCAGTTCCTCTGCCTACATGTTTATTCCCCCTTCTATAGTGTTTGCTCCCACTTGTTCTGTTCTCTCTGTAGTCTCTGTCCAGTTAGTACACTAAACATTTCCATCTCCTACAACTTGGATTTCAGCCTATGCTAAATAAGCAAAATAGCATTTCCAGATTTTTTTAAAAAACAAACACACACAGTATTCGATTAATACTTTTCTTGTTGCATCTTGGAACTCAAAATTCATTCTAAGATAGACATTTGTTTTGGGGCCAAAGTATGTTTTTGTCCCACACCCAAAGCACTTATAAGAATTTTGTTTATAGGACATTTTCTAAAACCCTAAGGAAGTATGTGATTCAGATCACTGAAATGCTGTTGCTCTCTTCCGCCTTTTCCTAGCAGATTGCAGATTGTACAGATGTTGGTAACTGAAGCCCATGTATCTAGTGCAGGCAATGTAAGGGGACATGTGGATACAAAGAGTGTCAGAGCTATGACATGAGTCCAAACAGTGGCGGATTCCGCATGGGCCAAAAACAGCAGTGTGAAAATGGTGTAAAATTGTTTAAAATGGTGTAAAGGGGTTTACACCGTTTTCACACTGCTGTTTTTGGCTCATGCGGAACCAACCAGTGTAGAGTGGGGCACTATTGGAGAGTATGGGGGGAAGATGGCAAGAAAGTCATGTCTGCAGTGTTTCCTACACTATTCCCTTGCTGTGCAACTCTGCATAGAATTGTACTATCAAAGAACTTGTGTCAGTCACTCCCTCTCAGCCTAATTATCTCAGAGGGTTATTGGTGGAACAAATACAGGAAACCAAGTATGCCTTCCTTGGATAAATAATAGGGTAAAGAAGCAGTGGAATAAATAATAAATTTGCTGGTTTCAAAGGTAAATCTGAAGTTTCTTTGGGTTGTGTATTGGGTTCTACATGGAATTATGTATGGATGGAATTTTGCAAGATAGAAACAGTTGAGTTTTTCCATGTCATTTTAGGTTTTTTTAATGGGAATTAGTAGTGACTTTTTCCTAGCTAAAATGATCCTTCAGATCTTAAAACATGTAAATCAAATGGTGACCTTTCACTTTTTGAATTTAGAAAGCTCTGAATTAATGACTTGGACTTTTATAGAATAATCAAGCTTCAAAACCTTTGGTCTGTCAAGCTCTGCCTACATAATGTCTTGCTATCTTTACTCTAATGAGCTTATAATATAAGAACAGGCTCTTAAGGACTCAGTAGCCTTTTAGGGACCTAAATAAGATTAGATCTAGTGCCCTTTTGGGATGCATTTATAGAAATGCTGCTTTTGAGAAGACAGGCATTTGGATTACTGCAGATCAAAAGCTGTGAGGAAGGAAGCAAGCTATTGGGAGGGGAGGGAATTGCACAAATGTTGGTCCTTGCTGTTTAGTGCATCCTGGTAGGACTGCTTTAGACTGTAATCCTTTGCATGCTTATTTAGTAATAACCTCCACAGTTTAAAATGGAACTTACGTCTGCATATGTATGGCTAGGATCACTCTTCTAATGTGCTCAATAGTAGGGCCATGCCTGATTAAGAGTGTTGCCCTGGAGCCCTCTTTCTGTTTGTTAGCCTGTCTCATGGAAGGTTTACCTTAGTTAGTAAAGCTTCCTTGAAAGCAAATGGGAACAGAGACCTTTTCCTTCCCCCCAGCAAGGTTTTGTTTTTATCTTCCTTCTCTCAACCCATGGCGAGGAATCCCTGGCGCTCTAGTTCTGAGAAGTAAAAGAATCTCACTGCTTGGAATGGGAAGATAATGATAGGTGCCCTGCAGGCTCCTCCAGGGCTAATTATGGACTCCACCATAACAATATTAATTAGTTTCCCTTTTCTGAACCTCTAAGTTCATTTCAGAAGATATTATTTGCTGTTAAAGGAGGAAAAATAACAAAATAATAATAATCTTCCACTGCCCCTCCCCAACACACTGTTAATCAGCAGGGGTTTGTTTAATTGGCTCTGCCTTCTTAGCCTCCTACCATGGAAAGCTTTAATGACTTTAAACATAGATGAGTAGCTGCTACCTGGGCTTCTTGGTAGCTGTGCCAGGTTTTACAGGCAGTGATCCCATGTCTGTCTGCCCCCATCAGTGGTCTGTTTTTGAAGTTTTCAATTTTCCCCACCCCTCTGTTCACCTGGCGAAGGACATCTCATTTGGGATTTCCTTTCCTCTATTGTTAGGAGGCAGAAACTGAAACTTCATCACTTCCTCTGTAGTCCTCCACTCCCCCTTTGCCCCAGTTTCGTTCCTGCCTCTATTAGGAGAGCAAGGTCTTTGTAGAGCTCTGCAGCTTTCGGTTTCAGTGAACTACAACCTTTGTCTTCTGTGGTTTTTTCCCTTGTCTTGTTTGTTTCCCATTCCCCTCCTCCATTTGTTGTACATCCCCCCCCCCATCTCACTTTCCCTTTCGGGGCTTCTCCCCTGAAGAGAAGAACTCAGCCTTACAAGGCTTCAGACAGGTGCCATTTTGAGGAGTCCTTTTGGTGCAAACAGCCAAAATGGCCGACTGCTCCTTCTTTCCCATTTGGGAGAGCTTTGTTTGTTCAGCCACTAAGGCTATTAGAGCGGCGACAGCCAGAGACCGGACACCCAGGGACCAGACGGGAAGACGCTTTAGAAGGCACCAGTGCCTCTTTGGACAGCCGGTTGTCCCACCCAGGACGCTCTAACTCGGCTGGTCGTGGCTCCAAACTGCACCAAAACGGCAAAGCACCCAGATTGCCTAGTGCTCTGAGGAGCAGAAAATCACCCAAAAAGGATCATGGCACAGAAATACCGGCACAAGCACCTAGAACCTCTTCTGAATCACAGCAAGTCAATTCCCAGAGAGCTGGTGACACAGGTTCAAATGAGAGAGGGCAGGTCTACTCAGAGCTGTCCAACAGCCCACAGGCATGGAATAGTATTTCTCCTTCAGAGTTTGCACAAATGATCAAACAAAGGATCAACCAGAACCAGCAGGAAAATCAACTCTGACACCATTCCTGTCATGCCCTAACATGCCCCATCAGGGATTATTTCCAACCTGAGCCTGACACCGAGAGTGCAGAGGGTCTTAGTGAGGGCAAGGACCCTAAGGAAGGTGCTCAGTTCTCAGATAATGAGGAGTGGGTTGTAGATCCCACTGATCAGACCCCTAGGTTCTTTAGGGCAGAGGAGCTACCATTTCTAATTTCCAAGACAGTATCTGCATTAGATCTTCAGGACCCAGCTGATGCAGAGGACCCATCTAGTTAGCAACAATTAAAACGGATCAGAGGTTGACCAAGTGAAACCAAGATTATTTTCCCCAAGAGAATGATGTTAAAACATTTTTTCCTCTGCCAGAGTCTTTTGAAAAGTGAATTAGAAGGGAATGGCAGAACCCTGCAGCAAGCAGAGCTATGCAGTGACTATGAAAGCCTTAATACCATCGGCCACAGTTGCTTGAGCCCTCATTGTGTGGTTAAAAAGGGTCATTGAGAAAAAGGGTCATAGAAGGGTTTTCCCTTCTATATAGTAGTTTTAGTAACTTGTATTTTGGATCAGTTTGATTGGTTTCTGTATTGTTGACTATTTGCTGAGATGTTTAATTGTTAATTTAATATGGTAGCCACCTCAGAAATCCTTGGTTGAAAGGCAAGTTTAACTTTTAAAGACAAATACCGTTATGTTATTTACTATATACAGTTACTGAGGGCCCAGTTTACCAGGTTTGTTGGCAAGCCTTTTTTTTTTTTACCTATCCTGCATCATATTTAACTTGCACTTGAATTGAAGAGGCTAAATTAGACATAAATACTTGTAATATTATTTTGTACTCTTGTGGAAGAAAAGCTGCTTGGGGAGGAGGGGATCTGGGGAATGGTGGGTACGGAAAGTGTTAAATGTATGTGTGCGCATGCACATATGCACACAAACACACACACACTACAACCTTCTCTGTATTCTCTCTACTAAAATGGTTCTTCATTTCTGAACAGCTAGTGGGGTTCAGTTAGAGGCAAAATGCGCATAACATACAGTTAGTTAAATGGAATGGAAAGGTATTGGGTGGAGTTCATTGTGCATAAATCCTTTCGCCTTGACCTAGGAGGTGAATGGCAGTGTTGGAGCTCTTTATATCGTTGGCTCAGGAGTTTATCCTTATTGAATCTTTCCTTTGCAGGGAATTCTGGGTGGAGGATAGCAGTACAATTTGGCCTTTGTTGGGACTGAAAGGATGTGACTACGAAGAGTAACAGTTTGTCCTTTGACAAACATTTCCTTAAACCCCCCCCTCCCAGTTCCTCCATCATCCATCTGTTGCCATTTCCCCTTTTCTATCCTTTTGTAAGTGGTGATTTCCTAAAGGCAGATTGCCATTTGCCAATGCTGGGTACTCTGGTGTGTGGTAGAAGCTGTTTATTAACTCGTATTCCATCCCTGTCTAGTTCAACATGGTGAATAGTAGTCTCTGGCTCCTGCTAGATAACAGTATAATTTCTTTAACTCAGACATCAGAAGAAATAGTTACTTTGGTACTCTGTTCAAATGTGGTTAATTACTTCTTATTTAGATTCATTATGTCGTTTCCTTCTCAAGGATAAATCTGTTTTTCTGAATTAACCCCTCCTCTTCAGTATTGGTGAAACAGAGGGATTTGGGAGAAAGAATGCATAAAAGTCAACAAGTTAAAAACCTAGCATCTTGACCAGTAGCGAGCATCATGTCTGTTATGTTGCATAGTCATTGCTAGACCTTGCGTAGAGCAGGTGTGAATCTGTGGATAAGGAATTCAATAATAGATTCAAGGTGAAATTAATAGTCCATTACACTTAACGGCAAGCAAAAACAATTGGAAGCGTGAGGGATGTACTTTACGTCATGTAACTTGAAAAAGTTATCTTGTTAATATTTACTTGGCAAGACATGTAAAATTCTGTAGAAAATTGAGAAGAAAATAGCTATCCATGGGAAATACTCATTATACTTGACTTGCTGCCATGCTGGTGTTCAGGTCTGGCTTGGCAATGAATGTGAGCTGTGTTTTTTTGGTTCCTGTTTCCACACAGCATTGTGAGACATAAATGCAACTTTCAGCTTTTCCCTGACTTTGCTGTGATTGTCTATGAACCTTCTTTGCTAAAATGTTTTTGGAAAGGCTGCAGCAAAGCCAGGGTGAATGCCCTCTGGACAAAGTGTAAATCTTTCCTAGTCCTGCTTGCACATCATGCTTCGGGCGTTGTGAGTTTCTTGATAGGTAACTGACATTGTTATGTCCTCTGGTAGTGTGTTGGAGGGGGAGCTGACAGTGAGGTGGGTGGGTTGAATTAGGGAATATGCAGTGAAATCTGTTATGTGAAAGTTCCATTGCTACTGTAAATGGTTGTGCATTCTCAGCAGTGGCTATGGCCCTGTTGGCCTGAGGAAGCAACCTCAGCCAGAAAGCAAAGCAAGTCCCTTCAGCTTTAAATATATGGCAGCAGGTCTGAAATTTTAGAGCAAAAAGGATATGTGGTTGTAAAATACCAAATCTTTTCTCCCTGTGACCCATGGTATACCTCCACAAAACCATTCTCATAAGTTTGCTTTGTTCCCAGCTGGGCTGTGTTAGCAAAAGTGTACATAAAAGGAGATGAAAGTATCTGGAGAAGACAGCCACCCCTTAACATTAATGAAACAGTATGTCTTGGAAGTTTAGGTGCTGTTGTTTTGCCACTATAGATTTTAAACTGTGTTTTATGCTTATTATTTGCAAACCACTTTGGTGGTTTTCAAACAAAGACAGTTTAAAAATCCACTAAATAAAGAAATACCAGGAAGTCTCATTTCCCCTTATCTGCACATTCCTTTCATGTTAAGAATTTGTTCCCTCTACCCTACTTCATAGGTGATTGAAGCAATCCCCAGTGTAAATATATGAGTGTGCTATTGCTGCCAAGTGTCAATTGGGCTGCTGTATTCCAGCATCTGACAAACTGGATTCCAACAGGCATTGCTAGGTTGGATCCTGTTTAAAATTTCCAAGCATTCAGAGGTGGGGGATTTTCATTAAGGGCAGAATTACATAAGCCTCTCCAGGTCCTCATTGGGGGAGAAAAGTAGGTTATGTGTGTATGTATGACTATACATATATAAATAAAGATATTTTGAATTCAAGGGGTTGACAGGAGCTTGGTCATGTCATGCTGCATTTGAAGGTGCTCAGATCACCTCTGAAGTACAACATGACCGTGTTCTTTGCATTAGTCAAAGGAAAAAGACTTTCCCCACTTGCTAGAGGAAGAAGAGATGCTTGCCATGATGAGTAAGTCTTTTTTCCTCTAATGCAACTTAGAAGGTGGATTTAGAAGTATAAAATTCCCCACCATCTTCTTTGTAGACATTATTGGTTCTTCAACATCTTCATTCCTGAACAGATTCTTGCATTATATGGTGACTCCCCACTGTACCCATTTGTCTATTAGCCAGCCTCCTGGGCCTCTCATTAACTATTATTTTTGTTTCAAATCATTGTCTTGCAGTTTCAGTAGAAGACAGTATCCAGGGAACCCACCTTTCTCTTGGAGATGCACATTGGTTGTTGCTAAGATTGCTTCCACAATAACATGTGCATCCTGTTTACACCTTCATCTGAAGAAGCTGGACTTGGCTAGTATCATCGGCTTCACCTGGGGAGCTGTAGAAGAAGTGTTGGTTTCCCCGCTTCCCTCTTCAATCCTGCCATTTCTCCTGGGATCCTCTGTTTTTCCCTGAGGTATTGGCCTACTGGCTGTAGAACTGGGCTGCTTTCTGGAAGGAACACCGAAGTTTCTATTGCCTGCTGCGATTTCATAAAGATAAGGAGCAAGACTGGTAAAGAAGTCACACACATCCTTTCTTGCACTGTTTCTTGTTGAACTTGCCAGGGATTTTTTTGTCAAGATGACGAACAACTCTGCAGATCACCATCCCGGGAACTCGGTTGCTGAGGGCAACCATGAGGGGGACTTTGGTTGCTCCGTAATGGACCTGCGGAACCTCATGGAACTTCGCAGCTCAGAGGCAGTCAGCAGGATAAATGACACCTATGGGGGAGTGCATAACATTTGCAAGAGATTGAAGACCTCGCCTGTGGAAGGTAAGGAAATGTATTGCCTTGGGGAGAGTTCAAATCCAAAGTGTTAAGCTTGCGTAGTGAAGGTTAACTTTATAAATGAGCTGCTCAAGACCAATATTCTGCATAAAATTATATGACTCAGCAGCACGGTATCTTCAGTTTTTTCGTTATAAAGGATATATCACGGATACTGTTAAAAGTGAGAGAAATTAAATGCTGTATTAGCCTGTAGGGTTCTTATTATTTCATTAGTTGTATATTGTGCCTTTCCCCTCACAGAACCTGAATTATGTGTCAGGTCATACAATTTAATTTGTTTCAGGAGGTACTGCTGACCTGCCCCATGAGGCTCCAAAAACAATAGCAAAGGAATATCCTGAAGAGAACTAGCAACCACAGAGTGACCTAAAATTCAATTAATGAATCATACTCTTGATGTAAGGGTTTTTCCTTCCATTCCTGACATCTTCTTGCTTGCAGTTAGAGGGTTGTGGGACTTGTCTTTAAGAGAATGCCAGATTTGCATGCCATGAGGTGTTCACGTGAGCGTGCAAACTTTATAGATTCTGCTCATGATGAACAAGTTGTGCCTTCTTCTTGCCTTTAAGAAGGGAGTAGCCATAGGCCCAAGTAAATCCAGTGGGCGAATAGATTGGCCCACAGATACAGATCCAAGAAATGTTTGGGGATTATGACATGGTTTGAGACAAGCAGTGGAATTGCTGAGGCTGAAACCTCCTGCATGCAGGATAAGGCAGTGTTGGCAGGGGGGCACATCACTCTTGGCACAGTATTTCTAGTAGCGCACCTTGCTTTTCACATTCTCTTCCACCCAAGCAGCAAGATCAGGCTGCACGTATTCCAAAACCAAAGAGACAGGTGAAGAGTTGAATAAAACAAGGAAACATAAAAGGCTGTAGGATTTCTTTCTTCTTCCTGAGTGATGCCTCCGAGCTTTAAGCTGGTGTCCCTGATGCTTTAAATAATTTATGATGTCAGCAGAAAGATTATACCAGAATAGTAGGGAGTGAAAGTGAAGGAAGAGTTGGAGGCAGGTTTTGCCACTTGACTGTAGAGTCCAACTTCTAACAGAGCAGTCACAGTGAATGTGAAGCATTCATTCTTCTTTCCTGACCAATATTCCAGAATGTGAGTGCCTTAGGTTACAATTTATCAAATATCAAAGATACCTTATTTCTTCTGGAAAGATCCAAATCAGTGGGTGCTTCTGTAGAGAGGGTTCTGGTTACCCTCTGATTAATATTTGTCAGCAGTGCTGGTCCTTTACAGGGTTCTAGGATTATAATAGCACTCCTGAACTCTCAGCAGCATAGGAAGTAAAGGATCCTGTTACATTTTACATATTCCTACAAGAAAAACCAATATATTAGTGGCAGCTGTGCGGCATTGCTTGGCAGGTACATTTTAAAAAATAAAACTGTGTTTCCTAGGCCTCCAGTGTATGATGATAGAAGAACATGTCTGAAGTAGTAGTTTATTCTTATTTGGCAAATTTAAATGGCGTAGGCTACCAAGTGTAGGACATACTACAAACTGTCCTGGTTTGATAAGGAGCAGGCTTCCTTGCTTCACCCTAACATGCCCCCAAAATGCAACTGAAAGTCATAAGAAGCAGACATTGTGACTGTTGTTTCTTGGAGGATCCTTATCTGTTGTTTATAAACATATGCACATGACTGGGTTCAAATTGCAGGGGTGATGGTAGCTTTAGAGCATACTTTGTGTTTTTGCACAAATTTGTAAATAATTCCTGAGATGTGACACAATCGAAGATGTAGGCAATGCTAGCTTGCTTGTAGATGCAGTCAACTTCATGAACATGCAACTGTGAAGTTCCCTGCAGAAAAATGTTAAACATCCTAGGAAGAGAACGAGAAACCACAGTGGTAAATCCACAAAGACCTAAAATTCTACCAGTGAACCATAGTGACCCTTCACATTTCTGGAGCCTTAGTTTTCTCTTCTGATTCCATTTCTTTAACTGTAGAATATTGGGTCTTCTGTCTCTCACATCAAGAATTAGAAGGTAGATGCTTTAGAGTGGCAATAACCATGTTAGACCAAGAAGCAGATATTTATGAAAGAACATATTTTTTTTCAATTTGGAACTGAGTAGTGCTGTTGAAATGTCAGCATAAAAGTTTTTCAGATCAGCCAAATTCTCCATAAGGTGGCAGCAGTTGGCGAAGTGTCACAGAAGGCCAGTTCACATCTGTGTATGCATTTAGAATTTATCAACAATAGTTCAAAGAAAATGCATGGGCTGTCATTCTGTAGGTTTTAAAAGAAAGACTAACAAATGTTTGCCTGTTAAGCAGAGCACGCAAGGTTTCCTAGAAGTGGAGACCACACTGGGAATGTAGAGAAAACTGACTAGGTCCAGCCAGTCGTCATGCAGCACAGAGTCAACCAGCGAGGGAAGGCAGCTGCACTAGGCAGGGTGAGACGCCTACAACCACCCTTTTTTGGCTTTGAAAACTCACAGGTTATTATTAGCTCCCTTGTTTTGTGGTGTAAGCAGTGGATTAGCATATTTCACAGCTGCAATTGGGAACAGGAAGTGGCAAGGGAAAGACAATCTAAAGATGTAATTAGAGAAGGGGGGCTGTCCTTCTGGAAATGCCAGATCTGGATCATAGAGACATGTGTTTCCTGTGCCAAGCAATGAAGGCACATAGGTGAGGATGGCCCAGTTGATGGGTTTTCATCACAGGGGCAAATCAGGGCTGCCTTCATTCTTCTTAAATTAATAATCAACTTGGGTTTGCCCCTTTCCCACAAATTCAGATCACCTTAAACCCCTGCACTTGTTCGACACTCCCATGCTCAAAGTTTGCCAAAGAGTTGGGACTAATATGTGAACTCCTGCTGTTCAAGCAGTTTCATTCTGGTGGCCTTATAGTTTAAAGAGGAAAGGGTCAGGAGACGGGGAAGCATACGGGTAAGTGCTGTCTGTGACATGAGAGGCCAGCAAAGTGGGAGGGAAACCTTTAGGGCCCTTTCTTTAGTGACCCCACAGTGACCCACTGCCCCCTAACTTTTAGTTCCATTGCCAGCCTTTTTCCTATTCCATTTTCCTCTAGTTGACCAAGAGGGACACTGGTCTGACTGGATGAATCCCTGCCTTTTGCTATGGTGATTCGTGTCCACATCCTATTTTGGATGGGAAAAGTGGAGAGAAAGGAGACATAAAGTTGGTGCTCGGGAGTCCCTGATGCTTGAAGTCTTGCAGATGTAGCACAAATTCCTAGTCATTGGCCCGGCAATATCATTCCCAGTTTTCTGGCCCTCAGTTCTGCCTCCCTCTTGACCTTGTATTTTTTCCATCCTCTGCAAATTCTGAAATGATCCACTGTGGTTTATTGCTGTTTTTGCTATGCATTTTAAGGTTGTAATAAAATAACTCAATAAGCTAAAGTTATGCTTGGCCACAGGCTTTAATGTGCTTCCTGCTCTCCGCTGTTAGGCACCCGTGTGTCCCCTCTTTCTCTGTTCCGCTTTTTCACTTTGGCAGGTTGAGATGATTTTGTAGCCTGTAATGAGGCATTTTGCATCACCAATGGCTTGATGTGAGCAGGCGTTTTCCATGGGCTGGACAAAGAAAAGAAACAGTTTTATTCCCGCAGACCTCCCGACTTTTTTCTTTGCCTCTAGGAATTTCTCCTCTTGCCTTCCAAAGCACACAGTTTTGCATACAAGCCATTATGA
The DNA here is from genome assembly GCF_021028975.2 of Sphaerodactylus townsendi. Lineage (NCBI taxonomy): Eukaryota > Metazoa > Chordata > Lepidosauria > Squamata > Sphaerodactylidae > Sphaerodactylus > Sphaerodactylus townsendi. The sequence goes on from NC_059429.1 coordinate 85,081,978, forward strand.
AAGCAAAAAACCCTTTAGTTCATCCTCATAATGTACTCCTGGTGAGTTGCTTGAGGAATTCTTGGCAGAAGGGAAAACCTGCAATTTATGTGTGGGACAAAATTGATGTTGACATTCCACCCCCTTTGGCACTCACACTCGATGGTGTGTGAGTTGAAAAGAGTTCCACGCAGCTGGTGGGTGAATGAATATCCCAGTTGTGGGCAGGGCCTGTTTTGTGTGCATTTGCTGCCCAATGGGAACGTCTCTTCTCAGCAAGGTGCTGACCTGATTTGAAAGACCGTACTATTTTTGCCAGTGTTCTGGCAGAGCGTACAAGTGTCAAAACTTGGTGCTTCAGGGTAGATGCTAGGCTGATGGCATATTCTGAATAGGAATTACAAAACTAATGTAATTGCTAACTGTACAGACTTGACATTTCCCTCTTCCAACCTGATGGATACACAACATGTGTGTTAAAGCTCTGGCACTGAAGACAAGATGTAAGACTGAACTATGGGTGACTCATTTGGATTAAAAAAATGAGCCCCAGTTTCAGTGTTTAGTTATATCCAACCAGGGTTTCCACTGATAAGCAGGGAGGAGGGAGTCTCCTTTTACCACTGGGAAGGCTGTGCTGGGGATAATGAGACCTGCATTGTGACAGCCATTTGGGATGTGGGTCTGCAGTAAGGGTAATTAGGAGAGATTGAGTGTCAGCTTTTTGTCTATGGAGCTACCAGTAGGATGTTCCCATAATGATCTTAGGTGTGCCTGTATAAAGAGATCAATGGGGTGAGTGGAGTACATCATCACAGTGCTCTCAGTATTTAGATGTTTGCAGAATGGAGCATGAGTAAGAATGTCCTGAGTGCCAACACTCTGCAGGCCTAAATGTGGAATGGAGCCACCCTGTTGTCCTCTTTGAGATGTTGTGTTTTGTGCAGATGCAGTCTGGGATAGAATAATGTGGTGGCAATTTTTATCCTAAGTAAGATGCATTAGTAACGCTGTGTTTGTCTTAGGACAGAATATTTTTTTCGAACATCAGACACAGTAATTTGACATGCTGGATACCCACAAGTTGCACAGGGACTATTCCAATCCCTGTACTCATCACTGCTAAGATGATTCTGAAATGAAAGGTGGGATGAAAATATTTTAAATACATTAATCATTAACTTTAATAACTGCTCATCTAAATGCCACCTCTGCTTAGTCCCTGAAGTGCTAGAGATGACAACAGAAGCATAAAATTTTCATGCTGTTTGGCCTTTTCCCTACATTACAGAACTGAATCAGCTATGTGCGCGCGTGTTCTTCTGTGTGCACCTCCTGGACACAGCTCCGAATATCATGATGGCTATATATAAGACTTGAGATGTTGTTCCTCAGAGCTGTAGGCCAGGCTCTGCATCCATTTTTCCTTTGAGTAATAAGAATTTATTGAATCTGATTTGCTGATGAGTTGTCTGCTGAGACTGTTTTTCTCTGTTAAAATATAAAAGCTCTCGGAGGGCAGCTGGCGGAATCCCAGCCAAGCAGCCCCTGCTGCCCAGGATGTGCATGTTCCCATCACTTCCAGTTTTACATCTTCCCAGCAGCGAGTCTTCTAGAGGCCTGTAGACTTTTCAGGAAAAAGGGCAAAGTATAAGCAGCCCTAAATTTAATAAGCTCTACATTTGGATGTCTGGAAGGTTACCCTCAGCGAATACATGTGTTTGAATGACCGTAGATAGGGTGGATAATAAATGATCAGTGAGAAGAAAGTCTATTCCAGAAGCCTTGAAAAAGGCAGTGATGATTGGCAATTTTTGAGTTTTGAAAGATTTTCCTGAGCTCAGAACTTGCACTCTGTGTCCTTGTGAACCAAGTATAATAATCAGGCAGCCATCTGTTGGCTATCCCATCATTTAGGGTGGCCCATCTGGCACTGACTAGAGCAGGGGTAGGGAACCTGCGGCTCTCCAGATGTTCAGGAACTTGGGTGGGGGGGGGGGGGGGTGGGGGGGGGGGGGGGTGGGGGGGGGGGGGGGTGGGGGGGGGGGGGGGTGGGGGGGGGGGGGGGTGGGGGGGGGGGGGGGTGGGGGGGGGGGGGGGTGGGGGGGGGGGGGGGTGGGGGGGGGGGGGGGTGGGGGGGGGGGGGGGTGGGGGGGGGGGGGGGTGGGGGGGGGGGGGGGTGGGGGGGGGGGGGGGTGGGGGGGGGGGGGGGTGGGGGGGGGGGGGGGTGGGGGGGGGGGGGGGTGGGGGGGGGGGGGGGTGGGGGGGGGGGGGGGTGGGGGGGGGGGGGGGTGGGGGGGGGGGGGGGTGGGGGGGGGGGGGGGTGGGGGGGGGGGGGGGTGGGGGGGGGGGGGGGTGGGGGGGGGGGGGGGTGGGGGGGGGGGGGGGTGGGGGGGGGGGGGGGTGGGGGGGGGGGGGGGTGGGGGGGGGGGGGGGTGGGGGGGGGGGGGGGTGGGGGGGGGGGGGGGTGGGGGGGGGGGGGGGTGGGGGGGGGGGGGGGTGGGGGGGGGGGGGGGTGGGGGGGGGGGGGGGTGGGGGGGGGGGGGGGTGGGGGGGGGGGGGGGTGGGGGGGGGGGGGGGTGGGGGGGGGGGGGGGTGGGGGGGGGGGGGGGTGGGGGGGGGGGGGGGTGGGGGGGGGGGGGGGTGGGGGGGGGGGGGGGTGGGGGGGGGGGGGGGTGGGGGGGGGGGGGGGTGGGGGGGGGGGGGGGTGGGGGGGGGGGGGGGTGGGGGGGGGGGGGGGTGGGGGGGGGGGGGGGTGGGGGGGGGGGGGGGTGGGGGGGGGGGGGGGTGGGGGGGGGGGGGGGTGGGGGGGGGGGGGGGTGGGGGGGGGGGGGGGTGGGGGGGGGGGGGGGTGGGGGGGGGGGGGGGTGGGGGGGGGGGGGGGTGGGGGGGGGGGGGGGTGGGGGGGGGGGGGGGTGGGGGGGGGGGGGGGTGGGGGGGGGGGGGGGTGGGGGGGGGGGGGGGTGGGGGGGGGGGGGGGTGGGGGGGGGGGGGGGTGGGGGGGGGGGGGGGTGGGGGGGGGGGGGGGTGGGGGGGGGGGGGGGTGGGGGGGGGGGGGGGTGGGGGGGGGGGGGGGTGGGGGGGGGGGGGGGTGGGGGGGGGGGGGGGTGGGGGGGGGGGGGGGTGGGGGGGGGGGGGGGTGGGGGGGGGGGGGGGTGGGGGGGGGGGGGGGTGGGGGGGGGGGGGGGTGGGGGGGGGGGGGGGTGGGGGGGGGGGGGGGTGGGGGGGGGGGGGGGTGGGGGGGGGGGGGGGTGGGGGGGGGGGGGGGTGGGGGGGGGGGGGGGTGGGGGGGGGGGGGGGTGGGGGGGGGGGGGGGTGGGGGGGGGGGGGGGTGGGGGGGGGGGGGGGTGGGGGGGGGGGGGGGTGGGGGGGGGGGGGGGTGGGGGGGGGGGGGGGTGGGGGGGGGGGGGGGTGGGGGGGGGGGGGGGTGGGGGGGGGGGGGGGTGGGGGGGGGGGGGGGTGGGGGGGGGGGGGGGTGGGGGGGGGGGGGGGTGGGGGGGGGGGGGGGTGGGGGGGGGGGGGGGTGGGGGGGGGGGGGGGTGGGGGGGGGGGGGGGTGGGGGGGGGGGGGGGTGGGGGGGGGGGGGGGTGGGGGGGGGGGGGGGTGGGGGGGGGGGGGGGTGGGGGGGGGGGGGGGTGGGGGGGGGGGGGGGTGGGGGGGGGGGGGGGTGGGGGGGGGGGGGGGTGGGGGGGGGGGGGGGTGGGGGGGGGGGGGGGTGGGGGGGGGGGGGGGTGGGGGGGGGGGGGGGTGGGGGGGGGGGGGGGTGGGGGGGGGGGGGGGTGGGGGGGGGGGGGGGTGGGGGGGGGGGGGGGTGGGGGGGGGGGGGGGTGGGGGGGGGGGGGGGTGGGGGGGGGGGGGGGTGGGGGGGGGGGGGGGTGGGGGGGGGGGGGGGTGGGGGGGGGGGGGGGTGGGGGGGGGGGGGGGTGGGGGGGGGGGGGGGTGGGGGGGGGGGGGGGTGGGGGGGGGGGGGGGTGGGGGGGGGGGGGGGTGGGGGGGGGGGGGGGTGGGGGGGGGGGGGGGTGGGGGGGGGGGGGGGTGGGGGGGGGGGGGGGTGGGGGGGGGGGGGGGTGGGGGGGGGGGGGGGTGGGGGGGGGGGGGGGTGGGGGGGGGGGGGGGTGGGGGGGGGGGGGGGTGGGGGGGGGGGGGGGTGGGGGGGGGGGGGGGTGGGGGGGGGGGGGGGTGGGGGGGGGGGGGGGTGGGGGGGGGGGGGGGTGGGGGGGGGGGGGGGTGGGGGGGGGGGGGGGTGGGGGGGGGGGGGGGTGGGGGGGGGGGGGGGTGGGGGGGGGGGGGGGTGGGGGGGGGGGGGGGTGGGGGGGGGGGGGGGTGGGGGGGGGGGGGGGTGGGGGGGGGGGGGGGTGGGGGGGGGGGGGGGTGGGGGGGGGGGGGGGTGGGGGGGGGGGGGGGTGGGGGGGGGGGGGGGTGGGGGGGGGGGGGGGTGGGGGGGGGGGGGGGTGGGGGGGGGGGGGGGTGGGGGGGGGGGGGGGTGGGGGGGGGGGGGGGTGGGGGGGGGGGGGGGTGGGGGGGGGGGGGGGTGGGGGGGGGGGGGGGTGGGGGGGGGGGGGGGTGGGGGGGGGGGGGGGTGGGGGGGGGGGGGGGTGGGGGGGGGGGGGGGTGGGGGGGGGGGGGGGTGGGGGGGGGGGGGGGTGGGGGGGGGGGGGGGTGGGGGGGGGGGGGGGTGGGGGGGGGGGGGGGTGGGGGGGGGGGGGGGTGGGGGGGGGGGGGGGTGGGGGGGGGGGGGGGTGGGGGGGGGGGGGGGTGGGGGGGGGGGGGGGTGGGGGGGGGGGGGGGTGGGGGGGGGGGGGGGTGGGGGGGGGGGGGGGTGGGGGGGGGGGGGGGTGGGGGGGGGGGGGGGTGGGGGGGGGGGGGGGTGGGGGGGGGGGGGGGTGGGGGGGGGGGGGGGTGGGGGGGGGGGGGGGTGGGGGGGGGGGGGGGTGGGGGGGGGGGGGGGTGGGGGGGGGGGGGGGTGGGGGGGGGGGGGGGTGGGGGGGGGGGGGGGTGGGGGGGGGGGGGGGTGGGGGGGGGGGGGGGTGGGGGGGGGGGGGGGTGGGGGGGGGGGGGGGTGGGGGGGGGGGGGGGTGGGGGGGGGGGGGGGTGGGGGGGGGGGGGGGTGGGGGGGGGGGGGGGTGGGGGGGGGGGGGGGTGGGGGGGGGGGGGGGTGGGGGGGGGGGGGGGTGGGGGGGGGGGGGGGTGGGGGGGGGGGGGGGTGGGGGGGGGGGGGGGTGGGGGGGGGGGGGGGTGGGGGGGGGGGGGGGTGGGGGGGGGGGGGGGTGGGGGGGGGGGGGGGTGGGGGGGGGGGGGGGTGGGGGGGGGGGGGGGTGGGGGGGGGGGGGGGTGGGGGGGGGGGGGGGTGGGGGGGGGGGGGGGTGGGGGGGGGGGGGGGTGGGGGGGGGGGGGGGTGGGGGGGGGGGGGGGTGGGGGGGGGGGGGGGTGGGGGGGGGGGGGGGTGGGGGGGGGGGGGGGTGGGGGGGGGGGGGGGTGGGGGGGGGGGGGGGTGGGGGGGGGGGGGGGTGGGGGGGGGGGGGGGTGGGGGGGGGGGGGGGTGGGGGGGGGGGGGGGTGGGGGGGGGGGGGGGTGGGGGGGGGGGGGGGTGGGGGGGGGGGGGGGTGGGGGGGGGGGGGGGTGGGGGGGGGGGGGGGTGGGGGGGGGGGGGGGTGGGGGGGGGGGGGGGTGGGGGGGGGGGGGGGTGGGGGGGGGGGGGGGTGGGGGGGGGGGGGGGTGGGGGGGGGGGGGGGTGGGGGGGGGGGGGGGTGGGGGGGGGGGGGGGTGGGGGGGGGGGGGGGTGGGGGGGGGGGGGGGTGGGGGGGGGGGGGGGTGGGGGGGGGGGGGGGTGGGGGGGGGGGGGGGTGGGGGGGGGGGGGGGTGGGGGGGGGGGGGGGTGGGGGGGGGGGGGGGTGGGGGGGGGGGGGGGTGGGGGGGGGGGGGGGTGGGGGGGGGGGGGGGTGGGGGGGGGGGGGGGTGGGGGGGGGGGGGGGTGGGGGGGGGGGGGGGTGGGGGGGGGGGGGGGTGGGGGGGGGGGGGGGTGGGGGGGGGGGGGGGTGGGGGGGGGGGGGGGTGGGGGGGGGGGGGGGTGGGGGGGGGGGGGGGTGGGGGGGGGGGGGGGTGGGGGGGGGGGGGGGTGGGGGGGGGGGGGGGTGGGGGGGGGGGGGGGTGGGGGGGGGGGGGGGTGGGGGGGGGGGGGGGTGGGGGGGGGGGGGGGTGGGGGGGGGGGGGGGTGGGGGGGGGGGGGGGTGGGGGGGGGGGGGGGTGGGGGGGGGGGGGGGTGGGGGGGGGGGGGGGTGGGGGGGGGGGGGGGTGGGGGGGGGGGGGGGTGGGGGGGGGGGGGGGTGGGGGGGGGGGGGGGTGGGGGGGGGGGGGGGTGGGGGGGGGGGGGGGTGGGGGGGGGGGGGGGTGGGGGGGGGGGGGGGTGGGGGGGGGGGGGGGTGGGGGGGGGGGGGGGTGGGGGGGGGGGGGGGTGGGGGGGGGGGGGGGTGGGGGGGGGGGGGGGTGGGGGGGGGGGGGGGTGGGGGGGGGGGGGGGTGGGGGGGGGGGGGGGTGGGGGGGGGGGGGGGTGGGGGGGGGGGGGGGTGGGGGGGGGGGGGGGTGGGGGGGGGGGGGGGTGGGGGGGGGGGGGGGTGGGGGGGGGGGGGGGTGGGGGGGGGGGGGGGTGGGGGGGGGGGGGGGTGGGGGGGGGGGGGGGTGGGGGGGGGGGGGGGTGGGGGGGGGGGGGGGTGGGGGGGGGGGGGGGTGGGGGGGGGGGGGGGTGGGGGGGGGGGGGGGTGGGGGGGGGGGGGGGTGGGGGGGGGGGGGGGTGGGGGGGGGGGGGGGTGGGGGGGGGGGGGGGTGGGGGGGGGGGGGGGTGGGGGGGGGGGGGGGTGGGGGGGGGGGGGGGTGGGGGGGGGGGGGGGTGGGGGGGGGGGGGGGTGGGGGGGGGGGGGGGTGGGGGGGGGGGGGGGTGGGGGGGGGGGGGGGTGGGGGGGGGGGGGGGTGGGGGGGGGGGGGGGTGGGGGGGGGGGGGGGTGGGGGGGGGGGGGGGTGGGGGGGGGGGGGGGTGGGGGGGGGGGGGGGTGGGGGGGGGGGGGGGTGGGGGGGGGGGGGGGTGGGGGGGGGGGGGGGTGGGGGGGGGGGGGGGTGGGGGGGGGGGGGGGTGGGGGGGGGGGGGGGTGGGGGGGGGGGGGGGTGGGGGGGGGGGGGGGTGGGGGGGGGGGGGGGTGGGGGGGGGGGGGGGTGGGGGGGGGGGGGGGTGGGGGGGGGGGGGGGTGGGGGGGGGGGGGGGTGGGGGGGGGGGGGGGTGGGGGGGGGGGGGGGTGGGGGGGGGGGGGGGTGGGGGGGGGGGGGGGTGGGGGGGGGGGGGGGTGGGGGGGGGGGGGGGTGGGGGGGGGGGGGGGTGGGGGGGGGGGGGGGTGGGGGGGGGGGGGGGTGGGGGGGGGGGGGGGTGGGGGGGGGGGGGGGTGGGGGGGGGGGGGGGTGGGGGGGGGGGGGGGTGGGGGGGGGGGGGGGTGGGGGGGGGGGGGGGTGGGGGGGGGGGGGGGTGGGGGGGGGGGGGGGTGGGGGGGGGGGGGGGTGGGGGGGGGGGGGGGTGGGGGGGGGGGGGGGTGGGGGGGGGGGGGGGTGGGGGGGGGGGGGGGTGGGGGGGGGGGGGGGTGGGGGGGGGGGGGGGTGGGGGGGGGGGGGGGTGGGGGGGGGGGGGGGTGGGGGGGGGGGGGGGTGGGGGGGGGGGGGGGTGGGGGGGGGGGGGGGTGGGGGGGGGGGGGGGTGGGGGGGGGGGGGGGTGGGGGGGGGGGGGGGTGGGGGGGGGGGGGGGTGGGGGGGGGGGGGGGTGGGGGGGGGGGGGGGTGGGGGGGGGGGGGGGTGGGGGGGGGGGGGGGTGGGGGGGGGGGGGGGTGGGGGGGGGGGGGGGTGGGGGGGGGGGGGGGTGGGGGGGGGGGGGGGTGGGGGGGGGGGGGGGTGGGGGGGGGGGGGGGTGGGGGGGGGGGGGGGTGGGGGGGGGGGGGGGTGGGGGGGGGGGGGGGTGGGGGGGGGGGGGGGTGGGGGGGGGGGGGGGTGGGGGGGGGGGGGGGTGGGGGGGGGGGGGGGTGGGGGGGGGGGGGGGTGGGGGGGGGGGGGGGTGGGGGGGGGGGGGGGTGGGGGGGGGGGGGGGTGGGGGGGGGGGGGGGTGGGGGGGGGGGGGGGTGGGGGGGGGGGGGGGTGGGGGGGGGGGGGGGTGGGGGGGGGGGGGGGTGGGGGGGGGGGGGGGTGGGGGGGGGGGGGGGTGGGGGGGGGGGGGGGTGGGGGGGGGGGGGGGTGGGGGGGGGGGGGGGTGGGGGGGGGGGGGGGTGGGGGGGGGGGGGGGTGGGGGGGGGGGGGGGTGGGGGGGGGGGGGGGTGGGGGGGGGGGGGGGTGGGGGGGGGGGGGGGTGGGGGGGGGGGGGGGTGGGGGGGGGGGGGGGTGGGGGGGGGGGGGGGTGGGGGGGGGGGGGGGTGGGGGGGGGGGGGGGTGGGGGGGGGGGGGGGTGGGGGGGGGGGGGGGTGGGGGGGGGGGGGGGTGGGGGGGGGGGGGGGTGGGGGGGGGGGGGGGTGGGGGGGGGGGGGGGTGGGGGGGGGGGGGGGTGGGGGGGGGGGGGGGTGGGGGGGGGGGGGGGTGGGGGGGGGGGGGGGTGGGGGGGGGGGGGGGTGGGGGGGGGGGGGGGTGGGGGGGGGGGGGGGTGGGGGGGGGGGGGGGTGGGGGGGGGGGGGGGTGGGGGGGGGGGGGGGTGGGGGGGGGGGGGGGTGGGGGGGGGGGGGGGTGGGGGGGGGGGGGGGTGGGGGGGGGGGGGGGTGGGGGGGGGGGGGGGTGGGGGGGGGGGGGGGTGGGGGGGGGGGGGGGTGGGGGGGGGGGGGGGTGGGGGGGGGGGGGGGTGGGGGGGGGGGGGGGTGGGGGGGGGGGGGGGTGGGGGGGGGGGGGGGTGGGGGGGGGGGGGGGTGGGGGGGGGGGGGGGTGGGGGGGGGGGGGGGTGGGGGGGGGGGGGGGTGGGGGGGGGGGGGGGTGGGGGGGGGGGGGGGTGGGGGGGGGGGGGGGTGGGGGGGGGGGGGGGTGGGGGGGGGGGGGGGTGGGGGGGGGGGGGGGTGGGGGGGGGGGGGGGTGGGGGGGGGGGGGGGTGGGGGGGGGGGGGGGTGGGGGGGGGGGGGGGTGGGGGGGGGGGGGGGTGGGGGGGGGGGGGGGTGGGGGGGGGGGGGGGTGGGGGGGGGGGGGGGTGGGGGGGGGGGGGGGTGGGGGGGGGGGGGGGTGGGGGGGGGGGGGGGTGGGGGGGGGGGGGGGTGGGGGGGGGGGGGGGTGGGGGGGGGGGGGGGTGGGGGGGGGGGGGGGTGGGGGGGGGGGGGGGTGGGGGGGGGGGGGGGTGGGGGGGGGGGGGGGTGGGGGGGGGGGGGGGTGGGGGGGGGGGGGGGTGGGGGGGGGGGGGGGTGGGGGGGGGGGGGGGTGGGGGGGGGGGGGGGTGGGGGGGGGGGGGGGTGGGGGGGGGGGGGGGTGGGGGGGGGGGGGGGTGGGGGGGGGGGGGGGTGGGGGGGGGGGGGGGTGGGGGGGGGGGGGGGTGGGGGGGGGGGGGGGTGGGGGGGGGGGGGGGTGGGGGGGGGGGGGGGTGGGGGGGGGGGGGGGTGGGGGGGGGGGGGGGTGGGGGGGGGGGGGGGTGGGGGGGGGGGGGGGTGGGGGGGGGGGGGGGTGGGGGGGGGGGGGGGTGGGGGGGGGGGGGGGTGGGGGGGGGGGGGGGTGGGGGGGGGGGGGGGTGGGGGGGGGGGGGGGTGGGGGGGGGGGGGGGTGGGGGGGGGGGGGGGTGGGGGGGGGGGGGGGTGGGGGGGGGGGGGGGTGGGGGGGGGGGGGGGTGGGGGGGGGGGGGGGTGGGGGGGGGGGGGGGTGGGGGGGGGGGGGGGTGGGGGGGGGGGGGGGTGGGGGGGGGGGGGGGTGGGGGGGGGGGGGGGTGGGGGGGGGGGGGGGTGGGGGGGGGGGGGGGTGGGGGGGGGGGGGGGTGGGGGGGGGGGGGGGTGGGGGGGGGGGGGGGTGGGGGGGGGGGGGGGTGGGGGGGGGGGGGGGTGGGGGGGGGGGGGGGTGGGGGGGGGGGGGGGTGGGGGGGGGGGGGGGTGGGGGGGGGGGGGGGTGGGGGGGGGGGGGGGTGGGGGGGGGGGGGGGTGGGGGGGGGGGGGGGTGGGGGGGGGGGGGGGTGGGGGGGGGGGGGGGTGGGGGGGGGGGGGGGTGGGGGGGGGGGGGGGTGGGGGGGGGGGGGGGTGGGGGGGGGGGGGGGTGGGGGGGGGGGGGGGTGGGGGGGGGGGGGGGTGGGGGGGGGGGGGGGTGGGGGGGGGGGGGGGTGGGGGGGGGGGGGGGTGGGGGGGGGGGGGGGTGGGGGGGGGGGGGGGTGGGGGGGGGGGGGGGTGGGGGGGGGGGGGGGTGGGGGGGGGGGGGGGTGGGGGGGGGGGGGGGTGGGGGGGGGGGGGGGTGGGGGGGGGGGGGGGTGGGGGGGGGGGGGGGTGGGGGGGGGGGGGGGTGGGGGGGGGGGGGGGTGGGGGGGGGGGGGGGTGGGGGGGGGGGGGGGTGGGGGGGGGGGGGGGTGGGGGGGGGGGGGGGTGGGGGGGGGGGGGGGTGGGGGGGGGGGGGGGTGGGGGGGGGGGGGGGTGGGGGGGGGGGGGGGTGGGGGGGGGGGGGGGTGGGGGGGGGGGGGGGTGGGGGGGGGGGGGGGTGGGGGGGGGGGGGGGTGGGGGGGGGGGGGGGTGGGGGGGGGGGGGGGTGGGGGGGGGGGGGGGTGGGGGGGGGGGGGGGTGGGGGGGGGGGGGGGTGGGGGGGGGGGGGGGTGGGGGGGGGGGGGGGTGGGGGGGGGGGGGGGTGGGGGGGGGGGGGGGTGGGGGGGGGGGGGGGTGGGGGGGGGGGGGGGTGGGGGGGGGGGGGGGTGGGGGGGGGGGGGGGTGGGGGGGGGGGGGGGTGGGGGGGGGGGGGGGTGGGGGGGGGGGGGGGTGGGGGGGGGGGGGGGTGGGGGGGGGGGGGGGTGGGGGGGGGGGGGGGTGGGGGGGGGGGGGGGTGGGGGGGGGGGGGGGTGGGGGGGGGGGGGGGTGGGGGGGGGGGGGGGTGGGGGGGGGGGGGGGTGGGGGGGGGGGGGGGTGGGGGGGGGGGGGGGTGGGGGGGGGGGGGGGTGGGGGGGGGGGGGGGTGGGGGGGGGGGGGGGTGGGGGGGGGGGGGGGTGGGGGGGGGGGGGGGTGGGGGGGGGGGGGGGTGGGGGGGGGGGGGGGTGGGGGGGGGGGGGGGTGGGGGGGGGGGGGGGTGGGGGGGGGGGGGGGTGGGGGGGGGGGGGGGTGGGGGGGGGGGGGGGTGGGGGGGGGGGGGGGTGGGGGGGGGGGGGGGTGGGGGGGGGGGGGGGTGGGGGGGGGGGGGGGTGGGGGGGGGGGGGGGTGGGGGGGGGGGGGGGTGGGGGGGGGGGGGGGTGGGGGGGGGGGGGGGTGGGGGGGGGGGGGGGTGGGGGGGGGGGGGGGTGGGGGGGGGGGGGGGTGGGGGGGGGGGGGGGTGGGGGGGGGGGGGGGTGGGGGGGGGGGGGGGTGGGGGGGGGGGGGGGTGGGGGGGGGGGGGGGTGGGGGGGGGGGGGGGTGGGGGGGGGGGGGGGTGGGGGGGGGGGGGGGTGGGGGGGGGGGGGGGTGGGGGGGGGGGGGGGTGGGGGGGGGGGGGGGTGGGGGGGGGGGGGGGTGGGGGGGGGGGGGGGTGGGGGGGGGGGGGGGTGGGGGGGGGGGGGGGTGGGGGGGGGGGGGGGTGGGGGGGGGGGGGGGTGGGGGGGGGGGGGGGTGGGGGGGGGGGGGGGTGGGGGGGGGGGGGGGTGGGGGGGGGGGGGGGTGGGGGGGGGGGGGGGTGGGGGGGGGGGGGGGTGGGGGGGGGGGGGGGTGGGGGGGGGGGGGGGTGGGGGGGGGGGGGGGTGGGGGGGGGGGGGGGTGGGGGGGGGGGGGGGTG